>NC_141021.1:19055000-19410000 GCF_052040795.2 Danio rerio
GCGATGAGGGGGTGTTTTTCGGCACTGATACATCTGTGGATCTCAAGTCTTTAACTAGTCTGTTCAGAGGAGACCGCTGCCCATCACTAGTGGGAAAGCCTAAACTGTTCTTTATTCAGGTACTTGCTCAATCTCTGATATGTGTTGTCTAAGTTCATGTTTATTTGGATTTGGCTCAGTTTTATTTTCCATTAACAAGATTTTGCTGACTAATGTTAATCTAGGCTTGTCGAGGAACAGAACTGGATCCTGGTGTGGAAACTGACCACCCTGATCACCCTGACATCCCAGATGGTCGTGTAAGGATCCCAGTGGAGGCAGATTTCCTCTATGCATACTCTACTGTACCAGGTACAGATGCACAAATATATATATATATATATATATATATATATATATATATATATATATATATATATATATATCCATCCATCCATCCATCCACCCAGACACCCAGCCTCCCTTCTTTTATTATATTAATTAAAATTAATAATCAGTAATTTTTAGCATTTTTTATGAATCAAAAATAAGGCATTTATAATTGTTTTTTTTAATTATAATATTATCACAATATTACTGTTGTTACATTATTTTTGATCCAAAAATGCACCCTTGGTGTAAATTAGGACTCAATGAAACAGGATGATATTCTAAAAAATTACAAATTGTATTCATGCCAAAAATCCTTGACATTACATCTCTTTATATACATGCCTGCAGGTGCATACACACATAAAGACATAAATAAAGACATAATTCACCAGAAATAAGTTGTTGCTACTGATAGTATTAAAAAAATTAGATTGCATTTGAGTGTCATTGGAGTTTTAAAATAATTAATCGCATAATATGTTGAATAATTAATCTCTAAACAGGTATAATTTGTTGTCATTGAACAGAAATTTTTCAACATCGCTACTTACAAACTGTATGTGAATTTTAAAAAACATATTTTAAATAATAATTGCATTGTAAAAGTTAGTAGTGTAGCTTTAAATATGCTTAAACATTTTTATGTCCCTATAAATTTATTAACATAATTTAACAACCTTTTGTTCTATGTATCCGTGGGGTCTTAAAAAGTCTAAAAATGTCTTAAATTTCATAAACATTTTCCCTGAAATATGGTGTTGTAGGTCTTAAATAATTTTAAACAGGTCTTAATTGTCACTTGTCCATGTAAAGCTACTCAATCGGTACAACCAACAATCCATCTAAAAAAACATTTAACAAAAAGTAAAATTTATTAACCAATATGATTTAATTATCCTTCTTACATCCTTACAATACCATTTGTTTAAAAGTTCTCCATGTATTTATGAAGTTGTACATTTAATTTATTATAGTTTTTAAAACTTGATTAAAAAAAAAATTGCTAAAAAAATATATAAAAATGTATATAACTGGAGTTTGCTTGTTCATTCATTTATTAATTTTCTTGTCGGCTTAATCCCTTTATTAATCCGGGGTGGCCACAGCGGAATAAACCGCCAACTTATCAAGCAAGTTTCTACGCAGCGGATGCCCTTCCTCCGCAACCCATCCCTGGGAAACATTCACACACACATTCACACACACTCATACACTACGAAAAATTTAGCCTACCCAATTCACCTGTACCACATGTCTTTGGACTGTGGGGGAAACCGGAGCACCCGGAGGAAACCCACGCAAAGGCAGGGAGAACATGCAAACTCCACACAGAAATGCCAACTGAGCCGAGGTTTGAATCAGCGACCCAGCGACCTTCTTGCTGTGAGGCGACAGCACTACCTACTGCGCCACTGCCTCGCCCGAGTTTGCTTGTTTTGACTCATTATTTAAGATATGAGGCAAAGAAATAACTGAATTTTTATTTTAATAGAGGAAGTGAAAAAAAAATCCTTAGCATTTTTCATTGTAAAAGTCTACAATTTCATTCATAATGGTCTTTTAAAAAGTATTAAATTTGACTTGATAAAACCTGCAGAAACCCTGTGTACATTTTAGTTTTTGACCCACAAATGGGAGGGATATTTTCATCAACGTAAAAGTTTGAAAAGTTTATTTGTAGCTTTGTTAACTCTGTTCCCATCTTTAATACGTTTGTCAAAAATCACATATTATAAGCATTGAGCAAAAGCTTTTTAATGTATTGTCTTTACTAGAGGGAAGTTTCTAGACTTGGAGCCTCTTCTCTGCCTTTCAGACACATAAAACATTAGCATTAACAAACATATTGTTTCTTGAGCAAAGAAAACACTGTACTTGTTCAAACAGCTAGGGTATTTATCCATCCACTGCAAACAAGCCGAAACTACAAGTTGACACAAGCTTTTTAAAATACTTTTCATTGCTTAAATATTTGTAAAACCCACAAACATAAAGACTGTTCAATAGTGTTGATTTATATAAAAAAGAATGCTAAAATATGGAAACACAAAGCTACCACCAAGCAATGAGATATAGTTGAAGTCACAATTATTAACCCTCTTGTGATTTTTATTTATTGATTTAATTATTATTTTTTTATATATATATTTCCCAAATGATGATTAATAGAGTAAGGTATTTTTCACAGCATTTCCAATAATATTTATTATTTTTAGAAGTGTCTTAAAAAATATCTAGTAAAATATTTACTGTCATCATGGCAAAATAAAAGAAATCAGTTATTAGAAATGAGTTATTAAGACTTAATATGTTTAGAATTGTGTTGAAAAAATGTTCTCTCTGTTAAACACAAATTGGGGAAAATATATACAGAGGGGCTGATAATTCTGACTTAAACTGTAATTGTTTTACTAAAAAAAGTTGCTGATCATAGAATAGTTATGCCTTTTTCCTAATGAATTTCTTTCCTCTGTCAAGGTTATTACTCCTGGAGAAACACAATGACCGGCTCATGGTTCATTCAGTCACTTTGTGAAATGATGACAAAGTATGGCAGTGAACTGGAGCTCTTGCAGATCATGACCAGGGTCAACCATAAAGTAGCACTGGATTTTGAGTCCACCTCCAACATGCCGGGCTTTGATGCCAAGAAACAGATCCCCTGCATCGTCTCAATGCTCACCAAAGAGATGTACTTCACTCCTTAAAACCACCAGGGAATCTTTGAGAACGTCAGCAGCTGTTTTTGGTAGGTTTCACAAGTAGGATGTGCACTTTTAAGGGTTGGCTTTAGGAGTATAAGACCATTTCTTTACAGCAAAACTCTTCAGAACCACTGAAATATTAGCAGAACATTCTCAGTCTCAGGTTTATTGTGTTTTTCTAACAGTTATAAATGGTCTGTGCTTGCAAATAGGTGCTCAAACAGTTTTGTGTTCTTGTGACTTTATATGGTTTCACTTGCCTCTGTTCTTTCTATTCATGATGTAATAATAATAATAGTAATGAACAATCTTCAGAGGTAAGTGATGTTGGGATTTCTAGAGTTATAGTAATCGGGGACTTTCATAAGCATTAATATGCTATTGCACTGTTAAAAAGGGAATCATAAATGGGCATTGAATTAGTTAAATCAGTGATATTGGAGATGTATCTTAATCAAAGGGAGACCGCTGTGCCTATTTTAATGTGAAAAGCAAAGAGCAACAGTCAGAAATAACTATTGCCTAGTGCCTCTCTCTGAGCCATGTGAAGGGATTTTGATAAACCTTTTGAATAAATCTTTTTTACAGTTTTCCACGAGACACGATAAATGCATTATTTACAGAAATATTTGGGGTTAAAGGAAAGTTCAACTCCCACCTCCTCAAAATACAGCTGTAACCATGTACTCACCCTTCACTTATTTCAAACCTGTTTGACTTACTTTCTTTTATTGAACAAGAAGATATTTTGAAAAATGTTAAAAACAATTGGCTTCCTAGTGTTTGTTTTTCCTACTATGGATGTCAATGGTTACCCGTTTCCAACATTCTTCAGATTATCTTCTTTAGTTTTAAACAGAAGCAACTCGTAATATCTGGAACCACTAAAAGGTGAGATAATGTGCAATTGTTGGGTGGACAATCTGTTAATATCAACTTCAGCTTTGGACATTCTTTCCAAATCTGTTTGAATTGCGTTCTTACCGTGAACAAAAAAGAAGATATTTTGAAAAATGCTGGTACAGTGGACTTGATAGTATTTGTTATTCCTACTATGGATGTCAGTGGTTACCCATTTCCAACATTCTTCAGAATGTCTTCGTTAGTTTTAAACAGAAGAAAATCTAAATATCCGGAACCACTAAAGGGTGAGATAATGTGTCATTTTTATGTGAACAATTCGTTTATATCAACTTCAGCTGTGGACATTCTTTCCAAACCTGTTTGACACTTTCTTCTCTGGAACAAAAGAAGATATTTTGAAAAATGTTAGAATCTGGTAGCAATTGGCTTCATAGTATTTGTTTTTGTTACTATGGATGTCAATAGTTACCCATTTCCAACATTCTTCAGAATATCTTCTTTTGTTTTAAAGAGAAGAAACTCTTAAATATTTGGAACCAGTAAAGGGTGAACAAACGTGTAATTTCTGTGTGAATGGTCCGTTTATATCATCGTATTTTACTAACAACGTTAAAAAAAATCTACTAACATTTCTAGACTTAAAGTGGAAGTCTATAGGCTGTCAACAAATGTTTGTGGTCATTTGTATTTGATCTGGAGTGCTCTGTAATTTGTCCCCTTAAGATGATGATGAATGTCATTCATCTGTGAGAAATCATGTACACATATTACTGCTGAGGTCACTGATACATTGTGTGTTTTCCTGATGCATGCGTACATAGAAAACAACATACCTTTTGTGTTTATTGTACAATCTTGGTTATAGTACATGTTAGTTTTTTTCTATGTAAAACCACCTTTGTATGTAATAAAACAGCTCTGCAGTACACTGGCTGACTGGACCATGCTAAAATCATTGAGAATGCATGTGAGCTTTGGTGTTACTGAAGGGTTTCATGTTTTTTACTAATCAGATTTTGGATGGAAACTGTGGAAATTCATCTTTGATAATTTAGATTGATCATTTTTAATAGTTTTTGTAAATAGCAGTAGCTTTTATTGGCTTTTTCATGTGGTAGATGAACAAAATATATGATAGATTCTATCATTTAACTAATAATATTCTACAGTAGATTATAACATGCTTTGTTACTGCAGTGCATTAAAGCAGCTTGTCAGATGTTATCTTTTTAATATCATTTGTATTATCTGGATAAGGTTTTATTAGAGTAAAAATATGGTAGCCATGTTTTTTAGCAGATTGATTACCACAGATTTACTATAGTTAACCTCTTACTGCATGCTTTTTATGTTAAAGTATTTTGCTAAATATATTATATATTTATTGTTAACCAGTGTTTCTGTTTTTTTTTTTTTTGCATTTACTCATTTAGCAGATGCTTTTAGTTGTTTTTATTTTATTTTATTTAATGTCAATAATTTTGTCATATTTTTTTAAATTTATTTCTTGTTTAAAAAGTTATAGTAACATAAAAAGGATTACCATTTAATAATAAGCTGAATTGTTTCAAATGGAGTTTCAGGTTTTCAGTTATGTGTGTGCTTGATAATGAATGAATGACAGCAAGTCATGCTAGTGTCTTCACTTTCAAGAACATTATATGTGTTCAAAATGAAAATGTTCAGGCCTATCAAGAAACTTGCAAGTAAAAAGAAAAAAAAACTCAGAAGCATCTGAAATTAAAGAAACAATATTCAATCATTCATTTAAAATGTAATCCTTCCCAATATATGAAAAGAATGTACTTTTGGTAACATGTAATAGAAAGATTCTTAATGGCAGTTCTATACATTCACACTGAGGTTATACTTTGACTGTTAATGTTCCTCTTCTCAATCATTCCAATTTCCAAGAAAATATAAGTACACTGACAAACATATTTAGAACAGTTTAATATCTAAAGCATTAATACAATTTCAGTGTTTCCAAAACAAAACAGGAAATGTCATCTGCATCTTGATAAGCAAAATAAAAGCATAAACAAACAAAAACCAAACACTGGTAAAAGACAACGCCATCAATTTATTTCTGTCTTCAGCACCGGCATGCTACAAGTAACCATTTGCACAGTTTGAATGAGCCAGAATACGTTAAAGATGTACAAACATAAATAGATAATATATACACAAGCTTTAAATCTCCAGGAGAGGCACATTTGAGTTGTTTTTAGAATTGGTTGTGCTGTGAGTGGAATCTGACGATCAACCACTGATCTATAATATAAATAACCATTAAATAAAGACCAATCCAATTTGTGCTGTCATTCTACAGTCAATGGAACATTCTGAGGATATTATATGTAGACATCCAATATGCCAAACACATGGTTAACCATAACAGAAGCAGTGTTACAATCAGTAACTTTTACAATGAAATATACATTTACAGAAGTTGTGGAAACCACAATGGATATATTTAAATTAGTTTGGACGAAAATAGCCGTAAGTGATTTAAAAATGAGCAGTTTTTGGCATGTCAGGGGCCTCATAAAACGATGAAGAGAATCCATGCTAAATTAGATCTAAGATCATTTCTCAAAAGTGTGCAAGTGCAAATCTGAGAAAAGTAATGTGCGCATAAAAACATTCTTTATGTTTACACCAGGGGTCACCAATCTCGGTCCTGGAGGGCCGGTGTCCCTGTAAGGTTTAGCTCCAGCTTGCCTTAACACACCTGCCTGGGTGTTTCAAGTATATCTAGTAAGACCTTGATTAGCTTGTTCAGGTGTGTTTGATTAGGGTTGGAGCTAAAATCTGCAGAACACCGGCCCTCCAGGACCAAGTTCGGTGACCCTTGGTTTACACTTTACTAATGTGCCTTTAGTGTGCCATTAATCTACTGACATATATTTTGTACAAATACAGTGCTCAGCATATTAAAGTTCACCCCTCACAAATTAATCTTTTAAACTCATTATTAATAGGAAGCTATACAATTTATATTTGTGCATATACAGTTAGATTAAAAAATTTTAGCCCGCCTTTGAATTTTTTTTAATTTATTTTTTTAAATATTTCCCAAATGATGTTTAACATCAAAAACATTTTCACAGTATGTCCGATAATATTATTTCTTCTGGAGAAAGTCTTATTTGTTTGATTTTGGCAAGAATAAAAGCCATTTTAATTTTTTTAAACACAAAGCAGTGGCAACAATTCTGCGACAGCTCTTAAAAATGACCTGTTTTTGTTGGGTGGCTGTGACTCTGAAAACAAAATGTTCCCATATTACCGATATTTTTCTTTGATGTTAATCCGTCTATTAATGCTTCTGAAGCAGCAGACGCCATCACCTCACTTGTCAGCGCTTTCCTGTTTGTTTTCTGATTTCTAATTGGGCAGATTGAAAGTGTGCTCACTCAATTGGCAGGTAAGAATGTCACACCCAGATGACAGTCACACATTTGCTCTGGGTGGGGAAGATTAAAGAATACAGTACATGTATATTTCATATTGCAGCCCTTTTGTGATTAGCTAATCGCAAAAGAACACCAGGAAATGTTTAACATGTCAAGATCTGAGCAGGCGAATTCCCAAACCTGTGCGATTAATCGAAATCGAATCGCTATTTTTTTTTTTATATATATTTATAAATATGAACAAGCTCTGGATTTAAGCACACACACACACACGTGCACACACACTAAGGTCAAATCTGAGCATAGACTTTATAACTGAGGCCCCAGCTGTTTCAGTGTGTCGTGTGAATTAATATGATCTCGTCTGGCTTATTAGACTCAAGGCATTGACCGGCCTAAGGCATTGGGTTGGTTCAGCTTCCGGTTTTCTTCAGTTGTCGTCCCAGATGATGATCAGGGCTGGTGAAATGTTTGGCATGTGCTTTGCTGATGGGGCTGAGGGATGACTACAGCTCCTCCAAGTGGTAGAAAAAAAAAAAAAAAAAAAAAGAGTCCACTAGTGGTCCTTCACTCCCAACAGCATGACAGAACTGGAGCAGCTCCTTTGTCAAAGTGTGTATTCTGGGGTGTTGTAGTTCAGTCAGTGTAGATGGAGGAGGGGGGTCTTTCGGTCTCTGTCCAGCTGCTCACATTTTGATTTTGGCATAGAGCTGGTCGATCTGCTCTCTGAAGCGGCTCTTCAGCTCGGTTCTCTTAGCTTTCAGTGTTGGTGTGAGGAGGCCGTTCTGAACAGAGAACATTTCCAGGTGCAGAGCGATGTCTCTCACCTGCACACACACACACACACACACACACACATTACAGTAAACAGATTAAACACTCACTGGTGCACAACATCAACCTTTTCTGTCTCTTGTCTAGTTTATCAACTCTGATTTTCACAAATATATAATGTATATATTTATTAGTAATTAGAACATATGAGCAAATAGAGCTTATGTACACAAACTTTGAACAAAAACATTCAGATCCAGATTACTTCAAGCACAAGGCAGTATTTAGTGTGATCCCCCTTGGCACCAAACAGTGTTTGCACAGTGGGTAGCACAATCGCCTCACAGCAAGAACATTTCTGGTTTGAGCCCTGGCTTTGACAGTTAACATTTCTGTGTGGAGTTTGCATGTTCCCCTATATGTTTGCGTGGGTCCCGTTTCCCCAAAGTCCAAAGACGTGATATGGGTGAATTGGGTAAGCTAAATAAAAACTGTCTGTAATGTATGTGTGTGAATGAATGTGTATGGTTGTTTCCAAGTGATGGGTTGCAGCTGGAAGGGCATTCGCTGTGTAAAACATATGCTGGTTAGGTTGGCGGTTCATTCCGCTGTGGCGTCCCCAGATTAATAAAGAGACTGAGCCGAAAAGAAAATGAATGAATGAATGAATGAATGAATAATATCAGGCCTTTTCTAGCACCTCTCAGGGTTAATTCTTAAATTTAGGCTGTCAGAGCTTTCTTTCTCTGCCCAAATGATTCTCATACCACCTCAATAATATTGAGTTCTGGACTCTGTGGAGGCCATTTCATCACTGTCTGCCCATCATCAGCTGTTTAAATCTCCAAATATGACTTAATTGTATTAACATTGTGTTTATTAATATTAAATGATTATAAATGTGTAGTTTAGAATATTATTCATTCATTCAAATTTTTTTCACACTTAGTCCCTTTATTAATCTGGGGTGGCCACAGTGGAATGAACCATCAGATTATCCATCATATGTGTTACACAGCGAATGTCCATAACTGGGAAGCATCTATACACACTCGTTCACACACATACACTACGAACAATTTAGCTTACCCAATTCACCTGTACCACATGTCCTTGGACTTGTGGGGGAAACCGGAAGAAACCCATGTGTACACGTGGAGAACATGCAAACTTCACACAGAAATGCCAACTGACCCAGCCGAGGCTTGAAACAGTGACCTTCTTGCTTTGAGGTGATAGTTTTACTTACTGCGCCACCGTGACGCCCTTAGTATGCTATGTATAGTGTAATTATGAAATAAACACTAAAAAAGTGTTGACCAGGGCGACAAGATGGCGCAGTAGGTAGTGCTGTTGTCTCACAGCAAAAAGGTCTCTGGTTCGAGTCTCGGCTGGGTCAGTTGGCGTGTCTGTGTGGAGTTTGCATGTTTGCATGTTCTTCTCGCATTTGCGTATTTTTCCTCCGGTTTCCTCCGGGTGCTTCGGTTTTCCCCACAAGTCCAAGGACATGCGGTATAGGTGAATTGAGAAAGCTAAAAATTGTCTGTTGTGTATGTGTGTGAATTAGTGTGTATGGGTTTCCCAGTGATAGGAAAGAAAATGAATGAATGAAGTGTTGACCAGATTTCTCAATTCATATGATGTTAAACTGAGATATGTGAATATTATTTTAATGGTTAGTTTTAATAATACAATCTTATCATTTATGTTTAGATAGTATTGAACATATGATTAATTACATTTAGTATATAAATGATTAAATAAGCTATATTAAATATTTTGGGTGACGCAGTGGCAGAGTAGGTAGTGCTGTCGCCTCACAGCTAGAAGGTCGCTGGTTCGAGCCTTGGCTGGGTCAGTTGGTGTTTCTGTGTGGAGTTTGCATGTTCTCCCTGCGTTCGCGTGGGTTTCCTCTGGGTGCTCCAGTTTCCCCCACAGTCCAAAGTCATGTGGTACAGGTGATTTGGGTAGGCTAAATTGTCCATAGTGTATGAGTGTGTGTGGATGTTTCCCAGAGATTGGGTTGTGGCTGGAAGGGCATCCACTGCGTAAAAACATGCGGGATAAGTTGGCAGTTCATTCCGCTGTGGCAACCCCGGATTAATAAAGTGACTAAGCCGAAAAGAAAATGAATGAATGAATAAATGAATATTAAATATTCTGGGTTTTTTTTTTTGACAACCTTGAACCTGGTTGAAAACCTATACTCTGGTATGTTTGTATTATGACATTTGGATTAAGTTTTACAATAATAATAAAAAAAAACAAATCAAGATATTAACAGAAACCTAGAAAATGAGTTTTGTTGCACCCACCTGTTCAAAAGACTTCAGTCCAGCTTCTTTCCCAAGCTGAATCATATCCTCTAGGATGGCATTTTTCACCTCCTGTTGAAACAACATCAGGTGTCAGTACTTCAAGGATGGCAAACAGCGCTCAAACATAACATCGCTTTTATTATCTCAGGATCTTAAATCCTTAATCTTTCTTTAATATGGTATTCAGTGTTGAGGAAAATTACTTTTGAAAGTCATTCAATACAATATTGAGTTACTCCCAAAAAGTAACTAGTTGTGTTACTTGGTTACTTATTATAGTAAGTAATGCGTTACGTTACTTTTGCAATACTTATCATCACCTGTCTGACACTTAATTTCTTTCAGAACTTCTGCAATTAACAATGCACTGTGTATACCCTACACGTTCATTTACCTTTGACAAAACACATCAAATATATATTTTAGGATAATGTTATCTGACCTCAGAGCTCTTCATGCCGGTGTATACACAGATTAATGAAAGTTTAAAGCAATGTGTTTGCTTCTTTTCTACTTTTTGTCTTAAGATTAATCACTGTCCATTAAGACAATCCCCTTTTCCTCGATGCGTTCAAAATATTGAGCACATTCTTCCATTGACTGCTTATGACTACAATCATTGTGACTAATTTTAATTCAGCAATTTATTTTTTAAATTAATTAAAGTAATTATTCAACTAAAAACCTAATTTACATTGTATTTTCAAAAAGTAACTATTAAAACTAGTAAAAAGTACCTAGTATTACTATTTTTTAAGTAATGCGTTACTTTACTAGTTACTTAGAAATGTTATTCTATTATATACAGCAATTTGCATCACTTGTAATGCCCCAATGGAGCCATTTCTTCAATTAAATGTTTTAGCTGAAAATGGTAGTAAACCTCTGAACACTATTATCTGTACTCTACTATGCTGAATCCAGATCTTGTAAACGTCTTTTTTCTGTGTTCCTTGTTTTACCTTGCTTTTGCACAAGTCATTGAAGGATCCCTCAATGCCTCTATTCTTTGCCCATCCTGGCAAAAAGTCTGGATCAGGAACCACAACACCCACTAAACATGCCTAAAAAGAGAGAAACAGGATGGGTTTATGCTCACATATATTCTATTCTCACACTTCTTTTCAAGTCAATTCATCTTTATTTCTACAGCGCTTTTACAATGTAGAGGCTCTAGTAAATGAGATGGTGTCAGTCCAGTTTTCAGAGTTGAAGTTCAGTTTTGGTTCAGTTCAGTGTGGTTTAAATTTCACTGCTGAAAGTTCAAACACTGAAGAGCAAATCCATCGATGGGAAGTCCCAAACCAAGCAAGCCAGTGGCGAGGAACAAAACTTCACCAATTGACAAAAGTGAAGGAAAAAGAAAACCTCCAGAGAAACCAGGCTCAGTCGGGCATGACCATTTCTCCTCGGCGTTGGAGAACACTGGACGTTCTTCCTACATAGGGATGTGCAATAATGTAAAAAATAAAACACGACAGTTGAGTGTCTCTCACCTGCAAACTGTCTCCATGCACAAAGACCTGAGCCACAGGGTCACTGCGGATGTAGATGTTCTCAATCTTCTCTGGAGCTATGTATTCACCCTGAGCCAGCTTAAAAATGTGTTTCTTCCTGTCGATAATCTTCAGAGTGCCATTCTGAAACAAACAAATATATAAATGCTTAATGATAAAGTGGAGCGTTTTGTTCCCTTTAAACGCAAACATTAGAAATCTATTATAGAAATCTGATACATGCAAATTACATACGACACATGCATTTACATACTGTAAAAATGGCCACTTTCATATATATATATATATATATATATATATATATTTTTTTTTTTTTTCAACCATTGGAATACCAACAATTTTTAATTATATAAGCTTTAATTTTATATATGTTCAAATATGGCCATTGCTATATTGTTTGAAATAATTTGAAATACAGTATATGCTGCATATATGACATATATTTTATATGTGAAATTCAAATGTAAACTTGTATATATTTAATTTGCATGTATTTCCATGTATCAGATTTCTACATTTCTATATCCCACATTCAGGCAGAATGGTTCTCTTTGCGTAACCATTGAAATGAATGCCAATCTGGACCAGTCAGCATGGATACGTTTTATTTTCTACTGAAATGTGGGTCATGGAGCTCTCTGGAACACGATGCAAATGTGTCAGTCGTAAAAGTTAATGCAAATGTCTAGGGGTGTAACGATACACTCAGCTCACGATACTATGTGTATCACGATATAATGTTCACGATTCGATATGTATCACGATATTTGGAATAAAAATTGAAAATTAAACTGAAATGCAAATTTTACCAAGTAAACTATTTTTTATGTATTTCTTTTGTTTCAACTTGTTTAACTGAACCTTCTTTAAGAAAATAAATTAATCAGGCCTGTCTCTGGAAAATAAAACAATTTAAAAACTTCTTACAAATATTATTGAAATGACAGAGACAAAATTAAGAAACAATTTAAGTAAAGGTGCAAAAAAGTAAGCTTTCTATTCAATTGAATTTAACAGTAAGAGCTTAAGGCTTTGCTTGATCACTTGCGTTTTTTGTGTGTGCAAAAAAAAAAAAAAAATCCACATTTCCAGGTATTTAATTCATATTTAATTAAATTCATTTAGAGATATCTCTAATTACAATTG
The DNA here is from genome assembly GCF_052040795.2 of Danio rerio. Taxonomy (NCBI): domain Eukaryota; kingdom Metazoa; phylum Chordata; class Actinopteri; order Cypriniformes; family Danionidae; genus Danio; species Danio rerio. Next base: position 19,068,116 of record NC_141021.1, read on the forward strand.
TGACTAGTCAAAACTCATTTAGAGATATCTGCAAATATTTTTCAATGGAAGTCAATGGAGGAATATGACTAGTCATAATATATTTGCAGATATCTCCAATCTGATTTCGTACTAGTACAATTGTAATTGCAGATATCTCTAATTGTCATTCTGACTAGTCAAATTATAACTATGACTAGTCAAAATATAATTAGAGATATCTCTAAATATATTTATGGATAGCCAGAACAAAGGTTTTAATGCTAAAACGCCCTCTGTAGTAACAGCTCACGGTGAGCTCATGTCATGTGTGATTTTGCGGCGGGAACATTATATGAAGACAGAATGATATTTTAGGGTGAATTGTACCTTATAAATACAGAATGTGACTCTTTCAACACCATTAGGAGGTATCCCTGTCGCTGTGCAAAGTATGTAAATCACTTTGAAGACTTTAAAACTTAGGATGTTTGACCCAGTATGCGTGTCAAAAAGCGGACCAGTCTAAAGCAATGACTGTACAACCGAAATGTTGCCAGACGTCTGATTTTGAGAGGATGGGCCATCCTCTATTTCAGCTCCACTCATCTTGGTCTGCTAACATTACTGCTGCTGCAATCTGAACTCACGTGCGACAGCAGGTGGAACGTAGCTCACGTGCAAACAGCTCAACTAATATGAGAAAACGGACGTCATATCGTAATCAAATCGTCATAACGCCACGATGCATATCGAGACATTTTTGCATCGCAATAAATCGTACAACGATAAATCGTTACACCCCTACAAATGTCATTTAAACAGCAAGATGGATTATGAACAGATGCTTAAGTTTCGGGGATTCATTTTTTTTTTTGATATTGACTTTGTTGAATAACAAAAAAAAAAAAAAAAAAAAAACTGCATTTCCTGTGCAATGGAAAAACTAGTAGCCAGCCAATGTCATGCGTCACCAGTTCAAGACTCTACCAGTAGAATACCAAGCCGAGAACAGTTTATCATGCCACCCATAACAAGCTCACTGGAACTGGAACCACACTTGACTCTTCTCAGCAGGATAGTGGAAAAGCAGCTTTTAAATTAATGCACTGAAAACATTAAAAAACATTTGACAGACTAAATTCAGATAGTAAGTGCTGAAAGTGGATGTGGAATTTACCGGAAGCCATTTGCCAATGTCTCCGGTGTGCAGCCAGCCGGCTTTATCCACAGCCCCTGAGGTTTGCTCCGGGTCTTTCAGGTAACCTTGAAACACATTTGGTCCTTTCACACACACCTGTGAAGAGCACACACACACAGAGTCAGGCAACTCAGAGTGCCATTGCAAATTTACAATGTTAAATAATTAAAATAATAATTGTTTATTAATTAAATAATTGCTAGAGTCATGACAAAGTATTTTTGTGCATCAACTAAAATTCCATCTATTAAAGGCACAGTTCATCAATTTGTTTTTATTTCTAAATAATGTTGTATTACACTTTTATGAATTTATTTCACAAAATAAAATATTCTGAGGAAAAAAAGCAGCCATTGACATCCATAGAAGGAACAAAAAATACTATGGAATCAATGGGTGTTTTCCCCACCATTCTTCAGCGTGTGTTCAACAAAAGAAACAAATGGAGAATAGCTAAATGATGAAAGAATTCGATTTTTTGGGTGAAATGTCAATTTAATTTTCATCATAACGAAGAGAATCATTTGTATGAAATAGTTTTTATGATTACATTATTATTTTGATGCACTTGCAAACTGACAGAAATAAACTAAAATGTGTGCTAGAACTAAAAAACACCACAGCAAACTAGCAGAAATACTGTGTGTCTGCAAAAGAGGAAATGAGTCTCTACACCAGCAGATATCAGTGGAGTATTTATAATTCAAAAAGTCAAAATGAAACAAGAACTGCATTAATACAAACTAAACAACGCAGCACTCTCTGACCATTTCAGAACTAATAATATTGATCACTTAATTTATTCCAGATGCTTCATCTTGTAATAAAATATTTGCTTAATGAAATGCTCAGTTCAGATGGTGTAACGTTAGAATAGCTTTCAGTCTGTAATGTTATTAATAATTTGCTTGCTTTCATTGCTTTTACTTTTACTCTTGTGACCAAGTCTATAAACAAGTTTGGAGTTCACTCTCTCACTGACACCAACTGATGCGGATTCACCATGTTTGATCAGCCAAAAGTCAGAACACAGCAAACACTGAAGTGACCAACACTCAACAACAGCCCAACGATGACTGACTGATGACCATTAGCTTGATGTTGTCTTTGTATTCTGATACTAATTTGTAAATATGAAACTATATGCCAATTCCACGACTTTTATCGACTAAATAGCTGAATGTCCATGACCTATAATTGATAATAAAATTAAAAAGGCAGCTGCTGTGTCCCTGAGAATTACGGGATTCTGCTTTTCATAGAATTTAATTCAAAATCAAGCAAATGAGACAAAGTTTGGCAGATTTTATTTACTGCCGTAGAAGTGCTGCAAACTTTGGCAAATGGTGCAAAATGTGAAGCAATTTTATTTAAATTGCAGCAAAGACACTTTAAATTCCTTCCATGCCATCCGCATTATAATTTTATTTCATATAAAACATTCACATCAAGAAAGTGGTCATCTGGTAATTGCTAGACATGCCATCTCTGTGTGGGTTTCCTCCGGGTGCTCTGGTTTCCCCCACAGTCCAATGACATGCGCTATAGGTAAATTGGGTAAATGAAATTTGCTGTAGTGTGTGAGTGTGATAGTGTATGGGTGTTTCCCAGTACTGGGTTGCAGCTGGAAAAAATTTGATGTGTAAAGCATGTGCCAGAATAGTTGGCGGTTCATTCTGCTGTGTTAGCCCCTGATAAATAAGGGACTAAGCTGAAGGAGAATAAATGAACGTTGGAAAGGTTTAAAATGGTAGCAAAAATAACCGAACCATGAGAAAAAGCTAAACATGTTAAACCTATTAAAAAGAAAGAAAACAGGGCATAGAAAAAATACAGTTGTTGATGAATGGAAAGTACATCAAACTCCCTGATTTTCAATGACTGATTTCCATGAAATTCTGGAAGTCTGCTAACAGTCTAATTTACTCTTAAAAGAGCTTAGAAAAAAAGCACAAAAGTAGTCTTTAGATCCAAACTTTGATTAATGTAACCCTGCAAACTGCTTTACTTTTGCACTGGTGACCTACCTCTCCCTCTCCATTTGCTGCAAAGTAATTCATTTCAGCTACATCCACCAGCTTAACAAAGTTACAGGGCAGCGGCGCTCCCACATGCCCTGAGGACACACATCAAAACAATAGTGTGTGTTACCACACAGGCTGTTAAAACAGGACACAACTGTCCAGCTGTTTATTTTTTAAACATGTTAATGTGTGCAGATCGAGTCTTACCTGCTGTCCAGTCTCCAGGAAGTGACATTGTGCAGCCTGCAGTACACTCTGTCTGCCCGTAACCTTCATAAAACTACAACAAACAATAGAAAAAAGATGTAACTTGAAAGTCTGATCACAATACTGGTAGCAGGAGGTGTGTGTGTGTGTGTGTGTGTGTGTGTGTGTGTGTGTGTGTGTGTGTGTGTGTGTGTGTGTGTGTGTGTGTGTGTGTGTGTGTACCTGGCAGCCCAGTGCTGCTCGCAGAAAAGTGAGGACGGTTGGAGACACTGGAGCAGCTCCTGTGATCATCAGCCTCACGCGCCCACCAAGACTGGCCTGTAGGGGGAGTCACAGGAGTTTAAGAAAATCTGCTTGTCTCACTCACTTTGGTCCATTTCTCAGATTAGAATTGAAATCCTCAAAACTACAAGACCTGTTCAATCATCAGATCATTGTGACACTTGTGCGCATCAAAAAAGCAGTAGAGTAGAGTACACTTTTGTAATTGAAACATTAATTTGACTGTTTTATCTACACACAATGACCCAAGACCTTGTCATTCTGACGGCACTGACACGTCATTGACAAATATATTTATTTTTAAAAATTTTAATTTTGATCAGAGAAATGAACCAAAGTGAGTGAGAAAAAAAGTAAAACGATAATTTAAACAAAAATATAAAGGAATAGAACACCCAAAAATGTAAGTTCTGTCATCATTTACTCGTTTAAAACCTTGTGGTGTTTCATTTTTAGCTGAAAGCAACAGAATATATTTTTAAAAGTTCGGAAATCCTGTAACCATTGACTTCCTAAGTATCTATTTTTCCTAGTATGGAAGTGGGTAGGTGCAAGCAACCAGCATTCTTCAAAACATCATCTTTTGTGTTCAACATAAGAAACTCATAAAGGTATAGAACCACTTGATGAGTAATGAGTGAGTACATTTATTTTTTAAGTGAACTAACCCTTTAAAAAAAGAGAGAAGAGCTACTTTTTCCAACAGAATATTAAAGATGACTTTTAGCTTAAATAACAGACCTTAGAATTTCATAAAATGCAAGTTAATGGTTGCATACACTTTAAGACTAAAATAAAACCCCAACATTTAAAGGCAAACCAAAACTGACACCATTACAGATCAATTTCAAATCTGCCTTATCCATGAAAAAACAATTATAATCGTCCTGGGAAAGAAATGTTTTCTGCAAGGAATTCCAGTCAGGAGTTACGACCAGAGTACCACAAGACTCAGTACTTGGTACATTGCTTTTCACAGTCTACATGCAACCCCTAGGAGATTTCATTAAAAACATTAAACACTATTGTGCTCACTAGACATAGGCTGGTATAAGATTCAGACGGTATGATAACCTTGGGTAAAACAAGTATCACAGTATTATGATCACTGCTCTAAAATCTGTTCTTTTTAAATGTCTGGGTAAAACTAAACGCTTTTTGAACACAATATATTTTATTTTGAGAAACATTTATGATATTTTGGAGCATTAAACATGTGAGGCTAAATCATTCAAATGAATCACAGACTTCTGCTCTCTTCATTAGGTTCCAAAACTCAGATGTTTTCATAATTTAAGAAAAATGTACAAAAAAAATCTTACACATACCATACGAATGGTATAGCAGAAAATTTTGGCAGTTTTAAAAACTTTTCCAAACTGCAGTAAACCTTGAAAACATCCCATGTCTAATGTTCACGGTTTTCCTTGAATGTCCTCAAGGTGATCTTCAGTTTTGTCTGGTTACCTGCACTTTGCTGAAGATTAATTTATCCCACATGCTGTCCTTCCTCACAACTCCACTTTTTAGTTCCGCTTCTTTCCTGCTGGTGGCAAAATCCAACAGCCATCTTTTAAGAGGAGTGTTCGCCTGGCCAAAAATCTTAACGCAAACACATATAACACACACACAAACACAGGAATGTTTATCAAGCAGAAATGCAAACAGCTTATGTGTGATTAACTAAACCGACGTACCTTATCAAACATGCGGTTGAGTAGTCTTGGGACTACGGGAAATATAGTGGGCTTAAGATTCTTCAAATCATCCATAAGGAGACGGATGTCACCCTGAAAATACCCAATCTTGGCTCCGTGGCACAGAAGCACACCCTACACACATAACAAACTAAAATTATGCAATGAAATTCAGAATAGCATGTGAGAATGTTAAATATAAGCACACACACATGTATAATTTCATTATAAATTGTCCACACATAGCCAATATAAAATAGATGAATACATGTAAATTCATACATACAGTCACTTTAACCAAGACATGCTAACCAAAAATAAATATATAGCCTATAACCGGCCCTTATACAAGAAATATGTTGTCTTAATAAAGAAAATATGTCTCAGCAAAATCCATTTATAACAAGAAAATACCTTTTATAACCTTATTAAGCGAAAAAAAAAAAAACAATAGCCTATATAGTAGCCTAGCAGGTCAGCATTGCACCACCATAAATGAGTTGGCCTATCTGGTTTCGAAATATAAAAAAACAAGCCTTTATTCATTTTTGTTTTCTGGTTATTTTATTCTTTATTATTAAAAAAAAGAAAACTAAATCAATTTTAAATTTTGTTTTTTCACCATAAAAAAAAAAAACAAGCTGTTCGTTTTTTAATTTTAAAAGTACTCATTTTTTTGTTTTTCAATATCTATTTGTAAATTGTTGAGAAAGAAAAATCTGATAGATCACATTTTTATTAATTCAGAAAATTCATTACATATTACATTTCTTAAGTTTCCACAGTATACAAAAAATCTTTTAAATTTACCACTACACTGAACAAAAAAGAATCAAAATATTAGTAAAAAAAAGTATAGAGACATTATAAACATCAAATATAAACAAACAACTTTTCGATTTAATTGATTTGTTTACCAAAACTAAAATGCTCTGTACTCATGTGCCTTTCTTATTTGGGCACGGTTCAAAACGTTTGTTTGAGTGACTCTAATTGCATTCCAAATGGATTTAAAATAAAAGAATGTGTTCAGTTTATACACTACCTGACAAAAGTCTTGTCACCTATCCAAGTTTTAATGACACTAATGATAACTTGACTTTTAGTTGATCATTTGGTATCAGAAGTGGCTTATATGAAAGGCAAAGGCCTCTAGATTGCGTTTACTTTACCAAAATAAAATATCCATGAACACTTTGACCTTATTTGCTCTCAGGAACTTGTGGAGGCTGAAGTATGAGGAGCGCTATCCTGCTAAAGATGTTGCCTTCTTCTGTGGTTTGTAATGAAATGGGCAGCACAAATGCCTCGATACCTCAGACTGTTCATATTGCCACCTACTCTGCAGATCTCTCGCATGCCCTCATACTGAATGTAACCCCTTTTTGACACTTTTCCAAATGATCAACTAGATCAAGTAATTAGTTGCTCTTACAACTGGGATCGACGACAAGATATATATATATATATATATATATATATATATATATATATATATATATATATATATATATATAAACTTAATTGAATAATAACTGAATAATAAATAACAGTTTAATGACTGTGTGCATCCATAATACATACCTCGACCACTCTTTCAAACATGTGCGCTAGTGGTAGGTAAGAAATGTGAATATCTGTCTGGTTAAGCATGCAATGAACCTGTAAAACACACACACACACACACAAACACACGGGCAGTGTGAAATACAGCGTACCTCGACTACTCTTTCAAACATATGCGCTAGTGGTAAGAAGGAGATGAGAACATCTTGAGGACAAAGTTTCAGGGACTCCTGACCACACACACACACACACACACACACACACACACACACACACACACACACACACACACACACACACAAGCATATACACACATCCACACACAGGACATGAGAGAGAAAGAACAAGAGACAGACAATTATGAGGAAATGAAGCACAAGAGCCTAATATAACAAACAGAAAGAAAGAAGAATTGATCTGGTCAGTAAGTTACTTAACTTAAGATTGTAAAAAAAGAATCGTCTGCTTTTTCCATCAGAATTGGATTTCAGAACTACACTCATTGGCCACTTTATTAGGTACACCTGTCCAACTGCTCATTAACACAAATTTCTAATTAGCCAATCACATGGCAGCAGCTCAATGAATTTACACATGTAGACATGGTCAAGATGATCTGCTGCAATTCAGTTCAAACTGAGCATTAGAATGGGAAAGGTGATTTAAGTGACTTTGAACATAACATGGTGGTTGGTGTCTGAGTACCTTCGAAACAGAATGTTCCAAAAAAGAGAAAATATCCAGTGAGCATCAGTTCTGGTGGAAATGCAATGATGATGCCAGAGGTCAGAGGAGAATGGCCAGACTGGTTTGAGTTGATAGAAAGGCAACAGTAACTCAAATAATGGCTCGATACAACCAAGCTATGCAGAAGAGCATCTCTGAACGCACAACACATCCAACCTTGAGGCAGATGGGCTACAGCAGCAGAAAACCACACCAGGTGTAACTCCTGTCAGCTGAGAACAGGAAACTGAGGCTACAATTCGCACAGGCTCGGCAAAATTTGGACAAAGGACAATTGAAAAAACATTGCCTGGTCTGATGAGAATCGATTTCTTCTGCGACATTCGGACGATCGGGTCAGAATTTGGCATCAACAACATGAAAGCATGGACCCATCCTGCCTTGTATCAACAGTTCAGGCTGGTGGTAGTGGTGTAATGTAGTACCAATTGAGCATCGTGCCTATGCCGCAGCCTAACTGAGTATTGTTGCTGACCATGTCTTACCCTTTATGACCACAACAGGATAAAGTGCCATGTCATTATTCAGGAATCATCAGGTTTCTTAAACATGACAATGAGTTTACTTTACTCAAATGGCCTCCACAGTCACCAGGTCTCAATCCAATAGAGCACCTTTGGGATGAGGTGAAATGGGAGATTCGCATCTTGGATGAGCAGCCGACAAATCTGCAGCAACTATCATGATGCTATCATGTCAATATGGACCAAAACTTCTTAGCAATATTTCCAGTACCTTGTTAAATCTAGGCAGTTCTGAAGGCAAATGTGGGTCCAACCCAGTACAAGTTAGGTGTACCTAATAAAGTGGCCGGTGAATGTATATTTCCTAATTCTGAGAAACAAATTTAGAACTGTAAGGAGAAAAGACAGAATTACTATTTCATTGTAATTCCAACTTTTATTTCTCACAATTGTCCAGATAACTAGATTCTGTATCACCAATCATGAAGAAATGATGTTATACTTTTTAATTCAGTTTCAGAAAGAGCTTCCAATCCATACACATCTGACTTGTCATCTGAATCTCATTTGCTGTAATTCTTTGTATTTTTTTCGCCAAGAAAGATAAGGTTACAATAAATTATAAAGGACACAGAAGCGAAGAAATCTCTTGGCTTACCTCTGTAATTTTAATGAAAGCAGAACAATTGGAAACAACATTTCCATGTGTGAGCATCGCTCCCTTTGGATTTCCTGTCGGGATAAGACATCAGATACATTTATTCTCCAGATGGGAGTCCTAAAAGATGCCAAAACATGTCAGCAAACCAATGGCAAAATCTGACAGTAAGAGGAATGCACGAAGCGATGTGCTAAAAGTGCTTCTTCCTGAAGCCATGTTTGCACGTAGTTTTCTTTCATCAAAATGCATATCACTACAAAATTATTCTCAGAATAGATAAATCGATGCTACAACACATTAAATATATAATCTAATACCTGTAGTTCCACTCGTGAAGCAAATCAGTGCCAGGTCTTCAGGTTTAGGAGGCTGAAAAAAGCATCAATTAAATAACTGTGATGTTAAAAAAAAGAAATAATACAGTGACTAAATAAAACCATATGTTATTCAAATATAGGGCTCTAATTTAACTATTTAAGCAAATGGTCTGAAGCAGTGGTTCCTAAACTTTTTTCACCAAGTACCACCTCAAAAAAAAAAAGGTCTCTCCAAGTACCACTATAATGACCGGTATTGAAGTACAGTAGCATAGTAGGCCTAATAAAGCAGCTACGGCTCTGCACAGTTCAAAAACGTGGCAGATTAATTCTTATTATGAATTTTTATTATTGTCAGCCACTTTAAACATTATAAATAGTTTGAACATTAACACTGCACAGTGCTTACAGGTGAAAAAAATAAAACGTCAACATTTAAATTAAAATTAGCTTTTAAAAGTTAATTAAAATTTGCACAGTTTTTAAAAAGTAAAAAAAAAAACTGCTGTACTTAAATGCAAAGTATTAACTTGTATTTTAAATAAGAATATATACTTAAATAAGAAATTAGATCTGCCAACTGTGCGATAGAGTAGGTCTTTGTGTGTCAGAAAAGCAGTGATTAAACAATACCTGTCAACATTGGGATATAAAAATAAGGGATACGTCCCAAACAAAACTTACAAATATGGGGAGGAAACTAGCTTCAAATAATAAAATGCATAACAAACATTAGACAATTGAAAATAAAATAAACGATTAAGCCTGTTAAAAATCAGTTTACTGATCACATCAATGTTATCGTAAGCATCAAAGGGTGGCATAAAACATGGAAATGATAACTGCAACAGGTCGAAACTAGCCGAAAGCACTTGCCCTGCGCCTAGGGCCACATTGCACCAAGTATACAGAACACAATGTTGCATGTCTGTAAATCAATACAGTGCTCAGTTTAACTTACAATGGGTGTCTTGTGGTTTGCTTTGCCAATAGCCTGAAAAAAAAAGACTTTATTTAGTGCAGTGTAAATACACGTTTAATGGGATCACTATTTACAAAAGAAGGGTGTGTGTGTGTGTGTGTGGGAGAGAAACCTCCAGCTCCTTGAGGCTAATGATGTCGATGCCACAGTTTTGTGCTTGTGCTGTCAGCTCACTGTCAAAGCTCTCCATGATCACTATAGTCGTGACGCTGTGCTTCCGGCCAGACACACAGTCCAGGATCAGACGAGCTTTATCCGCGATGTCACAGATGATGGTAGTGATGGAAGCTACGACAAAAGCTCTGTTACTCCAAACACATTTCTCACAAGTTTGACTGTTTTTGTGCAGTCATGTCATACAAGCTTTAAGCCATTATTTAATTATTTAATGAGTTAGCTAATCCAAAAATGACAATTTAACTGTAATGTACTTAACCCTTAAGCCATCCACGGTGTGTATAACTTTTGTCTTTCAGATGAGCACAGTTAAAGTAGTTTTAAATTTCATCCTGGCTTTTCCATTTGCATTTTAAGTTTGCAAAAGTGCAAAAATGTGTTGTAAAATTAACCCATACACCACCAGGGGGATAACGGACATCTTAAGCTGATTGATGTGTCATTTTTTAATTATAAACTCAAATCACTGAATACCGGCAACTACCGAATGTGCACTTCTTGACTGACTTCTGGTGTAACACCGTTGTCACGAATAGCAGCAATCCAGCCTGTGCAGATTGCTGGTAAACACAGATCACATCTGACTTGAGAACTGCATTAATCCTTTGTGGCATATATTCAACAAGATACTGGAAATATTCCTCAGAGATCAGCAGTTTCCGAAATACTCAGACCAGCCTGTCTGGCACCAACAACCATGCCATGCCATGCCACCACTGGTATAATGAATGAGTTAGCTTTACTACAGATTTATGTGCTTTTAGAAGCAAAAAAGAGCCCACTACGCAACATCATTATACAGTACAGAAGAGCCAAAAATAAAATGAAAACTACTCAGATTGTGCTCATCTAAAAGAAGACAGTCATATGCTCCAAAGATAATAAATGATGGGGTCAGTTAAGCCACAGGTTTTAGTTACTTCTCCAGTGAAAAAAAAAAGTTACTCCAGAAACATACACACAAAACATTGCTCTGTAAATAACAATAAAAGAGGATATTTTTATCATTATATGTGTCATATCATATATGTTTTATGATTAAAAACACTACTGCACAGAATTGTAAAGAATCACCTTTGTCAATGACGTAGCTGATGGCCTCTGTACCCAGTGTGTCATACAGTGGCACTGCCACCAGTGAATATGTGTAACATGCCAACTCTGAAATCGTCCACTAGGATGACAAACAGAGGTAAAAAAAAAAAAAAAAAAAAAGAAAGTATTCACCACAAACAACATTTATTTTAAATGCCAAGCCTTTGTGCGTGTTTTTACTTGCTGGGTGTTAATACCTCCGGTCTGTTCTGTGCGAAGATGCCAATGTATTTGTCTCCTGATTGACTGTGACCTCTGTGGAGTAAAGCTGAACCTGCAAACTCTGCCCTGTCTGCAACCTACACATAAAAATACTAAACTAATTGCTGTCATTTATTTGTTGGTTCTTTTTGAACATTTTATTGACTTTAGGTCGCATTGCAACTACTATATGCCAACTAATTAGATTATAAGACTGTCTGCTCAATATCTGCTGATACCACACCATCAACAGACATTCAACCGATAATAACAAACCTTTCAAATATGTCAACTTACACTAACCCAAACCTTACAGCCTACTAATACTCTACTGAGAATTAGTTGGAACGTAGTTGCAATGTAACCAACAATCAACAAAATGTGTTAAAGGGAGCATCAAAATAAAGTAATAACAATTGATTAATATTTACAATGCACATACATATCTGATAATATCCAAATATTAAGGGAATAAAAAATATAGAGAGAAAAATAAAAAGCTAAATGCGTTCTGCAATTAGGTCAATAATTATTTCACAAATCTTACCTCCTTATACGACAGCCATTTATATGGCTGGCCTGCCTTTCGCGACCCCAAACAAGGACCATTGTCTGTGTGAGTAAAACAAAAATGTAGATCATGATTTTAACCATTTTAATAGCTTATTTTAAACTATTCCTTTGTTACAATGTCTGCTTTAAATGGCCGGATAACTCACTTGACACTCGTAGTCCTCGTAAGAAAAACTCATACAGTGTCAGAGCGTCTTTATAGTAGTACGTCATGTGTGTGTCATTGTCCATTAGGATAGAGCGACGTGCATATTCCTTACCCTGAAAAACACAACCAACAGTCTATGATAAACTTTAGCAAACAAGCAAATAACAGCTCCTCAAATCCAGGCCTGTTGATAATCTACAAGGCCATGAAGAGAAACTTCACCTGTACAATCTTTCAACACCATTTAGATTTGAAGACATAAATGATCAAATCATTTAATGCTTATAGCAGGAATAAACACACTCCAAGGTCATGTTTTTACCTATACTCATTTGAATACTTCATTCATTCATTTTCTTGTCGGCTTAATCCCTTTATTAATCTGGGGTCGCCACAGCGGAATGAACCGCCAACTTATCCAGCAAGTTTCTACGCAGCAGATGCCCTTCCAGCTGCAACCCATTTCTAGGAAACATTCACACACACTCATACACTACGGACAATTTAGCCTACCCAATTCACCTGTGCCACATGTCTTTGGACTGTGGGGGAAACCGGAGCACCCGGAGGAAACCCACATGAAGGCAGGGAGAACATGCAAACTCCACACAGAAACGCCAACTGAGCTGAGGTTAGAACCAGCAACCCAGCGACCTTCTTGCTGTGAGGCGACAGCACTACTTACTGCGCCACTGCCTCGCCCCATTTGAATACTTGTCATTGCAAAATTATAGAGAGCCAATCATATAGCAGCAACTATGTTCATGTTGACATAGTAAATGTGATCTGCTGTTCTGTATGAAGTTCAAAACAACAATCAGAATGAAGAAGAATGATTATTTAAAGGGAAAAATGCAAAATAAATGGTCTTTGTGTACTGCGTTCAATCCTTGACAGTTTCAAATTCTTCTGTCAAACACAAAAGAAGATATTTTGAAGAATGTTGGAAACCTGTAACTATTGACTCCCATAGAATTTGTTTTTCGTTCTATTGGATATCAATAGTTAAGGGTTTCCAACATCCAACATTCTTCAAAAATAAATAAATAAATAAATAATAATAATAATAATTATTATTATATATATATGTACATTATATATATATATATATATATATATATATATATATATATATGTGTGTGTGTGTGTGTGTGTGTGTGTGTGTGTGTGTGTGTGTGTGTGTGTGTGTGTGTGTGTGTGTGTGTGTGTGTGTGTGTGTGTGTGTGTGTGTGTGTGTGTGTGTTTGTGATCAACAAAACAAATTTTAAAAAAAACTAAAACTTGTTCGGAACAAGTTAAAGGTGAGTAATTGATGACAGAATTTTCCTTTTTGGGTGAACTATCCCTTTAAAAATAAAAATAAACAGCAGCTGATTGAGCTCAAATCATCTCTTTAGAACCAAAGTTTACAAAATAGCATCTCTGAAGTCAAAACATGTCATGGTTATGAAGCAGATTAGCTACGGCAGAAGAAGAAAACACTGGTGTCACTATACAGTCAGCTGAAAACAGTAAACTGAGGCACGGGATCACAAAAATGTACAACAGAAATTTGACAAAGGTCGCCTGGTCTGATGAGTCTAATTTTGCTGCAACATTTGTCTGGTAGGGCCACACTTTGGTGTAAACATCATGAAATGATCCCAGCGGGCACAGGACATCAACATGATGTCAGATTGACGTTGTACACCAACATCCTGGGGACGATGTTGCATTTAGTTTGGATTTAGTTTGGAAATGAAAATCATGTTGATGTCAGAACCCAACATCAGGTCGGTGTCAATGTCCAACATCCAACCAAAAAAATCAACCAAATATCAACATCTAATGATGTTACAGTTTGCCGTTGTGTGGTCAGTATCACAGCATTGAGTAGTATTGTATTGAGTATACATAGTATTGAGTATCACAGTATTACCTGTGACGTCTATCAGACGTTACATTTCAGTTGCCAAACTTAAATGTCAGTATTTGACGTCAATATAACGCTGGTTTAGGATGTTGGCTCCAAGTTAGATTTTAATCCCTTTCCAACACAACCTTAAGTCAACTAAATATCAACATCATTATTGGACGCCAAAATAGCATTAACACTGGCTAGACATTGAATTTTGGTAACCTGACATCACAACCTAAATCTAACCAAGTGAAGTTTCACAAACTAATTTCAACAGGAGCACATGACATGATTGATTGTGGCTGGTCTCCCATCCGTAATCATTAGTAAGCCAATTGGATTAAGCCAAACTCACTATAAATAGCCAGTCTAAAACTACACCCTTATCATTGTTTTTTGAAGAACCCCTGTCCACTTCATCTCACCCTTTTCCTCTTTTACCACAGCGAGCTCTAAAGAACTACCTGTTTTCATACTACCTTACATGCTCATCGACCAGGCAGGAGCCTTGGGCTCAATTATGTCCAAGCTCAAGGTTCTCTCCCAGGACAGCATGTCAAACCTGCTATTAATATCAAGCAATGTCTAAGTGTGAACTCTTGAAATATTAATGTCTAATGATGTTGTGTTCCTGCTGGGATGAATCCATCCTGCTGTATAAATGGTTCTGGATGCTGATGGTGTAGCGGAGATTTTCTTGCCACACGTTTAATTCATACTAACTGAACATTGCTGAAATGGATCAGCTTTTCTGAGTATTGCTGCTTTGAGGACTTAAGCCTCTCACACAGGGTGAAGGACAACAAAAACTGACCAATCTTATACCTGCAACAACCTAGACAGGAAGTCCGAAGATGACAGATGTCTTTTTTCACTAAAGGAGACTCACACAAATTCCAAAGGCAGATACTGATAAGATCAGGGCCTGGTGTGTGGACTTTGGGGGTTTTACGATGTGGTCACAAGATTGGTCAGTTTGAATGTCTCAGTGTTTAGGCTTTGGTCACATGGTCAAGAAAGAGACAAAATAGCTAGTAAATATTGGCTCTGCCTCTTTTCTGTCTCTGTGCTCTGCTGGTCTGCTTCTCTCCTGCTCTGAAGGCTATCTTCTCTGACTCTTTGAGGCCTACTCTCTTTGTCTCTCCCTCCCCCTGTCTCTCCTTGTACCTCTGGTAACTGTATTTTAATTTAAACCGGGTAAAATTTATATCATGTTTTATCATTTCATATTTTATTATTTTATACAGTTATTTTGATTCAGTAATTCAGTTGTAACCATAGAGAATTATTGTCATTTATCATTCATTCATTTTCTTGTCGGCTTAGTCCCTTTATTATTCCGGGGTCGCCACAGCGGAATAAACCGCCAACTTATCCAGCAAGTTTTTACACAGCGGATGCCCTTCCAGCCACAACCCATCTCTGGGAAACATCCACACACACACTAATACACTACGGACAATTTAGCCTACCCAATTCACCTGCACCTCATGTCTTTGGACTGTGGGGGAAACCGGAGCACCCGGAGAAAACTCATGCAAAGGCAGGGTGAACATGCAAACTCCACACAGAAACGCCAACTGAACCGATATTCGAACCAGCGACCCAGCAACCTTCTTGCTGTGAGGCGAACGTGCTA
This sequence comes from Danio rerio, assembly GCF_052040795.2. NCBI lineage: Eukaryota > Metazoa > Chordata > Actinopteri > Cypriniformes > Danionidae > Danio > Danio rerio. The sequence continues at coordinate 19,083,952 of NC_141021.1, forward strand.
CCCACTGCGCCACTCCGCCCTATTGTCATTTATTCATTTTATTTTCAAGTTTTTGTGAATTACTTTTGATTTAACATCAACACTTATTTGCTCCATACTGCAATAGAATACAATCACACAATAGCAATGCTCTCTCACATTCTAAACTATTAATACAGCCCTTATTTCCGTGTTTGGTATAAGATTGCAGAAGAATGGTTTGACTAGAAATGTACAGTTTTTTATAGTTCATCATCAGTACTGATAACTTTTTAGTGATTTGGCAGAACTACGGTTCGCACCGCTGTGGTTAAAACCCATTCTTACACTACAGACCATCTCCATCACTTTATGACAACAGTGAACTCATCTTATGATGGCTAATTCAAGCAGGAAATGTATCAAAACATTCTATGTGACTTCAGTGGTTCAACTGTAACCATATGAAGCTTCTAGAACACTTTTGTGCTACTGCTGCTGGAAAAAATGTAAATATGTATTTGTTTGCCTACATATTCTCTCTTGCCTTAGGTTAGTGTGCATTTTTACAACAGGCAGTAAAACATTGCCATCAGAGTCAGCAGCATAACATGGAATTGTATTGCCAAAACGATATGCTGGGCTCCACACAGTTCCTTCTTGTAGTGCCAACACAAATTGATTAAGTTAACTTAATCGTTTTTACAAATTTAGGAAGATTGAACATAAAAAAATTAAGTTGTCCCCAAAAAAGCTATAGAATTGTACCGTTTCAACTAATTTTAAATAAGTAATTTAAACAAGCAGCAAAAGTTACTTGCAATGTTTTGACAATGCTTTTGGTTGCCAACCTGATTAAACTGGATTAACAGTTGATCATGGAACAACATTCCAATCAGCCAATTAGATTTAAGAGATGTGTTTATCGTTTATGTTGGCTTACGGTTAGGTTAATGCACTTCTATGTGATTGTTATCCAACTATTAATCCCCTTATTTTGGGAATAATTTACAGTTATGGTTGGTTTAGGGGTAGGGAAAAGGTACGGGTTACATTTTCAAATAAAAATGATGTTCCAGGATCAACATAGATATAAATCCAGGATCGCATCATACTTGGCAAAATCATGATGTGCGTTTTTGGTTTCCATTTTGTGGACATCTAGAAACCATTTTTGTCTGTGGAGAATGAGCGAGCCCTGAGGTTTCTTCTAAAATACTTTGTGTTCCAAATATGATCAAAGGTCTGAAGGGATTGGAATGAAGGCGTTTAATTCTTAACAGAATTTTAATTCTTTTGGGTGAACTGATCCATTAAGGCAATTCTGAAAGCAATCCAGTACTAGCAAGGTGTGCTTAATAAATCAGCCAGTGAAAGTGAAAAGAGACTCTAGAAAAGAAATTCACAAATGAAAGGTCACTTTAACTTTACAGTACAATAGTGTTTAATTTAAAAGACCAGCCCACACGAAAGGGAAAAGGACTTCACGCTACAGGAATTAACAGATGGTCGTCGCGCATTGAATCTGAATGGCTTTATAACTGTTGCCAACACATTTCAGCTTGTTGCCATAGCAAACATACAAGAAATGGTGAGAATACAAGAACCTCTTTCTGCCAAAGACAGACAGAGATCAAGGACATGCTTCTATAATTAAACTCATCTTGGTGAAAGAGGCTGTCATTTTACAGTAACTAAAGTAAAGTTAGAGTCTGTGTACACATACAAGTATATACAGGTAGGGAAAGGAGGAATGTGATGGAAAGACCAGTCTGTTTTTGGACTGTAGATGGGCTCTTCAGTGTTTTTCAACACAGAGCCATTTAAAACATTTGGAGTCTCATTCATTCATTCATTTTCTTTTCGGCTTAGTCCCTTTATTACTCTGGGGTCATCACAGCAGAATGAACCGCTAACTTATCCAGCATGTATTTTATGCAGCGGATGGCCTTCCAGCTGCAACCCATCATTGGGAAACATCCAAACAGTCTCATTCACATACACTACGGAAATTTAGCTCACCCAATTTACCCATACGGCAAGTCTTTGGACTTGTGGGGGAAACTGGAGCACTGGGAGGAAACCCATGTGAACACGGAGAAAACATGCAAACTGATCCAGCCTAGGCTTGAACTAGTGACCTTCTTGCTGTGAGGCGACAGCGCTACCTACTGCGCCAATGTGCCGCTTGTTTGGAGTCTCTAGAGTTTTTAAAATTTTTAAGCCTTTTATACTTACCAATGCCTCACGATCATAATTATAATTTTGTGACATATTATTAGATTCCAGTCTGGAGACCCATTAGGCAAAGACACAAGGACATGTCTGTAGAATTACAGAGTTTGAATGTAGAAATACACACAAAAAAAAAGAAGGGAAAATGTTCAAAGTTTAAAAGATAACCGGAAAAGTATTGTTAAAACAGTACAGTAGATTTTTTGTAAAATAAATAAATAAATTAATTAATTAATTAATAAAAGTTTTACTGCAAATAAAATGTAAAAAATTACTGAGGTATTCTTAAAAAATTGTTAATTTACAGATAATACTGATTACTTAACAGAGTACTGAATATAATATAAAATAACAGAAAACTATTGTAAAAATAAAAACAGTTCCTGTAATAATTAGGATTTTCTTTATAGTGATATTAATAAAATTGTATTTTATTAATTGTATTTTAAATATATTGTATTGCTGTTATTGCAAAAATATATATTAAGCCATTGACCAATTACAATTCTACCCCTTAGCCCTTCCCTTACCCCTACACCTCGTTTTGCACATTCATGTTTTACCTTCATGTTTAAAAACAACACTAAAATAAAAAATGCTACATTTTTCTATCTATAATCCCTAATAATAACTCCTATATAGCAGTTCCACAACATACTTTCACATCTGAAACTCAAATCGCTTGTCAGAAAATCTAGTGGCTGGGAATGACTTTTTTACAGTGTCTGGTATGATACTAATGTTGTTTACGTGTGTTTAAAATGAATGTTTTAGATCAATATGGCCATGGTGTAAATGCACAGTTATGATCTTATTTCCACATTATATCATTATGTTAACATGATACTGTTGCCTTTAGTGATTCCCTGGAGATAAATTCCAAAAAAATAAAGCAACTGGAATAACTACAGCAGTCGCCATCGTCAACCTTTAATGAAGTAAGAGATCGTGATGACATATGATGACGTCTGCAGGTGTTGTAGTGCTGTCCCATTTATTAAGGGTACATTTTGAAGCCCTTCCCCTTCACACTCTGTTTCAAGGGTCAAGGGGAAGGGAAGGGGTAGGGGTACAAAAATAGAATTGGGATTGGGCCTTGTACTTAAGTGGCACATTTTTCTTCAAAAATCTAAATGTTAATTTGGTGCTCTCATTATCAATATTGAAGAATGTTTTTTTCCATGATAAATGTTTTTCTTTATTCTGTCTCAAAAAGGAAGCTCAAGAAAACTGCATTTATTTAAAATGAAAAGTCTTCATTATCGCTATTAAAATATTGAATGCATTGCTTCTGAATCAAATTTCTGAATGGCACTGTATATGCTTAAAAGTGTTCTTCTACACACAAGAAGACATGGTGACTACAGAAAACCAATTACACGTTTTGTGCACCAAGACTTCAAACATGCGGCATGTTGCAGGACACAGATGGGCAACAGAAAACAGTTAGGAGTTCATACATACAGAGTTCTGTGACATGCAGCTGGCGACCACTTTACATGTCGAGAGGAACCTAAAGAAAGCCACAGTCTTTATTGCTCAACCGCTTTCTAGAGGAAGTTTGAAAATATTAATAAAATCACAAAAAGACTGAAGTTGCATCAGACTCTTTCATCGGTTTACATTTACATCTTGTCATTTAGCAGGCACTTTTGTCCAAAGTGGCTTACAATTGAGAAGGCATGTAGCGATTTAACAACAAGAGCTAATTATACAAAGGAATTGTTAGTGTTTAGAGAATGAAGTGGGTTTTTGTAATGTGCTAAGTTGATCATTAAAGAGATGAGTTTTTAGATGTCGTGAATCAGCAGTCCATGTGGGATTGGGTAGATCATTCCACCAGCGAGGAACATTAAATGAAAAGGTTTTGGAAAGTGAAAGAAGTTTTAGATTGGGTTTGGTAAAAAAGGATTCCCAAAGTCTTTAAAATATAAAATTTTTTCAAAATATTTACTTATGTTGAGTAAGGTTCTTTAAGCAATACTAAGCAACTGTTGGAAACCAAACATTACTATTTTGGTATATTATGAGTTCTGTGAATCGCCACAGAACGTGACCACAGTGAGTATTTCTAATAGAGAACTTCATGATGCACCAATATGAAACTTTTGACCCATACCACTAACTAATTATTGATAACCCAATTATATATGGAAGTTATATGGAACCAATAAGTGAATTACCAACCTATGTTACACATGACGTCACACGGGTTCCCGGTTGCAAAAAGAGACCGGCTGCAATAGAAAACATGTCGTGCTGTGCAGTTGGATGCCAAATTCAAAAGTCCAAACATAGAAAACTTTTACTGTACACAACACTGATTTAATGCCAACCTTTCTTTGGCTAAAAGGGAGCTGAATGAAGTAAGGACCTAATTAAAAATACTCAACTCTGCAGTTCTCATTTCATATCAGGTAAGTTCATGCTATGCTGAATCATACACATTACTCATTTTTGATTGCAGCAATGATTTCAGCAAAAACAGTTACATATGGTTAATAAAACTGTGGACACTGAATGCTAAGAATAAAATGTGAAAGCGTAAGCTCCTATACCCAGCAATACAGGTGCAGTCTGTTGTCAGAATGGAGTTTTGTCTGTTGATGATTACCCAGGCCTTGTATAGCTCCGTCTTTTTTCCTTGTCTTTAGCTAGGCAGAACCTTTTTAGCACTACATAGTTTTGAATCTGGTAATCATGGAACATTATTTCTTGCACATCACCACACAGAAAAAAATGGTGGCATCCAAAGACTTGTAGTTCTTTAACTTCTGTCTTGTAAAATCACTTGGAGTTTCATGAAAGATGTATATTTTGGGCTGGATGCTTGGCCATTTTGTCTTATCCGATATCCATTGGGAAGGTGCTATCGCAGATGGACCTGTCCGACGAACGCTGCTCACTTTATTGTTAATTTTGCAGATTCTGTGCTTATCACTGGGTGACAATAAGCTGAAAGCATTATGTAAATAATATATATAATATGAAATCAATTTAACTTTTTTTAAGACAAAAACAAACTCTGTACCACATCGGATGTCATTCCCTCACAGTAAATGCTGGCGCTCTCAGTTTTTTTCTGCAATCTTGCTACGCGCAGATCCAGAATGTTTACAAACATGGTAATTCATCTTTGTATGCCAATCAAAACAAATCTTGGTATCATTTTGTCAGAGTCTGGTTAAGAAAAAAAAGAATAAAACAACGCATCAAAGAATGATTTCATTTTAAAATATTATGTTCAGAAAACAAGGAAACCACAAGCAAACATTGAGATTCCGTTATTCTAGATTTCCCAAAATAAAACATTAAAGTGCTCTCTTTTCACTGTAAAAAACCTTCATGGCCACCAATATCCACCGAAAATCCACAACATATTATATACTTAACAAGCTGACACAATTTAACATTAAACAAACAAGCATTTATCCTTTGATAATAAACAACATAGACACGATATATTGTATTGCCAAAGGAAAATTTGTTGATGGCTGTCTTAAACCTTTTTTTAAACAATCCAATTTTTGAAGTAAGAAATTTTTTGTATCTTTGTTCAAGCTGGTAAGTTACCTTCAAAAAACAACTGTATATCAGCTTTCATAATAGCATAATCGCAAAATCAAAAGTCTGAAAATGAAACAATTACCATATTATTGCAAGTATTAGTGTGGTATCTTCTAAATATAATCTGTGCTTTGAGATTCCGCATGGGGGAAAATAAATCTTTATTTTCAATAAAATAAAAAAGGCTTATTTAGACTTGATGGTTCAGGAAAGAACTTTGAACATCTATGGAACTTTTCAACTACACAAAAGGTCCAAGTGGTGCTCGCTGCAGAGCCATTTGAGGAGAGCTGAGCTCCAGCGAGGGGAAGCTTAAGCTTGAGCTCCACCTTTTTTGCACTTCTTCTACGAGTGATGTCACTGGGGGTAGGGTTAGGGGTGGGGTTGGTGTACGCATTAAAACAGCTTACAGGAGGAGGAGCGACAGCTCATGCTCCCCCTCGCTGGAGCTCAGCTCTCCTCAAATGGCTCTGCAGTTGAAACAAGTGATCAGATTTTTTAAATGTTTTTAAGCCAAAATAGAAGAACTTTCTCACTAACCTTTTTTTTATTTTTTACTTATTATTTCAAGTATAACCTGACATCGATACATTTCATCTCCCCATTGCTATTTAAAATGTTTTTTACAATAGAAAACATTTACTCACTTACCGGCACCTCCACGGACTGCATAGTGAGGTCACAGGGTGGTTTTAGAGCTTTAGGACGGGTGGCCAGCCAGTATGTGGTGATGGCAGCGAATGCACCCATGCCCATGAGGGTGTTGGTGGGTAAACTGCGCACATACTGCCTCAAATCATCCAGCTCAGGCATCCGCAGGTGCCGGATCAGATCCTGGGCCTGCATCGCTTTCACAACTCAGCTTAGCAACGTCTGTAATAGAAACACAAATACTGATAAAGGAAAAACAAAACAATCACTTACGTTAAAATGCATTTGGTTATTTATAAATGTATTCTGTCAAGAGAATTATACATTTGGTTAGGGCTCCACAATTTATCATTTCAGCGTCGATATCACAATGTGTGCATCCAAAATAGTCACATCGCAGTCTGAATTATAGCTGACCCGGAGCTACAGAATTGTATTTAATCACCGTATTTATATAGAATTTATATGATTAATGCAAAAAAAAAGCTTTGTTTCTGGTCTAAATGTCTTCATTTAAAAGGGAAAACAAGATTATTTTACTTAGTCCACTGGCAGATAATTTTGCTCATTTTAAGGAAAAACTATTATTTTGACTTATCTCTTCTGAAGTTAAAAAAATATATATTTTTACATGATTAAGAATTTTGAGATATTTGAACTAGAAATGAGACAAAGCAATGTAAATGTTTAAAATGTCATTTTTGCATGGTGATTATTCAATTTCTGTACCTGAATACTGTTAGACTCAAAAACTGTCAAATATTCAAACTGTCTTGTGAAACTGTATACATTTTGCAATTAGTGTTGTCGGTACAGAAATTTTAAAATATCCATTTCCACTAAAATGTGAGCGCTGATGAGCACATTCTTAACCCTATCACATATTCTTAACCCTTTCACGCAACAAGTGCAGGAGAAATACGAGCTGCTGGATTTACGTCATGTTTATTCATAATTTTCTTCCAAAATACATGAAAGTAAGCAACTGTTTATCTGGGAGAGAAATAGAGAAAATATTCTAGTCACATAAACAGTTATATCTTACGTGAATAAAGCACATCATCCAGTTATATTGAAAAATAATTATTATTGCTGTCTCCATAGATTTCCGTGTGTGTTTTACAAACCTTAAATGGTATGTTTTGCTTTTAGATGAGTGTATTTGAATGTCTAAAACCTAAAATAAATGTTTATTGCTTGAAAGTGGATTGTATGACAAGAGCTGCGCACCTCTTTCTGCGCCTCAGCGTGCGCCATGAGATTTGAATTTTAAAAGTTGATGACGTGCGCTCTGAATATTCTAATCACAGACCGGTGCGATTGTTGACGTGAAAGGGTTAAACAGCACTGATTTGCCTATGTGATTATGTGCTAAACACAAATGACTGTGAAATGAATGTTATGAATGTTTAAATGTAAAAGTACAGAATGATATCGAATTCCTGTATCGTGATAACCACTAATCTAAATAATAAATCCAGAAAAATAAAATATCGCTATTTCAGAATTGACAGTATTTATGAGGATCCTTTGGCATTATTTGATGATCATATATTTTGTTTTTGAGCCACATTAAGTGATTTCAAAATAATAATATTTTATATAAAAATGGAAGAATCAAAAAATGAAGTCAAATGTGTGTAAGACCCATATTACAATATGTTACATCCCAATTTAAAATTATAATTGATCACAAAGATGTAAAAACAGCCAGAACCTCCAAACACGATAAGCCATTTTATGTATTTGATGCTCATGACAGCTCTATATGAGCAGAAAACGGAGCTAAAATAAAAAATGCAATGAATATTTCAGCTGCATCAGCCCACGCCTCCAGCAGCGTTTCTCTCTACAATTTCTCTTCATGGAAGTGGACTAATTACAGTCAGGAGAAGGATTCCTCATTCAGACTTTTTATCAGCTTGACTGTGTAATGATCTCAAACTAAAGACGGAAACCATCACCAGCTGACGACTTCTTAGCTGATGATATCTAGCCAACTAAAGCTGATAAAATCTCTTAAGACCACTTCGTCTTGCAGAGAGTGAGAATGAGTGATAAGCCTGTGAACTGCACAGTGTGTTGTCAATAATACGGTGGGCCTTCAAAGAGGTCTGAGTGACATCGACCTGCTGCTTATCTGCTGAATTCTAACATATAGTAAAGGCATATGTTGTATACTTTAAAACTAATGTTTATTTTACTAAAAGAAAAGTGAGGAAACCTGTTGTAACTTAGATTTGTTCACTGACAACTTAATTTTTATGGATTCGCATATACAGTTGAAGTAAAATTATTAGCCCCCCTGAACTATTAGCCCCCCTGTTTATTCTTTTCCACAATTTCTGTTTAACAAAGAGCAGATTTTTTTTAACACATTTCTAAACATAAGTTTTAATAACTCATTTCTAATAACTGATTTATTTTATCTTTGCCATGATGACAGTAAATAATATTTTACTAGATATTTTTCAAGACACTTCTATACAGCTTAAAGTGACATTTAAAGACTTAACTGGGTTAATTAGATTAACTAGGCAGGTTAGGGTAAATAGGCTAGTTATGAATAACAGTGGTTTGTTTCGTATCAAAATATATATATATAGCTTAAAGGGGCTAATAATATTGACCTATATATATAAATTATTATTATTATTATTATTAAAAACTGCTTTTATTCTAGTATTGAATTATTAAAATGGTTCAATATACTCAATAAACAACTCATTATTAATGGTGTACTACAGTGATTCTCTCTACAAATATTTCTCTCCATGCACACAAGAGTGAAATCACAGGAAACCAGGTACATCTTGATTAATTAGCGTTGCCAAATCTTGCAGCAAACAGCAAAAAAATATTTATATTACATAGTACACAGCACATAGTAATCTTAAAAAGGTACCACCAAAAACCAAATTACTCACACAACTTCTCACCCTCAAGTAGTTTGAAACACCATCATGAGTTGTTGGAATGTTGGAAACCTGTGTAACCATTAACTTTTATAGTAGAAAAAACTAATACTACACTGTTAAAAAAAGGCTGGGTTCCACATCCTTCATGTTGTCCCTTAACTTAATCGTTTTTACAAATGACTGTTGATTGAACATAAAACAAATCAGTTATCCTAAAAACCCTTAAGAACTGTGTTGTTTCAACTTATTTTAAATAAGTAGTTGGAACAAGCAGCAAAAGTCATTTTTGAGTGTAAAAAAATCAACGGTTTGCAACATTTTCCAAAATAAATTATTTTGTGTTCAACAGAGGACAGAAACTCAAACAGGTGTGTGATAAGTGCAGGGTGAATAAATAAAGACAGGCTTTGGGTGAACTACCCCTAAGACCAAATGCATTATCTTAGAAATACGACAACACATCAAAATATTGTGATCTGCACCCAGCAAATAATTACTCCATGAACTGAGTTATTTAAGCTTAATATAAGCATCGATTTAAAATAATTTGAAATAAGTACTGAAGAATTGTTTCATTGGAAATTTGAAATTAACCATAAAATTCAAAATTTTTAAATGATTCTAAGAACTCAGTCTAAGAAATGGATAAATTATAATAATTATGTTATTAAGTTTTAGTACGTTCAATCTACTCTACTAAAGGACAGCATAAACAATTTCATATTTGCTCTAAAATTAAACACCAAAAGTATATTTATTTCACAAAACACACAAAAAAGCCAAAATGTCCAAATCAGCCATTATTATGGTTAAAATGAGGTCAAATTAGGTATTTCTCGAGGTCAAATCTAGTTACCGCTCTACTACAACCCTATTGTCCTTGAATTAACCTGAGCTAACCCAAGAGTCTATTACGCACACACATTTACAAAGCTATCTGAATGAGGACTTTCCATGAATATTATTTGTTTAAAATACAGTCTGAATTTAATTGAATTTTAATTTACAACTGAGAACACCAACTCACTCCTAGGAACAATACTAAACCCAACATACTAAACATTTACCAACCGAGTCAATTTAATTACATCACACATTCAAAACAGAAAGATTAAAAAACACTTACTGTACAGCTTCCTTGGTCAATGTGTGTGTGTAAATATAATAAACGCTGTGTTTTAAAGAGACGCTTTCTGTCGTAGTATTTAAACTGACCTAAGCAGCACTGGAGGAAACTCTTAGCTATGAATAGCAGAGTGACCCTCACACACAGCAAGACCACCACGTGCGTCTCTCTCTCCTTCCCTCACTCTCCCTCTATCAATCTTTCACTCAGAACAGTCACTATACTTCTCTTCTCATTATCTCCCTATATTTCTTCTCAAGTGAATCATGGATGTTTTTTTAGCTGCTGGCTCCAGTATCTATGTGTTTTAGCAGATGTAACTGCGCATGCTGAGAGAGAAGTGGGTCTTTTAAAAATGCAGCAAAAAGCACATGGTGATACTGGCATCCCACACACTAAAAAAAATACAAAGCGCACTGTTGCTCTTCTTATCTCTGAAACATAAGCACACAAATCCGATTCAAAGAAGTGCGGGCTGACACTGCTGCGTGTGAAATTTCTGCTGAACAGCACAGTGGCTGATAGTAGTGCAGCAGATCTGCTCTGTAATATGAGAATTAGACATGCCTGGCTCTGCTGCTCAAACACAATACAGTAATTCACAAAGATATATGGGGGAAAAAAAGGGAAAGTGTCTACATGCCGTGCCAGGAAACACTCACACTGTCACATTTCATATTTACAGTTTAAATATCAAGTTTATTATCTGCACTGCTGGCTAAGACAGTTGGATTTTATAATTAAAAATCCAAAAGCATATAAAATGTGCTTCAGGGGTAGTTAATGTGATTTGGATGAGGGATTAATAAAGATAAACAACAAAATCAAAAGTCCAAGTAAAGATTGTAAATGTTTTCACTTATGATATTTTATAGTTACTTAGTCTGAAATGCAATTATTTAATAAGTAACATTACTTCACAATACTACTACAGTCCCTATAAATCTCAACAAATAGTCAATAGAAATTAAACTCTTTAATTACTTTAATTTGACGTAGGAATGCAGTTTCTCTGCCCACCGAACTGATTGACAGCCCATGTCTCTATAACAACATGTATACACATGTCCACAGAACATTTCTTGTAAAGAAACTGGTATTAAAAATTATGTTACAACTCTCTGTGATCGGCTGCACCTCAATAATTAATTTTATGAGTTTGAAACATTTTTAAAACAGTGCATGTTAGTAATAAAGAGTAAAATCGCTTTGTAATTCTTAACCGTTATATTCACCATGGTGTAGTGTTGTCTCAATACTGGAATTCGATGCTAATCGGTACTGAAGTTTTAAAAGCGTCCATATCCCATGCATGAACATTTAAGGGCTGTGGAGCACATTCTTAAACAGCGATGATTAGTCGTTGTGTTCACGTGCTCAACAGAAATGACTGTGATTAGCAGTGAAGGTCATCGGTCCACTGAACTCACCACTGTTTACTGAGTGTAACCACAGATACAGGGACACTGAAGCATTTAAAAGCCGCTATTCATCAGCGGATCACTCGTATGTCAGGTTATAGTCAAGCCAGCTGATTGACGTGACTTTGAAACGCTCCAGTGTCCCTGTATCTGTGGTTCCCCTTCGGGGGGAACTTCAGCACTATAAGTGGATTTGATTTGTAAAATCCACGCATTGGGAGGATTCGGATCAGAAGCCGCTTGTCTGGAGAGTATTGAACGGGCCAATGAATGAAATTAATTGGCAGCGTAAGCTTGCGCAGGTGTGCGACATCTGCAATTATCTCAGCATATAAGCACACCTGAAGCCAGCAGACGCCATCCTTTTCGCTTCAGATCCTTTCTGAGTGAGTCGATGAGGGTTCCTCTTGCTGATCAGCACTTCAGAGCGAACGAGTGTGTCTCCCGGTCCAGAGTGGGTCTTCGCGGTGGCAGACGGTCGAGCTGGGTTACTCCCTTGCCTGCGGTTCTTTGGGTCCGGTCCTCCAGAGCGGTGCATATAGTTGCAACTTTCCTAAAAGAGCAACACAGTCGTGCAGCACGTCCTTTTCAGGATGGCGCTCCGACTGTGCGTTTCTGGATGCGGGGGTTTCCTGGCTCCGGATGATGGACACGATCACTGCATTGCATGTTTGGGGGTCCAGCATGTTAATGCGGTGCTCGCGGGCGGTTCATGTCGTCATTGCGATGCCATGACCGTTGCACAGCTAAGATCGCGCCTAACTTTCGCAAGAGAGCGAGCCACCCCAGTTGCCTCCTGTTCTAAAAAATCAGCGGGCGCTCGGGCAGATCTGAGGGTTTCAGCGGGAGATAATCCGCCGCCCACGGGCTCGCGGACCTCTCGCTCCTCACGGCGCTCCATCCAAGCTTCGGGTGGTGAGAGTGATCCGTCTAACCGGATGGTAGCTCTCACACTCGCTGACACCGGAGATCAGATGTCCTCCGCGGCATCGGAGGGTGGGCTTTCACTGTCCGACGAAGATCCGGACCCGCTCGCCCCCTCCGGGCAGGTGAGCGCTGTCAAATCGGATCCTGAAGCGGACATGTTAGCCGTGCTTTCCCGGGCTGCTTCGGCCGTGGGGTTGGAGATGGTTTATCCCCCAGCTCCGCGGCCGGACCGACTAGATGGATGCTACGTAGAGGACCAGAAGGCGAAGCCTTCGAAGCCTCTCGTCCCCTTCTTCCCGGAAGTGCACAGTAGGCTCACGCAGTCTTGAAGGGCACCTTTCTCTGCCCGTGCTGCGTGTGCCTCCGCCCTTACCGCCCTTGACGGCGGAGCTGCCAGGGGGTATGAGGCGATCCCGTCAGTGGAGCGCGCTATCGCGGTCAATCTTTGTCCGCGCGGCGCCTCTACGTGGCGGGGTTTGCCCCGCCTCCCGTCCAAAGCCTGTAGGTTGTCTGCCTCCCTCGGAGCCAGAGCTTATAAGGCTGCGGGCCAGGCTGCTTCTGCTTTGCACGCGATGGCCACCTACCAGCGCTACCAAGCGCAGGCGCTGGCCGAGCTGCACGAGGGCGGGTCCAACCCAAGCTTATTACATGAGCTGCGCACCGCGACCGACTATGCTCTTCGGACTACTAAGTCCGCCGCGTGTGCGCTTGGGAGGACGATGTCCACACTTGTGGTTCAGGAACGCCACCTCTGGCTAAACCTGGCCGATATGCGCGACGTTGACAAAGTTCGCTTTCTTGACTCGCCCATATCCCAGGCTGGCCTGTTCGGCGACACCGTCGGTGAATTCACCCAGGAATTCAAGGCGGTGAAAGAGCAGTCGGATGCGATGGGCAATGTCATCTATCGGCGTGGCCGTAAGCCCGCTCCGCCCGCCGAGCCATCCACCTCCGCTGTTCCTCGCCGAGGGCGCCCGCCAACGAGTGCTGCCCCACCCCCGCCTGCGCCTCCGGCCAAGCGGGCGCGGCGTTCACCTCGAAAGCAGGCAGCCCCTCCTGCCCAGGGCGCCGTTAAGTCCGGTAAACGGACCGCGAAGCGTCCCTGAGACAGGCCATCCGGAGAAGAGGAAACTTGCTCTTTCCCCGCTGGAGGGCGGGGCCCCGATAACAACGGTACTTTTCAGTGCCACCAAAACATCAGTAAAAGAGCACTTTTTCCCTTCCCCGGATGTGACTGCACGAGTTCTGCCAGTCCAGGACGCGCTGCCTTCCGGCTCGCAGACTCTACGTGCTTCGCCAGTGGCTCACGAGCGCTGGGGGGACGGTCTCCCTTCCCTCAGCTCTCCAGCCCCCTCTCCGGAGTCAGGGTGTGGAGCCAGAGCGAATCGCTCTCCTCCAGCTCTTCCGCGGGACCCTCGTGCTTCCCGGATCAGCACACCCACTCCGCGCTGCCCCACCGCTGGTACGTCAGCGATTGTAGCGATGACTCCATTAGCGAGGGCTCTGCCTGCCTGGTTAGCGCGGGCCAGCCCCTCGCGGTGGATCATACGCACAATCAGACTCGGTTACGCGATTCAGTTCGCGAAACGGCCCCCCAAGTTTACGGGCGTGTATTTCTCCAGGGTCAACCCCCTGTCCGCCCCTGTCTTGCGAGAGGAGATTGCTGCCCTCCTGGCGAAGGGTGCAATCGAGCCGGTTCCTCCAGCCGAGATGGAGAGTGGGTTTTACAGCCCATACTTCATCGTACCCAAAAAGAGCGGTGGGTCACGGCCAATCCTAGATCTGCGCGTTTTGAACCGCTGTCTGCACAGGCTGCCGTTCAGAATGCTCACGCAGAGGCGCATTCTCCAATGCGTTCGTCCTCGGGATTGGTTTGCAGCCATAGACCTGAAGGACGCGTATTTCCATGTCTCCATTCTTCCACGCCACCGCCAATTTCTGCGGTTTGCGTTCGAGGGTCGAGCGTGGCAGTACAAGGTCCTCCCCTTCGGGCTCTCTCTGTCTCCGCGGGTCTTCACCAAACTCGCGGAGGGTGCCCTAGCGCCCCTTCGGCTCGCGGGCATTCGCATACTCAATTATCTCGACGACTGGCTGATTTTAGCCCACTCGCGGGAGCAATTGATTATGCACAGGGACAAGGTGCTTCGGCATCTCCGCCTACTGGGGCTTCAGGTCAACCGAGAAAAGAGCAAACTCGCCCCCGTGCAGAGGATTTCTTTTCTCGGGATGGAGCTGGACTCGATCACCATGGTAGCGCACCTCTCCGAGGAACGCGCTCGCCTGTTGCTGAACTGTCTGAGGGAGCTCGACAGCAAACTAGTGGTCCCACTGAAGTTCTTTCAGAGGCTCCTGGGGCATATGGCATCCGCAGCCACCGTCACGCCGCTCGGGTTGCTCCATATGAGACCACTTCAGCACTGGCTTCACGATCGGGTCCCCAGACACGCATGGCACGCGGGCACACACCGGGTCTCGGTTACTGCGCTGTGTCGCCGCGCCCTCAGCCCTTGGAACGACCCCTCGTTCCTACAGGCCGGTGTGCCTCTAGGACAGGCGTCCAGCCATGTTGTTGTTTCAACAGACGCTTCCAACACGGGTTGGGGGGCCGTGTGTCGCGGGCATGCGGCTGCGGGCCTCTGGAAGGGTGCCCAGCTGCATTGGCATATCAATCGCCTAGAGCTGTTGGCAGTGTTCCTCGCTCTCCACCGCTTTTTACCGGTGCTGGAGCGGCAACACGTGCTGGTCAGGACGGACAGTACGGCGGCGGCGGCGTATATCAACCGCATGGGGGGTATGCGCTCTCGCCGCATGTCTCAGCTCGCCCGCCGTCTGCTCCTCTGGAGTCACCCGCGGCTGAAATCGCTGCGCGCCATTCACGTCCCAGGCACGCTCAATCGTGCAGCCGATGCGCTCTCACGACAGCTGTTACGCCCTGGAGAATGGAGACTCCACCCCGAGTCTGTTCAGCTGATATGGGCGCGATTCGGGGAGGCCCAGATCGATCTGTTTGCTTCCCC
The DNA here is from genome assembly GCF_052040795.2 of Danio rerio. Lineage (NCBI taxonomy): Eukaryota > Metazoa > Chordata > Actinopteri > Cypriniformes > Danionidae > Danio > Danio rerio. Next base: position 19,099,772 of record NC_141021.1, read on the forward strand.
CGAGAACGCTCACTGCCAGTTGTTTTTTTCCCTGACCGAGGGCTCTCTCGGCACGGATGCACTGGCCCACAGCTGGCCTCGGGGCATGCGCAAGTATGCGTTTCCCCCAGTGAGCCTGCTCGCGCAGTTTCTGTGCAAGGTCAGGGAGGACGAGGAACAGGTTCTGCTAGTTGCGCCCCTTTGGCCCAACCGGACCTGGATATCAGAGCTCTCACTCCTCGCGACGGCCCTCCCCTGGCGGATCCCTTTGAGAGAGGACCTACTCTCTCAGGGACAGGGCACCATCTGGCACCCTCGCCCCGATCTTTGGAACCTCCACGTGTGGTCCCTAGACGCGAGGAAGACTTAGGTAACCTACCGACTGCGGTGGTTAATACCATCACTCAGGCTAGAGCCCCCTCCACGAGGCGCGCCTACGCCCTGAAGTGGAGTCTATTCACTGAATGGTGCGTCTCTCGCAGAGAAGACCCCCGAAATTGCCAGATTAGTGTTGTGCTCTCTTTCCTTCAAGAGAAGTTGGACAGCAGGCTGTCGCCCTCCACTCTCAAGGTTTACGTGGCCGCCATCTCCGCTTATCATAGCGCGGTAGCTGGCGGCACCGTGGGAAAGCATAACCTGGTCATCCAGTTCCTTAGGGGTGCTAGGCGAATTAATCCATATCGCCCCCCTCTCATGCCCTCTTGGGATCTCGCCCTCGTTCTCACGAGTCTGCGATCCGATCCCTTTGAGCCACTCGAATCAGTATCTCTAAGATTTCTGTCCCTGAAGACAGCTCTGCTGGTTGCGTTGGCCTCCATCAAGAGGGTCGGGGACCTGGAGGCATTTTCGGTCAGTGACTCGTGCCTGGAATTCGGGCCGGATTACTCTCACGTCATCCTGAGACCCCGCCCCGGTTATGTGCCCAAGGTTCCTACCACCCCCTTTAGAGATCAGGTAGTGAACCTGCAAGCGCTGCCCCCGGAGGAGACAGACCCAGCCCTTTCTTTACTTTGTCCAGTTCGCGCTCTGCGCATTTATGTGGACCGTACTCAGAATTTTAGATCATCTGAGCAGCTCTTTGTCTGTTATGGCGGTCGGCAGCAGGGAAGTGCCGTATCAAAACAAAGATTATCCCACTGGATTGTGGATGCCATTTCACTCGCTTATTCGAGTCGAGGTCAGCCGTGTCCCCCGGGAGTTCGTGCACACTCCACTCGGAGCGTTGCATCCTCTTGGGCGCGTGCACGCGGCGCCTCTCTAACAGACATCTGTAGAGCTGCGGGCTGGGCGACACCCAACACATTTGCAAGGTTTTACAATCTGCGAGTGGAGCCGGTTTCCTCAAGGGTATTAGGTAACCCTTTGGTGATTGAGGAGACAACTCGGTAGGGTGTTGAAACACGCTTGCTGCGCCATTCTCCCTAACACGGAGGTACGTGCGCCTTTTCTATCTGTCAGTAAAGTTCCCCGTCAGGTGAGCCCTGCAGATTCCTCCGTGGCCCCCAGCACTGACTCAGCGGAGGAGTCACTTGCTGGCCCACTACGTTGTAGGTCTGCCCGCTGGTCAGCCCGCGTTTTGGGTATAGGTGCCTGCTATGCGTGATCCCCACTAGGCGATCCCATATGCTTATTCCGCCACGGTTAAGTCCCCCCCCCTGGGCGGACCCGTGTCTTCCCTCTCCGCTAACCACTCTTTTGCTATGCGTACTACCCCTTTTTAGGGCTAGTCCATATGTAAATTCTGCCATCTATCCCCCCCTTGGGTAACGGATGGCCTCCGCAGCGTCCTCCCTATCGGGATTGCACGCTTCCCAACGTACTGTCGTATTTCCTAGAATTATCTAGATGCTCACGACTTCCCAAAAAATATATCTAAATCCGTAAAACTTCTGTTGAAGTAGGATAAATTAGGGCCAGGGACACGTTGGAGGACCGCGCCCCCCATGATGTGGGTGCGTCACGCTTGCTTGACTATCTCCTCATCGGGGGTGTTGGTAAGGTGCAGTCATTATGGCGCTTTCAATGGGCTCCCAATGCGTGGATTTTACAAATCAAATCCACTTATAGTGCTGAAGTTCCCCCCGAAGGGGAACGTTCGAGGTTACTAAAGTAACCCTTCGTTCCCCGAGGAGGGGAACGGAAGCACTATACTCCGTCGCCATAATGACTGTCCCTTAGCTGTTTGAAAGTCTCTTCAGCTTAAAAGGATGGCGTCTGCTGGCTTCAGGTGTGCTTATATGCTGAGATAATTGCAGATGTCGCACACCTGCGCAAGCTTACGCTGCCAATTAATTTCATTCATTGGCCCGTTCAATACTCTCCAGACAAGCGGCTTCTGATCCGAATCCTCCCAATGCGTGGATTTTACAAATCAAATCCACTTATAGTGCTTCCGTTCCCCTCCTCGGGGAACGAAGGGTTACTTTAGTAACCTCGAACGTTACATGCAGTAAACAGCAAGACTTCAGTAAACCAATGACCTCTACGGCTAATCACAGTCATTTCTGTTGAGCACGTGAACACAGAAGCAAATCAGCACTGTCTAAGAACGTTCTCAACAGTGCTCAAATGTTAGCGGGAAATGGATGTTTTTAAAACTTCAGCACTGATTGGTATCGAATTCCAGTATCCAGACAACCCTACACCATTGTCATTTAGTGTTAGTAGATGCGCATATGTGTGTGTTTGTGTGCACTGCAAAGGGCTTTTGTGTGTGACTCATCATTTCAGAAAGTCTTGAATAGACTCCACTACAAATACATCAAATAAACTTACTTGGTTTTTTTTTTATTATTATTGGAAGAATATGTACAATTACAGAATGTTTGCAAATATATAAAAAAAGATCCTCCACATTTTACTTATAAAAAAAATAAATAAAAGAAATTAAAAGAAATTAAAACAAAAACTTTCCTTCTATAATTATTAGGTACAAGTGATTATATTACAACTACATGTCTATATGTATATATACATACACATACACATACACATATATCCACACACACATACACACGTACATACAATTTTTCCCTTGGTCTACTAACACAATTTACAGAGTCTACATATGAATATGTAAACCATTATCTGAATTGACAGAGAAAATAAAAAAAATAAAAAAAACTTAGTTATCATTACAGAAGGAAAAGAAGAACAAAATATATACGCACTCAAACAAAATAGATCACAGTATGCAAACGAAAATAATACCCTATAATACCCCCCCACCCGTCAGTTTCCCTCTGTAGTGCACACCCGTAAGAAAGATTACTGAAAATGGGAGCTGCCATATGATTTAACAAAATCCCCATCAAACAACTGTTCCATTTCTCCCTTCCAAGTTTTACTTGGTATTTTTGACTAGTGACCTTATTTCAGCTTCATCCATGTCTGTCTCTTTCACTGACTGCTGTTTATCTGACGTAACGCATGAGAAGCAGACACACATGTGTGAGCTTTAAGTGGGGAGAAGCAGCTCATTTGGCTTTCAAGCCACAGGCTACAAAAACTGCAACCTAGTCCTCAGACACTGAAATGGGCAGATTTTACATTATATAATAAATAATCTGATGGGAATTTATTTTGAGCTAAAACTTTACAGACACATTCTGGAGACACCAAAGTCTTATCTTGTAAAAAGAGTAAAATAGGTGCCCTTTAAAAAATGTTAAGAATACCGTATGTAGCACAACACAAAAAGTTTCAATGTAATGATAATATATTACAAACATATTGTCATAAATCTCTTACTAAATTAATTGATTCTTAAGCATGTACTACAGTCTTAGTATAGTTCAGAACAATATAATTATTCCTTTTTAAAATATTTGTATAACAAACAACATTATTTTTAAATGTATGTACATTTGTATTTAAGGCAAGCACATTATCAGTAACTGTAATCAAAATAACTAAAATTGAAAGTAATCCCTTACTTTAGTTTTGAAAAAATATAATTTAATGATAATACAACCTTAAAAATGCTATGTTATTTCAACCCAATTCTGGGTGTAATACAAACTAAACCAACTGCTGGGTTATTTTTTGAACATTTAATTTCTAGGAACAAATTTAACAATGTTTGGTTTTATCCATATTTGACCAAATCTGAGTTTTAATAACCCAGCATTACTTAGGAGTGTAACTAATTACTTCCAGCACTGACTATCTGTAGGACTTTATTAAAGTTAATAAAGTTATTAAAGTTTATTAAATTATATTATTAAGTTTAAATTATAATGTCAAAATAATCGAATCCTGAGTTGTTTAATATCAATTTAATAATTAATAATATTTTAATAATCACTCACTTGCTATCCTTCGGCTTAGACCCTGATTTATCAGGGGTCACCACAAAGTCACCATAATCTAATAATAATAAATTACATTTAGATTAAAATTTTGGCTAACGCATGATATTTATGCTCTCAAATTAAACCAAAAACTAAATTAAAACAGACTTTTTTGACAAGTTGACATAAAGAGTGTCTGTGTATACATAATTTTGTTTTCCAAAATAAAATGATGAAGTGCGACACATTGACTCAGTGGCTTGCACTGTCACCAAGAAGGTCGCTGGTTCGAGTCCCGGCTGGGCCAGGGCATTTTTGCATGGAGTTTGAGCGTCCCTCCAGTTGTTGGTTTCCTCCGGGTGCTCCGGTTTCCCCCACAGGGGAAAAATTAGCCTTAGTGTATGTGTGTGAATGAGTGTGTATGGATGTTTCTCTGTACTGGGTTGCAGCTGAAAAGGCATCTGAAAGGGCATCTGCTGTAAAACATTTGCTGGATAAGTTGGCAGTTCATTCCACTGTGGCGACCCTTGATTGACTAAGCCAAAGGAAAATGAATGAATGAATGAATGAATGAATGAATGAATGAATGAATGAATGGAATGATAAAATGCTGGTCAAGACTATCAGATCAGCTCTTGTTTGTTTGTCTCTTATTCATGTCCTCAAACAGGGAGACGTTGGAGGTCAAAACACCACAAGCATCACACCCCTTACAAAATAAAATAAAATAAAATAAGAGCATCACATGTTCAAATGGAACACAAATGACATGTGTGGCTTTAGAACATTTTAATATAGTTTACCTGGTTTATTATGTTTATTGTGTTTAATGTTTCTAATGTACCACTTACACCAAAGTGTAAATGGTATGACCTGGCATTTTCAGTCCCTGCCATTTTTACAACAACCCGTCAAAATAAAAGTCTGGTTTAATTTTAATTTTGGTCTAATTCAAGAAAACCGATGTATAGTGTTTCTCAATTTTAGATACACTTCCAAATTTACATTGTTCAATTCTAAATAAAGTGTTATTAAATTCAAGTTTCATGATTTCAATGAATTGAACAGGATTTTTGAGTGGTATTTGGGCAGGGGCCTATTTATTCATAGGACCCCACTGGCACTCAAAAATACTGTGGACAAGCAAAACAAATAAAAAGTGTGAAAGTATGCATGTAAATGTTCATGCTTGCAGCTGTGTGTGTGTGTTTGTGTGTTTGTGTGTATGTGTGCGTGTGTGGCTACGTGTGCGTATGCTTCTGGCTCACAGATGGGAAATATGCTGATCACATGGTGGGTCTGGCAGTGCTTGTCTTCAAAGTGAAGGCTAACCTCTCTCCATACTTGGGCTGCAGAAAGTACAACCAATGACAGAGCTGCATTTACACTCAGCCCACAGAGAGAGAGAGATGGACAGAAAGAGAGAGACAGACAGATAGTTCTTTAGCAGAACACATGAAGACAGATTGCTCATTTGTTGTCATTACAATTCACATTCAAGAATCAGCTTCAAATCTGAGACACTAATCTTCGGCAAAGCTGGATCAAATCTTTTTTCTGATTACGAGAAAGAGTTTAGATATTAGAGGATTACAAACAGACACACGCACATAGACACAGTGTTGTCTATTATTTTATAGGCTGGGAAAGTCCTGCAATGCATTATGTCACAGAAATGAAAGCCAGTGGAAAAGAGAGAGAGAACAAGCAAGACCAGGCAGAACAAACAGCTGTTGTGACAAATGGAACGCAGTACTGAACTCATGACACACAACACGTCATGACACGCACACAATCTAAATGTTTTACTTCTGTAAAAGCCCTCTCTGTTTGAATATATCTAACCAATAGCTCTTCAAAAACTTAAGCTAAACAAAATGAGCGGAGCAAATATCACACTCTCAACTTCATCTCTCATCTTTAAATGAAACTTCTTAATGAATATCTGCAGAAAACTGCAACTAAACATCAAAATATTCTTTTCTCAAAGTCATTTACAAATAGCAATTCTAGAGTCCTCTTTTGTTTCATGGTGAAAACTCGCACATTGCTAACATCTCGTCAGTCTTCCAGTATAAAGTCTTCTGAAGTGCGTGTCTGTAGTGTGTGACCTCATGTCTTGTGTAGCCACCAATAAAAAAAAAACCTCACTGCAGCAGCACACATCTGGAGTGGATCGACTGGTGGAAAAAATCCAAAAAATTCCTATTGGGCTATTCATTTATTCATTTATTAATTGTCCTTCATTTTAGTCTCTGATTATTCAGAACTTGCCACAGTGGAATGAACCACCAATTATTCCAGACTGTGGGTGAAACTGGAGCTCCTGGAGGAAACCCACATAAACAAGGGGAGAACATACAAATTCCACACAGAAATGCCAACTGGCCCTGCCGGGACTCGAACTCGATCGGGACCTTTTTGCTGTGAGGCAACAATGCTAACCACTAAGCCACCGTGCCGCCTATTGGGCGAATATGTCAATAACATAATTTAATATTACCAACATACTGTATTGCAAAATGGGTCAATATCAATATGGTGGCCAATGTATTGGGCATCATTAAAAATTATGTCACTATTTGCTCAACGTCAGGTACTCCTCCAAACCCATCAAACATGAACACAAATAAACATAATTTAGCCAAATCTAGAAAAAGATCTCCACTGAAATTGTATCTGTCCATCTATTTAAAGTATTCGCTCATAACTTCATAACTTCAAATCATTCATTAAGTTATTAAAAAAATAAATCTATAAAAATCATGCTGTGGAATCCAAGTCTTTTGAAGAGAAACGGTCCCTTTAGATTAAGTTTTTTTTTTACTTATAAAAAAGATCAGCTTATTTTCGTGCAAGCAAGTTCAAATGTATTTGCATACTGCACAAGAAACAACATCTACAGTAGCTATGTTTCCATCCAAATATGTGAATTAAATTTATGCGCAAAACTGGAATATCGTATAAAAGATGTGCGAATAAATCAGCGTTTTCATCCAACGAGTCAAAGAGAACAAAATCGTCACTTCCTGCTTAACTGGTGCCAAATATCAACAATAAAAATGGAATTTGCTGCGGTTGGAGAATCTTTTCCTTATTTAATAAATGACTTGTGCTTTAGAACACAATAACGACACGCAATGAATGCGTCTTGGCATTTGAAGGCGTGAGACGCAGAGCACAAACACTCTCAACAATTCTGGAGGTGATTAATAATGTAATAACACTAATACTGAAATGGTTAAGGCATTTTAGAATGACCAAAACAACATTTCAGATGTTTTACAATGTGCTCAGCCTGCTGGTTTATCCATTAACACACATTTTTATCATCACATGATCTCTTATGACAAAATTACATGACTTTTTTAAATGTGCATACTGGAATTTGTTCAGTAAGTGTTTCTATTGTAGTTTATGCACATCTTTTCTTATCAAATAAAAGGTTTACTCAGTTATTCGCACACGTTTTTCATGCACGTTTTCAAAATTGATGCACATCTTGGTGTTTCCATCAAGCGCATCAAAAATAGGTTGAGGGAAACAGAGCTAATGACAAAAACAACGAGCTTCATTGTACCAGTATGATTCGTTCTTACTTATCAGGCAGGCTGAGATTCTGTTTATGTTTGCTGATCAAGGCTTAAAAGCGAAAAAGACATGAAAAAGATCTCATTAGAGGTCTTTCATTAAATCACTCACTTTTATATCTATTTTTGACCCCTTTTTTTTTGAAGTGTCAGAATTTTAACTTTCAATGGGACAGAAACCTGGAATTTCATTTAAATATCTTCATTTGTGTTCAGTAGATGAGCATTTATCTAAAAGGCTAAAACAACATAAGGAAAAGTAAAAATGATCACTGATTTTTGTATTTTTTATTGAGCAAACAACCCTGTTAATTTAATGCTAATTTATTAAAAGATGCAAAAAAATACTTTTTATTATTCAGTAATTTCCCTTCAGCTTAGTCCCTTATTTATTAGGGGTCCACACCGGGGAATGAACCACCAACGGATGCAGCGGATGCAATTCCAGCCACAACCCAGTACTTGGAAACACCCACAAACTCTCACATTCACACACACACTTATACATTACAGCAAATTTAAGTCATTCAATTCAGCACATGCCTTTGGACTGTAGGGGAAACCAGAGCTCCCTACGGAAACCAACACGAACACTGGGAGAACAAGCAAACTCCACACAGAAATGTTAACTGACTTAGCCGGTACTCAAACCACCGACCTTCTTGCTGTGAGATGTGCCACCGTGCCGCCCAACTTTTTATTATTATTCAAATTAAAACTAAAAGAAAAATAACACACACACACACACACACACACACACACACACACACACACACACATATACAAATGAAACAAATATTTATATACTAGTTTATTATTATCTATTTCTTTTCATTTTTGAGAAGTCAAAACTTGACATTTGTCCTTTATAATTCCATTATAATATGTAGTCTAATTCTTGGAATTGTGTCTCATAATAACACTGACTTTTAAATACCCTTTATAACTCCATCAGCTGCTCAATCAGATTTAGGGATTAATTTTTTTGGATTGAGGACTGCAGTATAAAAGATCTTGTTGAATAAATGTCCTATTCTACATAGTCAGTCAGGCCATCGAAGCAGCTGTTGAACTATTCATAAACTCCCCGAAGGAAAGGGAGCTAAAGATAGATAGACTGAGCTATAGATATGATCTATAGATAGACTGAGCTACTGACAAGATCATCTACGTATGTATCAATAATCAGAGAAAAGACAATCTCAGCACTGCAGTCCGAGAGACTTGCCGAGATTTTACAATCAGAATCAATGATCGAAGTCTAAATGCAATTCAATATATAACAGCTCAATAAATGTGAATTAGTAAACATTTTTTCTCATATAACTCCTGTTGCAACTTTCATAAATGTATGACATAATGTCTCAGAGGAATCTTTGACTCGAGAACACAGACAGATCTGTTTGGGTGTTAAAGATTGAGCTATTAAAGAGAAACAACGGCAAATGGCCGATGATGACCCTGTCACATGATCATCAATGCATTCACATTATTAATGAATTATCAGAAAGAAAAATAATTCACATACAGAGAAAAGTATTACATTATATGATAGATGATGTTAGATGCAAAACTAATGCAGTTTCTATTCAGTAGCCAAGAGCTGCTACTTATAAAACTCACTATAAAAAAAATCATTCACCCGACTTCTTTACAGCTTATTTTAAAAATGATGGTTCGTGATCATGAAAATGTGCTGTTGATTTACTCACTCTCAGGCCATCTAAGATGTGGTGGCTTTGTTTTTCTTCAATAAAACATTAAAAGTAAAACAGTAAAACACTCCACTTTTTGGATAACAGGCTGATCAACTCCCTTATAGTTAAACTGTTGTGTTTAACCTTTTTTGAATCCATTCAGCTGATCTTCAGATCTGGCAGGAGCACTTTTAGCTTAGCTTAGCATAGATCATTAAAACAGATTAAACCTCTAGCATCACTCTCAAAAAAAAAGAGTTTTGATCATTTTCCTATAAAGGTCAACTCTTCTGTAGTTAAACTGTGTCCTAAGATTAACAGAACATTTTAGTTGCTATTTTCTAGGTTGATATGGCTAGTAACTATACTCTTGGATGTGACTTGGCTGCAGCAGGCACAATGAGCGCGGTCAGGACACGCTGCCTGTGCAAACAGGTTGTCATGTAGGAAGTTAGCTAGATATATCATTATCATCCTTAGCACTGCATAATATCATTGTGACTGCTGCAGCCTAAGAAATAGCAATTTTTCATTTTCTGTTGATCTTACAATGTTTCTACAGAAAATTATTTTTGATAATTGTTTTTATATAGTAATTGCTATTGTACTGTGTCCTTAAGCCTGTTTCACACGTTACGCGAGAGCAGCGCGTGTTTTTTCGCCGTCCATGTTAACAGATTAGAGCATTTATACAGCACGCAGAAGCAGCGCATCAGCAAGGAGCTTGAGCTAGCGGTGCTGAACAATGTATGAGGCAAATGCTCTGCCTGCGCACTGCTCTCAGGTCCGGTCTGAAATAGTTACTGTTTTTACCTGCTTTTATGCTGCCTCTCGGCCTCTGTTCTCAACTCACTTACCTGATTAAATAATGGTTGTTATTATTGTTAATATTATATAATTTATGTATTATTTTAATGCATGAATATAATAATAATGATAATAATAACAATGATGATAATAACAAAAATAACAACAATAATAATAACAACGGTAATAATAATAATAATAATAATGATAATAATAATAATAATAACAACAAAAATGATGATGATGATGATGATGATGATGATGATGATGATAATAATAATAATAATAATAATAAAAATAACATTAACAACAACAACAATAATAATAATAATAAAAATAACTTTAACAACAACAACAACAACAATAATAATAAAAATAACTTTAACAACAACAACAACAACAACAACAATAATAATAATAATAATAAAAGGTTTTATAACAAATACAATAGAAAGTTAAGCTACTTTTTACGATAGTGAGGTGCTACACCATGTGTTCATCATTATATAAAATTGCATTAAATAGAAGACCATGAACCATTTTTGAAGAAAATAAATCTATATTAGCATCCCAATGTAAGCTACCATAAAAAGTACATTTTTAGGAGACATATATTGTAATAATATTAATATTACATGTGCAGCAGATCCAAATAAGAAGATGGTGTCACTGCCTGTAGAATTTGATTGACAGTTTCGGTAACACTTCATAATAATGGTCAATTAGTTAATGCATTTACTAACATGAAGAAACTATTGATAATGCATTAATTATGCCATTTATGTATTTAAGTGTGTTAATGCTAGTTAAATGTTATTTAAGTTAAAAACTTTAGTTCATGTTAGGTCAAATTAAATCACAGTGTATAAACTATAATGTAAACAAGCACAACAATGTATTTTAACAATGCATTAGTTGATGTTGAATTATGATTAATAAAAAATGCTTTACAAGATTACTGATGCTTAGTTAATGTTAGTAAATAACTAATATTAAATAATGGACTATTATTTTAAAGTGTTACCAAAAATGTTACTATTTGTGTTGCTGTTTCCAGTGCTCAAATTTTCAAAAACGTGTTCTTACAGAAAAAGAAAAGTGAGTATGGTATCTTATATTATTATTTTTATTTTTTTTTTGACTATCAAAAAACTGGTCACCTTTGACTTGTAATACATGAATCACGAAGGACCACAGTTTCAGCTAAAACTCTTCTTTATAGTTCAAATGAAAAATGTCACCTGCATCTTAGCCATGAGGGTAAATAACTTTTGATTTAAATTTCTGATTGAACTACTACTTTAACAATAACACTCACAACAACTATATGCACAATATTTATGTTTTTTCATCATACAATTTTGGGATATTTGATCACCTGATTTCTTAGTTACACTTAAATCATTTTCTTTTCGGCTTAGTCTCTTTATTAATCAGGGGTTGCCATATGTTTTATGCAGCTGATGCCCTTCCAGCTGCAACCCATCACTGGGAAACACCCATACACTCTCACTCACACTCATACACTATGGACAATTTAGCCTACCCAATTCACCTGTACTGCATGTCTTCAGACTTGTGGGGGAAACCGGAGCACCTGGAGGACACCCACACCAACACAGGGAGAACATGCAAACTCCACACAGAAATGCCAACTGACCCAATCGGTGACCTTCTTACTGTGAGGTGACAGCGCTGCACTTAGTTACTCTTTTATAAAGTAAAAGAATAAAGAGACTCTAGAAGGCTAGAGCATGTACTGAAATGGGCTTGGTCATGTTTGAACAATTTCAAGTCAAACCACACCCAAATCATTCGAGTTTAAAAGTGGAGCAGCACATAATACAAAACATATATATGATGCCAGAAAAGAGAGTTGAGATAAAAGGACTCACAATAGAAACAGATATCAGTTTCAGAAGATGTGAAATATGAGGCAGGCTCTTTTATATTTTAGTCTATTGTGTCATCTTATTGTGTTGTGATGGGAAGTCTCATTTTTATAGGTAACCACAGCAACAGGTGTTATTATGGGGTGGGTCAACCATCCTCAAGAGGCAAAGATGATAATTATGTAGCATATAATGTATAATTTCAAAAGAAGAATCCCTTTTAAACAATCAGATATCAGAACATTCGAACTATGTGAATGCAACAAAACAAGACGTTTAAATATCTATCTGGTTTCTTGAGAGGGAAGTCAAACACGACCATAAATACTAACAATGCTGAATAGACTGTCTTTATGAATAAGAGGAGAAACAGAAGGAAATGAAAACAGCATAACCTCAGACCACTAGACTGCCAAAATTCCAAACATTCCAGTCTCCAGAGCGTGTCTGCTGCTCATTTTCCACAAGATTCACTACAGATATATACAGAATACATAAACAGAACAATACCAACATGTAATGCAAAACCTGGTTAAATGGAAAGTTTTGTCATCATTTACTCTCCCTTGTTCAAAATATTGTTGACTTTCTTTCTTCTGTGGAACACAGAAAAAAAAATCTTAAGAAAGATTTAAATAAGTAACCATTGACTTCACTGTTTGTTTTTCCTATGGATGCCAATGGTTACAGATTTTCAGCTTTCATCAAAATATCTTGTTTTGTGTTCAAGAAAGCTATTCATAAAGGCTTACTGTATAGCCACTTAAGGATGAGTAAATTTTACTTCTGGGTAAAATGACCTGTTAACCATATATCTATATATTTTACATCATCATTATTCTATACCAGTATTATGTGAGTCTGTCTGATCTGGTGACATATAATTCCCCCAACATGTTTAAAAATCCAAACATAGGCCCATCTGCATAATCAAAACGAGGCCAATAAGTGTGTTATGAGGTCTTCTTGTATCCAGACCTGTTGCATAACTATGTTCTGTTCTATAAATCTTTAATAGACCAAGTCAACACACTTTTCGCATCAAACTAATTTGTGTCATTCGTTTCATATTTGCTCGCTAAAAGCGTTTGTTTTCCTGTCTGTGACAGTTAAATGGTTAGAAATGTAGTTAAATGGCTAGTTCAGGATGTCTGCACCTAATTTGTGGTGGCCAGTGATCTGGACGAGCAAACATGAGGTTAAACAACAAGGAGGAATGACACTACATGCCTTGGACAAGGGCTGCATTGTCTCTCTATCCGATTCCGTTGTGTATTAGCTAATTAACTAACAAAAGAGCGCGCGCGGCTCCGACAAGCGTCTCCAAACGCACGCATCACCGCCCCTCTCTTTGTGTTCACACCATAGCTTGTAAAAATAAACCTCAGCTCAACTTCAGCCATTAAAATGCCAGAGTGGTACTAAAGAAATATTATGGATTATTTAAATTATCTATACGTTTAAAAAAACGATTTCGTTTTTAACACGCAAAGGCGGACGCGCTCTCTTCAGCGCTTCGTGATTTGATTCGTTCTTTTGAGTCGGATCTTTTAAGTGAATCGATCGAGCCGGTTCACACAACAACTCTAAACGATTCGCTCGGTACGAACACTTCTGGAGCCAACAAATCACTTTGATTTGTGCAGTTTACCCAGAAGCAAAAATTTGCTGTTCATTTATAAGCACTTTGAGAGTGAAAATAATTTTCTTAAATACTTGTGATAATCCACTGAGGTCTTATGAACTGAAGCCATTGGCATGTAACATTTGCAGCATAATCTAATTTAATTGGTATTATGACAGCTGGAACTCCTGTCGCATAATTCATTCATTCATTCATTCATTCATTCATTCATTTTCTTTTCGGCTTAGTCCCTCTATTAATCAGGGATTGCCACAGCGGAATGAACCACCAACTTATCTATAGCATGTGTTTTACGCAGTGGATGCCCTTCCTGGGAAACATTAATTCCTGTTGCATTATAAATAGATTTTTTTAGACTTAAGTTTGAGCTTCAACTGATTGTTTGAAGGTGCAAACACAAATAGGCCTATTGATTTACTTTTCTTTACTCATAAAGTCCTCAAGAAATCAAAACTAAATATATGATTTTGTTTGCTCACATTGCTAGTTTTGTCGTGAACATTTCATTTGCACATGTCATTAAAAAAAAGAAATTGTTTTCCCTTCTAATCTTTAATTGAAAGCTGAAAATGCACTTCCTGTTTGTTTGTTTGTTTGTTTTTTTCAGTTAAAATGTCAGATTACGTATATCTTAGTAAATGCAAACATGTTTATTCTTTGCTCCAACTGTCAGTTTTGACAACAAACATGAAAAAAAATGGTGAGCAGGAGAATTCTGTTAGGTTGTAATAACTATCCCCAAACACTTTTCCCAATCTTTCTGAATGAAATGCCTACTTTACTACATCCATTCATCTCATAGTAGTAAAAAAAAAGTCATGCCCACTGTTTGCTCATTTAATATTCCGTAAAATAACGGTCGTTGCTTCAGGTTCATGGGGACTTTAAGGACCTGTGGCTTTTGACTTGCATTTTATGAATTAATGACCACATTTTCAGATATAAGTCCTCTTTAAAATTCAGTTGAAGAAAATAAAGTCACATTATTTTGGTAGGCTTGATGTGAGTAAATTAACAACAATATAAAAACTGTGTTATGAAAGGAACGCTTTTTCACTGTTTTTGGACTGTATGAAGATTCAAACATGTTGGACTTGTGTCTCCAAAAAACTGAGAAATTATTCTGCTGTTCTCTATCTGGGACCTGTTTATTAGGCTTGAGCAAATAATTTCCAACTTAATGTCAAAGGTCTCACTTTATTCCACTGTGCTGGTGTACCTGTTAAATTTTCCTACCTGTCAGGCTGTCACTAAAAAAGTAGGAAGCACAACTGATTATTACAGATTACAGATTATTGAGCTGAAGATTGAATTAAATAAAAATCAGCTTGAAGCTTGAATTAAATCAAATCGCAATCAGAATATCTGCCAAAAAAAAATCGCAATTAGATATTTTATCCAAGTATCACAGCCCTACACACTAAAGACAAAACATAAAATAAAAATAAAAACTAGAAAGGGGACTACCCTTTCCTCAACTGCCTTGGCAGAAAAAAACTCACAAATGTTGGGATAACAGTTCTTAGCATGGAAAGTTGTACTATTTATGTGCTGTACTTATTATTATTAATTTTATTTAATATTCCTTGTGTTATATTTATCATCATCATCATCATGTTGTTGTTGTCTCTTTCTGTTTGTTGTGCAGAGTGCATAGAGTGGATATTTTCAGACTGGTCTACTCTGCTATAAAAAAAATATCAACGACATTTAACTGATAACTTCATGATCGACTCAATATGGCGAGAAGAGTTTGGCGGGAACAGATAGTTTGACTGATAGAGAAAAACATTAACAAACGAATCAGTACTAGAAATGACACAAACTATCGGTGGTGAGAGGCACATAGACCAAACAATCATGTATGTATATAGCATGTGTTTATTAGTAGCGAATAATGCAACACGTGTTTACTGTTTACTTGCATATGCCACTATGGTATGGCAGAAACCACGTGAGGACTCTCAAAAGACGAACTGTTCAAAAGAACCGACTCCCGGAAATGAGTTGGAGTTCCCACCACTACTCTTGCAACGAGCACGCATAAAAATAAATCCTCTTGACGTGTCATCATGAATACAGTTGTGTTAAACTGAGCATGCAAGATGAGGCTGAGCATTAACGCATCCATTTACATCTTATCTTTGATCAATTTATTATCACGCATGATTCTACGGTCTTCAGGGCAATTCAATACAACAAATAGGAATAAGAAGTAATGTAAATCCAACCAAGAATAAAGTATAATAGCACAAACCTCAGTGGTGTTAATGTCGCGTCCACACAGCTGTTATCTGGAGAGGCGTGTATGATTCTCCGCGCTGTGCTGTCTTCAGATAGGAAACCAGGCTCTCGACCAATCAGAACACCCGACACATATGCATACGCGTAGGAGTTGAAAGAATGAGTACAATTGGACATTTATTTTAAGGGAATTTGCATACACACTGTTGTAATGTTGATAAATAAAATGCGATGTTCAACGATGACACATGATTTGGCAACGTCTTTGTGTTACCGTGCACAATGAAATAAAGTAAGAAAGAAGTGTTATTATTAGTGTTCCTCAACCTTTTTGACTCCAGGGCCCCCCATTGTCCACAATATTCAAAGGCCCCAATATTTACGTTTTCAAAACGCACTGGCTTCTCTTCTCTACACAAAACTAGACTTATTGTTATTATTCTTATTTTTATTCTTCTTTTTTTATGCAGCTAGAAGGGCATCCTCTGTGTAAAACATATTCTGGATAAGTTGGCGGTTCATTCACCCCTGATTGAACTATTATTATTATCATTATTATTATCATTATCATTATCATTATCATTATCATTATCATCATCATTATTATTATTATTATTATTATTATTATTATCATTATTATTATTAATAATAATAATAATAATAAAAGCATAAAAAATATACTTCAAAAGCTTATTAAATTTATATTAAATTAAATATTTAAAAAACATTTTATCCTGTGATTCTGTTGTTAAACCACTGAATTTGTATGACTCTTGCAGCTGTCTAAAATAACATATATATAAAGAGTTCAGATTCACAAACCTCTATGTGCCGTCAGAAATGTTCCTCTAAAACAAGCGTTCTTCTAAGCCTCCCATGTTTATGTTCTGTTATTTACCTAAAATGCTCTAAAATATCAGACGGCACTTAGATGTTTTACAAAATGTAGAGGTTGTCAAAATTTTAAACAAAAAACACCCAAAACTTTAGATTTTACATTTTATGTCGTGTGATTTTACACCTGATTTATATTTCCAGTGCAAACCTTGGGTTTTTAAGCACTAACTAATCTATCAACCAATTAACTAAATCAATTATTTCTCAGGCAGGGTTATTAGTTTTAATTTAAAAATGAAGACAAGCAAGCCAATATGCATTTGTGTTAGGTTACTTGAAATACAAGAAATATTTACTGAATATAAATGTATTTTATCAGGCCAGTAGCCAGCCTATTGAAAAGGGTGGACCTTTTTTTCTCAAAAAGTGGAGCTTTTGCAGTTTACTCCTCAATTTCTATTAAATTATGAGGTTCAAATACTTTGTTTTATTGATATTTTAAGCATTAACATTTACTGCATTAGCTTGCCGAATGGTGATCAAAATCACACTTTTTGATGCAACAAAAATATTTCCTACTATTTTGTCAAAGTGCTCACCATACTATTTCACCACAAAGAGATTATTTAGAAATGTGCACTTAAACTTTAAGTTATTACAGGTTGATAATAATGTTATCCATTCATTCCTTTTCTTTTCGGCTTAGTCCCTTTATTAATCTGGAGTTGCCACAGCGGAATGAACCGCAACTTATCCAGCATATGTTTTACGCAGCTGATGCCCTTCCGGCTGCAACCCATCACTGGGAACCATCCATACACACTCATTCCCACACATACACTTTAGACAATTTTAGCTTACCCAATTCACCTGTACTGCAT
The DNA here is from genome assembly GCF_052040795.2 of Danio rerio. Lineage (NCBI taxonomy): Eukaryota > Metazoa > Chordata > Actinopteri > Cypriniformes > Danionidae > Danio > Danio rerio. The sequence continues at coordinate 19,117,636 of NC_141021.1, forward strand.
GTCTTTGGTTTTGTGGGGGAAACCGCAGCACCCGGAGGAAACCCACACGAACACAGGGAGATCATGCAAACTCCACACAGAAACGCCAACTGACCCAGCCGAGGCTTAAACCAGCAACCTTCTGTGAGGCGAGAGCGCTACCCATTGTGCCACTGTGACACCCTAAATAACATTATGAGGTTAGAATTTTAAATTAAAAATTAAAAATAAATAAGTATGAAATTTATTTATTTATAAATACTAATTTATTATCATGTCTAACAAACAATTAGTGAGCTGTTAAAGCCTATTAAAACCCATCTAAAAAACAAAACATAACAAACAGATCATTTCCTCAGAATTTGTCAATTTGAATAATAAAATGACTTGTTTATAATGGCATACTGTCAAAAATGGGACAAATGAGCTCATATAGGGGCCAAAATGCTGGACTTTGTCGGTGGGGGGTGAGCCTGTTTATATTTACATAAATACATGTTTATTCAGTAAATATAAATGTTTTTGTTGCTATTGACATTTAGTCATTTAGCAGACACTTTCGTCCAAAGCGACTTACAGTTGACAATACATACAAGGCAATACATACAAGAAGTGCTAGTTATTCAAAGTAACCTGTTTGTGCTCAGAGAATTTAGTGCTAGAGAATGTGTGTTTTTGTTTTGTTTTGTTTTTTGAGAAAGTGCTTCTTGTAGGTTTTCAACTATAGCTGCCAAGACATTTTTTTTTAATTAGTGAATAAATGAGTAAATAAATAAACAAATACATCTGCAACCAGGTTAATAAAATTAACTTAAAATACAAACAAGGCAGAAAAAAATAAAAACTAATAAAAAAATGAAATTGCTTTTTGTCTCCCTCTAGTGAGCAAGAGGGCGACATAAATCATGTTTATTATTTTGAACTAACCTATATACACATTTTTAATAGGGAAACAAAAAGGGAAAGCTATTCCACCTATTTAATTGACTCACCGAACACTAGTGTTATGTTTGATTTTGGACAATTTTTGAGAATGTTAAGGATGCTCTATTGTGATGCGGAACAATGCTGAATGTCTCGTGTGAAGTGATGCAGAGGAGACTCACGGTGGCGCGCGAAGCTAAAGGATTGTGCGCGTCTCTGGCCGGAGGTCACCACGGGTCACCGCCTCTCGCATGACAACACATCGTCGACAGGATCAACATTTTTTCCCATCAACGTAGGAATTTCAAATCTCGCACAACACACTATACATCACAAACATCATGTAGGCTATACTGCAATGTTTGGAGTTGCAGATGACAACAAATGACAGCCTGTGGTTCAAAAGGTGCTAAGTGTCATAAACATTTCTAGCCTAAATGAAAATTTAAATATAGTTTAAGACATCTGAAGATGACGTGTATGCTTACTTGTTGAAATTTCCACAAGATGGCGCTTTATTAAACTAGCTATAAAACGCAAAAAACGTTTTATTGGACTTAAATCAAGTTCTTGGGAGGCCATCAGTGTGCTAGGGCTTAAACAATTTTAATAAATAAATTGCTAAAATCAACAACTACAAAAACCAGTTCACACTAAAACAAAGTGATACTTGACTATAATACCGAAAGACCTAAAAAAATAGCGCAAGGCGATTGGTAAGACCTATTAAATCATTCTTTTAAAGATTTGCCTTAGCAACCCTTAACACAAGCAAAAGCATCCCCTCCTGTCCGAAAAAGCCCAGACTGGTTAGGGTGTCTGTGAAAAAGTCTTAGGTTGGTTGGGATATAAGGCGAACTGTACTGCTGTAATCAGGGTGACATGCATGACTGCGCTCCTCTAATTCTCTTTCACATGGAGAGATCCTTACAGACAGAGTTCAGCTTTCAGGTAGCCCCTCTATAAGAGTGTGATCCACATACAGAAGCGTGTTTGGACAGCTTTAAAATTCTTATAAGGCTCAGGAATGAAACACTGATGCGACAATTAGAAGAGTTTATGACTTTTATTGGACTCAAAAACTTTCTTAAATTAATTAAATTTGTTGGTTACATTTTTATCCATTAATTGCATGGCTTAAAATATTTGTTAATTTTTTTTTGTAGATTAAAATACATTTAAAAATTGTAAAAAATGAGGGTTTTATTTTTTGTAATAAATAGCTTTATTTTACAGCCAATAAATTATATGATCGTTATAAATAAACCGTATAAATCAGAAATTTTAGATTTAAACTAAAATAAAACAGGTTTCCTATTTTGTCATATTAAAAATAATTTTATTATCTTAAACATTAGTTTGGACAAATTTTAAATAACATTTAAAGTACAATTACGACAATAACACGCATAGTGATAACTGCGTTTTCCGTCTAAATATTTTGCTCAATATTAAACGCATTGTGTAAAGATATTCAAAATCAGCTGTTTGAGATGTAACATATTTTTTAATTACAGTCAGTATCAAAATAGACCCCCCCCCCCCCAGAAAAAAAATGGCATCCACTTGTTGCATGCAAAATGCTTTTTTCCTCACTGTGCATTGTTTTTAGTTTCTTTTGAAATAAACAGGAACATAGCATCGATAAAATACAATAATGTTTTGTATCGTATTGTTTGGTGTAATATTGGACAATTAAATTACACAGTGATGGGAGAAAATTCTGTTGGCGTATTGCTGTTCTTAAATGCACCGTACACGGTTACAAAAAGAAAAGATAAAATAGTCACGTTAAAGTACTTCAGCTTCAGAAAGCAAGTTAAAAGATTGGTTGTGTCGGCTCCAAAGTGCGTTTGCATAAAATCTTGTGGTAAATTCAACAATAAAAGTAATGGGATTTTATGCTTTCGTCTGTTTCACTGGTGCTTTTCTTTTGCGCGCCGTATAAAAGTCTCCAATGCTTTGGATATCCAAAGAGCTTGAATTCTTTAAAAGAAAAAAAAATCCTCACATCTTTGATTTTTTTCCATTCTCGATGCAACACGATCTTGCACTTTAAAGCATAGCCAACCTTCGGGATTAAAACGTTCCCAGTGAAAAAAAGCAGAAGATCCAGGCGTTTTGGCGCATGAAGTCTGAGGCTGGGAGCCTGAGCGAACACAATAAACCTGTTGTTAACCTTGCTGTGAAAATATGTTTGATGAAAACAGCCAATTGTTGTATGAAATGTATTCAAGTATAAAATAATGCCCTTTGTTGGGCACAAACTTGAGCAATGTGGGGGTACAAAAGTCCCCTGTGGCATGAATTGCGCTTTGGCGTCGCCACTTGGCGCGTTACCCAGACCCCTCTATACGCGATTGTTTCTTTCTTTCTAATGACATTTACCGGATCAAAACATGCTGTTAATTCGATCAGAAAGCTTCACCCTGCACAACAATGCCAGAATAATTTCTCCCAAAGTTTGTTAAGTTGACCGAAATTAGGCAAATGAATAGGGGTCTCCAGGCGCAGGTGACGGAGAATAATGCGCGTCAGGACCAGCTGCATTCTTCTTTATTTCTCCTCTTTCTTTTCTTTCACTGCATTATTAAAATTTAGGCCAATGAAACTATTCATTCCGCTCAATAGACATTTTCTTATAGGATAATAGGATACAAATTGAGCCCCTCTGAAGGGAATCCAGCGGTGGGTAACCCTCGTGTGCCAAAGACGGCTGGAGTCTCTAACATGGTCGGAGGGGCCGCTCGTGTGCCAGGCCGGGTCCCCACACCTGCCGAGGCCCCTAACAAAACTAGAGAATGTAAACAAAAACCCGGCCGTAGCCCATGAAAGATGGACGTGTCACCAAGTCGTGTGAGAAACGCTGCGAACAAACGGGGGGACTCCGTCTCCAAAAGGTCTCCCCTGAACTCGGCGGAACAGCCTATTATGTGCTTACTTAATTACTATAATAACAGTAGACAGGCTTTAAACCTAAGACGGGCTTGGGATGGAAGTTAAGATCGCTTGCTGGGACCCATAAACAGGCGATCGTGTGAGAAACGCGACGTGGAACAGAAAGGGACGCCTTGCTCCGGGGGCTTTGTTTTCATTGCGCGCGCTGCGCTCGCTCGAGTCATCTCCAGCAAGGCCTGTTACTATGCAAATAATATTCTACAACCCATCACGTGTCTTTAGACAGGCCACGTGGATTAACAAAGTAGGTCTGCCCCCCGCTAGCCCACAGCTTCAGGTTTTACTATTTCTTTAACTGATCCTAAGTGCACACATTAACCAAAAAGCTCGCCTTTAATCCTATGGAATAATTTAGGGCCATGAATGCGCGAGCACTTTATAAGCGGCCGCCTCCGGTCAGCTCTTCTCAGTCTGAAGCGTCTGGAAAGAGGAGAACGCGCACACTCGATGCTCTAGGTTTTGACAATTATATAATTTGTAATTATAGACTTGTTTTTTACGAAATGATGGCGTCAAAGATGAAGGATCGCAAGGTATGTGGACACTTTCATGGCGCACACATAATGCCACTGACATCATGTTCTCCTTGAATGTTTTACTTTTTTACTGTTTAGCTACTGTTTGAAATGACCTGTACGTTTCATGTGTTTTTTTAAAATATACTTTTCAGTATGTCGTTTTATTAACACATCATATAAAATAAATCAGCAATTTTCAGTGCGCGCGCGCGCTTTTTTTTTAAACGGGGGAACTGTACAGCATACAGTTATATATACAGTTATTTTATTTCAGATACACACAGATTGATTTTATTGCTCTTACATTTAACGAAAGCTTATGTCTTGAGAATTTAATTAGAATGCTCCAGATTCCAGATGCATGCTTTCTCGAGCAGATATTTTGCGCGCAATGACGCAGAGCGCAACACGACTCTCCTAACTTCTTGCTAAACGCATGCTTTTTATAATCTCCAGTCTATGCAATCCAGCACGCACTGCAACTCTTCTTTTTATGTTTGGTAATGTTTGTTCCTTTAACCAATCATCATCTCCCATTATCACAGAAAACTCCCGTTTCTCATAAAGTCATCGAGAAAAGAAGAAGAGACCGAATCAACAGATGTCTAAACGAACTGGGGAAGACTGTACCAATGGCATTGGCTAAGCAGGTGCGCATTTGAAACACTAAATGAGTTTACATGCACATCTCTGTTTTGGATGATGACTGACACAATCTATAATTAAAAACAGAATTCTGGCAAACTTGAGAAAGCAGAAATCCTGGAGATGACGGTGCAGTATCTGCGCGCGCTCCACTCAGCAGACTTTCCGCGCGGGAGAGAAAAAGGTAGGAATCATGACATAAATCTATGAAGTACAAATCTAAATACGTTCACCAAAACAAATAAATAATTACAAACGCCAAACCATGTATTTCCACAGGCGAACTGCTGACAGAGTTTGCGAATTACTTCCACTACGGCTATCACGAGTGCATGAAAAACCTCGTTCACTACTTAACCACCGTAGAGCGAATGGAGACCAAAGACACCAAGTACGCGCGGATCCTCGCCTTTCTACAGTCCAAAGTGGTTACCGAGCCCGTGTTTGGCTCGTTAGGCACAATCTCACCAGACCCCACGGACCTACTGTGCCAGCTGGAGTATCAGAGTCCAAGTCCCACCGAGTCAGTGTTTCAGCAGAGCCCACCCGGACACTTTTCCTGGCACAGCTCGACGCGGAGCCCCACGCTCGCCTACCCAGCGATGTCTCAGCACAGCGGATACTTATCGCCGGTTCAGGGACTCGATCACCACTACATGAACTTCATCGGCCACAATGCCTTCAGCTTACACAATGCACAACACGCTGCTCTGTAAATACGTCTTAATATGTTCTTAATTTATATCAAATGTACATGGTTTATGTTAATATGTAGATATGTCTCGAAATAAATAACTTTTGAATAAGATTCTGTCTTTCGGCAAGATGAAGTTCTTTTTCTTCTCACAGAGGAGAAGTTGAGCGGGATGCAAATATCAGCACATTTTGAAAACCAGCATTTACTTCTATAAACTGTAGGCTGCTGGAAAACTATTGGATTATTTTAATGAGTTAACCAAATAATTCACAAATTCAGCAAAATGAGAGCCAAATACGAACAGTCTATTTAAACAATATAACAATTTGAAGTAAACAGCCTCATTTTATTTCATTTTTATATTTATGTATTTACTTTTATTTTTATTTTACTCTACAAACATACATATACTATTTTGTACAAAAAATATATTGGAGAAATTTCCATGTATGTTAACTAACAATATTTGTACCCGTAGGAAAATTTCATTTGCAGCATACACTCACAGAGACCATTTCACAATTGGCATATATAAATAGTTGAAGTCAGAATTATTAACCCCCCTTTGATTTTTTTTTCCTTTTCTAAATTTTTCCAAATGATGTTTAACAGAGCAAGGACATTTGCACAGTAAGTCTGATAATATTTTTTCTTCTGAGGAAAGTCTTAATTGTTTTATTTTGGCAAGAATGAAAGCAAATTAAATTTTTTTAAAAGCCCCTTTAAGGCTATTTTTTTCCAATATTTACAGAACAAACTATCATTATACAATAACTTGCCTAATTACCCTAACTTGCCTATTAACTTTATTAACCCAGTTAGACCTTTAAATGTCACTTTAAGCTGTATAGGAGTGTCTTGAAAAATATCTAGTAAAATATTATTTACTTTCATCATGGCAAAGATTAAATAAATCAGTTATTAGCATTGAGTTAATAAAACTATGTTTAGAAATGTGTTGAAAAATATTCTCTCTGTTAAACAGAAATTGGGGAAAAATAAACCTCTACTCTAAATAAATATCCATCAGCCATCAGCTACTGCGAGAGGAAGAATTTAAAAATGTAATTGCTTGTAGTATAAATGATCATTTTGTTCTATTTCGTACATATCTGGGAACACAATATCAACAACCTGATGGCAACAACTGGAAGTTGTTTGATAAAGCATGTCTCTCATCATTGACAATCATGATATCCTTATTGGTCACACTTTATTTTGATGGTCCCTTTGTTGAATTTAAGTTACATTTCACCAACATGCCAACTAATTTTCATTAGATTATAAGTAGACTGTTAGGTTGGGGTTAGGGTTAAATTTGACGACAAAGTTTCTTTTGGTCAGTTAAATGTCTGTAAAAGTATCAACAAATATTAAGCAGACAGTCTACTTATACTCAAATTGACCATCAAAATAAAATGCTACAGCCTAATTTAGTACTCTTTCTTTGACTATACTATCAATACCTTTTAGTTTTATTCCCAACAACTTACTGCACTGTTAAAAATTGTCCCGTTAAAAAACAGGAAAATACTGGCAGCTGCAGTTGCCAGCAATGTACTGTTATTTTACAGTATGTTGCTGTAAAAATACATGGACTACATTGATTTACACAATACTCAAGTGAACTCATTTTGCTCACTGAAAGCAACTGCCTCAACTTGGTCAACTGCTGAATGAGTTTATGAAGTAATGTGCTATATATGCTTAGAAGCATACTTATAATGATAACTTATTTTAGTTAATTAGAAAAGTTCGGTTTAACTCTAATGTCTTATTTTGCACAACAGCACACATACATGTAAATCTGGAATCACCAGAGAGATTCTGACTGCATCAGCAACTAAACAGCCGCTGTCTTTAAATAGAGAAACATGCAGAATAACATCAGCAGTTCATTGTTCATCTTTAACTCATACACTGGCTCTACTCTCCTCCACAACGGTGACACACAGAAGAAATTAGCTTCAGGTTTTACAGTAAAATACTGTTTTTTCCTTGATTTAACAGTAATCTACTGGCAGCTGTGGTTGCCAGCAATATACTGTTTTTTAACAGTCTATTTCCGTAGTGTAAATTAACAGTATATTACTGTTAAAATACATTTTACACTGTGTTTTTACCTCTCACACCTTTAACCCTTTAAACCCCAGAGCCTATACTTCAGTTTTTATTGAAGTGTCCACACTACTGAGTGTTCAAGAAACATGTAGCAAAGCTGAAGTAAATGAATTAATTAACTGACTAATTCAATGATAATTGAGGATTAACAATGAACAAATGAAGAAATACTGAAGGGAAAAAACAAGAACAGAACATGCAAAACTTTAGTCACAGCTTTATAATGAAATAACCTGAAGAACAACAAATGATTAAATCATTTAAATGATCAGCGGATGATTAAACAACTCTACAAACATCATCACCAGCTACACTTATTACTTAATACATGTATTTTTGTATAACATTTACTAAAGTTCTTCTTGAGAAAAAGTTAAAGTTTTACGTCACCATCATGGAGAACAGAGTTTGCTTTGGTTGGGCTCTTAGCCCTGTCATTTTTAACATTTATATATCTTGGCTGCTGCAATTGTTAAGAACTTTGTTTAAAAAGCTCTTTTTTTGAGGCAAGCCAGCCAAAAACCTAAATAAGATCTGGTGATGTTCATGTTGCTATTAAATGGCAGAGTCTGTTCTCATTAGTATAACAAAATTTACTGCTCCTATTCAATGTTAAATCTATTGTTTTACATTATATGTCTATATATGGCAATGATTTCTGGAAGTTTTTAAGAATATCTTGGACAATAACACTGCTCTATGGTGTAAATCGCACTCAAAGAGACATCTATAATCAGCATATGAACCTCAATAATGGTGACAACTAACAAAATTAACAGTTTAACTCACAAACAGGCAACTGAAAGTCGAAACATAAACAACAGCAGAATCAAACACAAATAAATAAAACTGTTAGACCATTATACAACATTTATTTATACCGCAATGCATGCTGGGATATTTGTACCGTGCCACTACCAGCATGCATTGCAGCATGAAACATTTGAGATGTTACCATTGTTGAGATACAAGGTCAGATTCATGAGGTCTAAGTGTGTATTTGTCATAACTGAACTGTTTTTGGATGTTATTTCTTAACTGTTAAGTAATTTCAGAGGTATCTTTTCTGTTTCCACTTCTCATTAATTAAATTAATACCTGCAACTAAACATAAAATCTATTGCATGAGGCCCTTCTTCCAGATTTATAACAAAACATTTATCAGAACTATTTTCAGACAAATAGATTTCTCTATTTATTGACTTCCCAACTTTATTGCTATAGTTCAAATGTTTTGTAAACTCTGTATTTCAGCAGTTAGAAAATCTTAATAAATGAGTTCAAGGGTGAAGAGCCCAACTAAATCAGCCCCTCACTCTATTACGGTGACACAAAAAACACCTTAATTTCTGTTGGATCTCAATGAGAATAGTATGGAAGTCAAATCAGTCAGTAATAAGTGTGTGTCTGCTGTTGTTTGTGGAGTTGTTTAATGATCCTCTGCTGAGACTGAAGCTGTTTTATTTTATTTTATTTTATTTTATATTGTAACTCAAGTCACTGTTTGTGTTTCTTGTTTCTCTTTCCTTCAGTAATTGTGATTATTAACAGCAGGTGTTCATCAGTGTCTGAATTCACTCATTAGTGTTCATTAACTCTCAGGTGAACTATATTGGTGAACTAGTTGATGGAATAGTGAACAAGGGCACAAAGTGTGATTTTAAACACAGACTTCAAAACATCGAATCTGAACTCTGTTAGCTCACAGTTTTCTGCAGTTGGTTACTTTCTCGAAAACAAAAATGTTACCCAGAAAGCACTGTTTTTAACAGAATATTACTGTTTTAGTAAAAAAACATTATTTTACCGTAGAATCTGACCGTTTTTTAACAGCAATTTTTTACAGTGTGGCTGTTGTCACCACATTCCCCAGTGACCTTTTCTGGGTCTCAGAAGCATTTCCATACCAACAGATCACAAAAAAAATATTGCAATCCTTTCGATAAAAGCACTATAAAACAATCAACATATGCATATTGATGTATATTTATTTGTTAATTTATTACATTTTGATTAGTTAGTACAGACAAATTGAATTTAAATAATTAGCTGCTTTTTAGTTGCAACAATATTTGCTAAATGTTTAATCAAAATGTCTAAACGATGGCATATTGGACGGTATTTTAAGAAAGCAAAACAATTTAATAAAAAATATTATTAAAAGAGTATTTAAATATTTTGCCGGTTAATTCAGCTGTGGTGATGGGATGAAGCTGAAAAAAAACGAATGAATGAATAATTAAATATTTAGTTTACTAATTTGGTCTAATTGAATATATTTTGTCTAATAATATATTTAAAATAATTTAATGCACAAAAATGTTGCAATTAAAACTAAGAATAATTTCTGAATTATTCATTTTTCAACAGTCAAATGCAAATTCCTATGAAAATACAATGGGCAAATTTGTCTTTTTATCTATAGACTGTTGTCTCTAGACTGTCTCTAAGATTAACACTTAGCGTAATGGTCTGCTGGTCTGAGACCTCTTGATTGACAATAAGCCTCTCTTTAGGGGAATCCATTTGGACACAAATCCTGCCCCCCATCCTATCCCAGTGTCTCTTCCACCTATATTTAAATAGGATGCAAATAACAAATCAAACTGGTAAATAGTACTTAAAGAAAGGGAGTTGGGTATGAGTTGTTTAAACACAGAGAGCAAGATCCTTTGATAATATCTGGATTTCTGCATTGATTTCTCAAAAATGTGATTTGATTTACAATAATGAATTTAGCATAGACTTTTCCCCAAATGTTTTATTCTCAAAAATACACCACTGCATCAATCCAAAAGCTTTCAGTGGATCTTAAAGAAATAGTTCCACTTCTCCCCCTCCCAAAACTGAATATTTGCTCACTATTTATTCACACTCAAGTGATTCTAAACTTTTATGAATCTCTTTTTTTCTGTTGAATACAAAACAAGACATTCTTAAGAATGTTGTAAAAACAAAAAAGAAGCTAACAAAAAATAAAATATGGATGTCAACAGTTTCCCATTTCAGTATATCTTCATTTGTGTTCAACTGAAGAAAGAAACTTCAGAAGAAAGAAACTTTTCTGGGTTTGTAACAAGTGGAGGATGAGTATTTGATGAATATATTTCCATTTTTGGGTGAACTATATCTTTAAAAAAGCATCAGAAATGAAACATTTATAAATGCAATGTGACTAAATCATTTAAACAGTAACAATTGTATAATTTAGCATTTTATATTAAAGCTGTGAAGAAACGTGGATTAGGCATGGGCCGGTACAAGCTTGTGATGTTATGATAACCTTGAATAAAAATATCACAGTTTCACGGTAATACAGGTAATACAGTATTGTGATTACTGCTCTGAAATAAGTTCTTTATTTTAAAATAGGTTCCAATATACAGTTTTGCACTTTACGATTTTTCAATTTACAATCCACATTTAGAATATTTTGGAGCAGTAAACATGTCAGGCTAAATAATTAAAATAAAGCATTGACTTCTGCTGGGTTAATTAGTTTACAAAACACAGATATCTTTATAACACATAAAACAACCTGTACCTACACTATAGGAAAGGTAAACCAGAATTTTTTTTGCAGTTTTAAAACCTTTTTTAATACAATATCTGGACAGCAGTCTATGACAAAAAAATACAAAAAAAAAAAAAAAAGTTTAAAACTGTCTAAAGACAAAAGGGTTGTTTAATAGCTTTATAAGTTTGATGAAAGGTTTTGATTCACTTCAAATGTTGAACTTACTTTGTAAATAATGCAGGCTTCCACACAATTCATTCATGTTGTCCCAACTCAAATTAAGTTAACTCAACACTTTTAACAAATTTATGTGGACCGAACATAAAAAAATTCAGTAATCTCAGTGAAATCTCAAGAATTGTGTTGTCTCAGCTCATTTTAAATACGTAATTTAAACGAGCAAAACAAAATATTTTTAAGTGTATATATATATAATTATGAAATTAAACTTTTATTTTGGGTGCAATTAATGCTTAACCCTTTTTTTTTTTTTACATTTTACATAAAAAATTTTAAGTTTTAAGATGTAGTGAAGCTTTTGGGATGGATAGAGACATGTTTTAAAATTATTTAGAATCGTGGGTTGCCAGATGTTGGTTGTTGGTCCCCACACTGAAAAAAAAGTATTCAAAGATGATTCTTTGGATTTACTCTTTTTTTTTTACGTTAAGTTGTTGTAGACAATTTATTTGGGTTGAATTTAAACAAACAAATTAAGTTGAACATAATTAAATTTAATTTGTTTGTTTAAATTCAACACAAATAAATTGTTTGCAACAGTTCTGCAGACACAATTTTTTTCAGTGTATGGAGGTTTTGTTTGAGTTTTTGATTGTAAACAGGATGACTGTGCTCATCCTCCAGCTAGAACAGCACTTCACCAGCTCTGGCAAGCATAAATCAGCTAGGACCAACATGGAATTGGTGCTGGTTTATGCTGTATTAAATTTCAACTTTTCAGTCCAGCAATAGCTGTGGTACAATTATAGAAAGAGAAACTTTTGGCATGTAAGTGGTCTTAACTGTGAGCTAGATAAAGGTCTTACTATATTTTATAAATAAGCAGTTTAGAAATTTAAAAAGGTTTTCCAGAACAAAAACAAACATAAAGGTGAATTTCAGAAAAAAAGTTCTATTTGAGTGTGCTGTGCTCCCATAATTCATCCAAACATTTTCCTTCGGGTAAGACTCTGATTTAACAGAGGTCACCACAGCGGAATGAACCACCAACTAATCCAGCATATATTTTTACACAGCGTGTGGATGCCCTTCCAGCTGCAAACTAGTACTGTAAAACACCAATACACACTCATTCATTTACCAACTTTAACACTGAGCCACCGTGCCGCCATTTCCAAAATATATAATAATAAAAGTAAGAGATTTAAAAGCTATACATAAGGGATTATTTACTTACTAAAAGCAACAAGTTGACTTTACTTTAAAGAATCCATTGTAACTAGGAACCGTTAAGTTGATTTATCTTATTTTTTATGCTTATATGCACATAAAATTTGGGGCAGTGGGTTTACTCACTTTTTTAGTACACTTAACAAACTTTTCTTAAAAGCAACAGGTATATTAACTTACTTTAACCCAGCAGGCACACAACATCATAAGACGTTTATATTAGGTTGGATTTAGGTCATGGCATCAAGTGACCAAAATTTAATGTCTAGCTAGCATCAATAACAACGTCAGGGCTGCATGGTGGCGCAGTGGGTAGCACGTTTGCCTCACAGCTAGAAGGTCGCTTGTTTGAGCCTCGGCTAGGTCAGTTGGCATTTCTGTGTGGAGTTTGCATGTTCTTCCTGCATTTGCGTGGGTTTCCCCTGGGTGCTCCGGTTTCCCCCACAGTCCAAAGACATGCAGTACAGGTGAATTAGGTAGGCTAAATTGTCCGTAGAGTATGAGTGTGTGTGTGAATGAGTGTGTATGGATGTTTCCGAGAGATGAGTTGCGGCTGGAAGGGCATCCGCTGTGTAAAAACGTGCTGGATAAGTTGTCAGTTCATACTGCTGTGGCGACCCCGGATTAATAAAGGGACTAAGCCAAAAAGAAAATGAATGGATGAATGATATTATGTCCACTGAGTCCCTGAGTCAGGTCCAGAACAACTTTCATCTCTTGATTTTTCTCAGGGGCTCCTCCATCAGGTTTCCCTGTGTACACTTGTAAGTTCCAAACATATCAGGAAGTGGCATCACAGGCAGCCCAGATCTTTATACCATATTTTGCAGGTTTCAATGGTATATACTGCCAAAAAGGGTTGCAGCCTCTAAATGGCATCAGTTGCTCATCAATGGTGACATTAGGACCAGGGTTGTCAAATTTCTTGGGCAAGAAGACCATTCAATTTCACCATTTTTTGACATCCACATTTCTTCACTTGCTGTCTGGTGGGCTTGCTCTGGTCCTGGAACTGGCTGCTGACAAGCTGGTAATGGAGCTGGCTGCTGATGGGGTACTCGTCTTTGTTTTGTTATTAAATGGTGCTCAACCTCATCCTCTTCTTAAAAGTCACTGTCAGACTTTGAATTTTCAGAAATGTAATCATTATATTCTGAAACCTCTTCCTCGACATCATCATCAGAAGCTCCTCTCTCTTCCACAATCAATTGCAAGGCCCTCGCAGCAGATAATCTTTTGGCCATCTTTATTTATTTATCTATTTCCTTTATTTAGCCAGGAGATCACATTGAGACAGTACTGTTTCTTCTTCCAGTGAGACCTGGTCTTCCAGTGAGACCTGGATCAGTTGTGATAAGGAACCACACTGGCAAAGTTTTATTTATAGTATTATGCCCCAAATTTGCAAATGGAACAGGGTATGGGAAAAAAAAAAGCTTGGTTCCCATAAGAGAGAGGGTAAAATGTGAGGAAATGTAAGAGCAGACAGTGTTGATTATAGAATTTTCAACAATGTTACAACTTTGTGCGGGAGCAGGAGGGAGAAGAGAAGAAAACAGCAGCACCAGAAAGGATGACAGAGTGTAGGAACACTGGACCTACACTTTCAACACTTTTATTAGGCCTGGATCCAGTGGACCCGAACACCTTGTATGTAATGTAAATGCGTGGAGGGAGGTACAGTATGCGGTCACTGAAAATTTGTTCCGATTTATGTTCTTCACAGAAAATAAGCCAAAGCCAATGAATTTCAGGTTGAAAAAATTATTCTTTGTTTAAATAATTTTTCTTTTGAAAAAACCTGAAAACGGGTCTCACAGACCCGAACACCAGACAAGGGTTAAGCTTTCATTTTTTCAATAGTCTACAGAACAAATCATCATTATACAATAACTTGCCTAATTACCCTAACCTGCCTATTAAACCTAATTAACCTAGTTAAGCCTTTAATTGTCACTTTAAGCTGTATAAATGTGTCTTGATATATATCTAGTGAAATATTATTTACTGTCATCATGGCAAAGATAAAAAAAGAAATCAGTTATTAGAAATGATTTATTAAAACTATTATGTTTAGAAATGTGTTGAAAAATCTGGTCCCACTTTATATTAAGTGTCCCTAACTACTATGTACTTACATCAAAAAAATAAATACAATGTACTTACTGTGTTTATAATGTATTTGAGAACACTAGTGGTGCTTTTGAGTTGGGATAGAGGTTGGGTTATGGACAGGTTTGGTGGCATGGGTAGGTTTAAGGGTAGGTTAAGGTGTAAGGGATGGTCAACAGTGTATTTACAAATGTAATTACAAAAAATAATTACAGATGTAATTACATACATGTATTTAATCAATCTGAAGTACACAGTAAATACATGTGTTTACACAATAAGTACATTGTAACAAACTATTAATTCCTATGTAAGTATATATTAGTTAGGGCCAGTTAATATAAAGTGGGACCAAAAATCTTCTTTCCGTTAAACAGAAATTAGGGAAAAAATAAAAAATAGGGGGGCTAATAATTCAGGGGAGCTATTTCTGAGACAGATACTTGTCGCCCCATGCTCACTATCCCTAAAATGATACTTTATTCCTCTAAAATCATATTTAAGGAAGTGACATTATCAACATTTACACATCTTACGTCTAACTATAAAATAAGATCATCGTGTAGCATTGTGAATGGAATCTAACAGCAGTGGGATACAGCTATAAGCTAAGGCCGTATTACACACAGTTCTCTTATATATGTGAATCAGCCCACACAATATATGTCATTTCCATACTTGACTTAAGCAAATCAGACAGACGGTTGTTCACTATGGTCAGGATTAGCTTAGCAGAAAGACGGCCACCATGGTGGAAAATAAAGGCCCTCTGCCCACATCGCATATAATTTTACCAGGTTCCAGTCAGCCATGACGCTGATTGTTTCTGAGATGTTGGCACTTGTGTTCCTCCCTCTTTAACTGTAGAGGGTTTACTTTCTTTAGCTTCCACAATGGCATAGAAGAAGAGATCCCCGCCCCTCTCCACCCCCGTCCCGCACGCTTTTCACACCCAAAAGTACAGCCAGAAACCAATATCCCTAAATCTCTCCTACAAAGACACCTGAGAGACAGAGAGAGTCATGATTTCACTGAAGCAGGGGTGACCAAACCTTTTCTTGTAAAGGGCCAAAATACAAACTTTATTAAGGCTAGTGGGCCGAAGGTAAATATAGTTGACATGGGTAATTACCTACTTTATTTAATATTATTTAAAAATAAGTAAAAAACATTGCTTTATATTAACCATAAATTATAATAGACATAGACGTAGTATCCATAACGTCACCCATATGTTTCTGAAGAATGCAAAAGAAACTACAAGTAGACGAGGCCAATTGTCGCCATTTTGTTCGTGCGTCATCGCACCGACCGGAGGATACCAAACAAGGAAAAAGAGGTGGAAAGAGAGCAGAGCTACAGACAGCTGCTAGCATTTTGCTTAGACAGGCTTTTCTTTGGGAGAAACGCTTAGTATGTCTATACCTGCGATTCGTTTGTGTTCTGACTCCATGTGCTTGGTTGTACACTATATCAATGTGTTTAGACTTTTGAAAAACACTGTTGTAATACATCAAGCAACTAAGCATTGTTCTTATGACGTTTCTCTATAGGAGGAAAACGCAAATCACTTCAAAACACTTCAAATATAGTCCGTGATAGAGTAAATGCAAGGCTATTGATGAAATCCAAGAGTAAAACTGTATGACAACGTTTCAGATGACTGTTCTAGAGCCTACAGCTAATCAGTCTGTCAGATTTTGGAGTGCATCAGGTGTCTATAAATTAATAATTTAACTTAAATAAAACAAATACATTTGTAGATATGGTATATAGGCTAAGTATATAATTTCACTCACCTGGGGAAATGGAGGCTACGTGTATGTTTGTAAGCACAATTAAGTGTACACCGCATGCCACATCATCTGATAATTGTAACAAATAGTTCCAAAAGGCAATTGACTGTGTGAAGCCACATAAAATAAAGCAAAAATATGATGAATATGCCGAGTTCCGCGGCTAATCAGCTGGAATCAGCTGAGGTGAAGTGACGGCGACTAGCGAGACCAAGCTGTCACTCAAGTGGCCAAACCCTTAATTATACAGACTTAATATAACTTAATAAAAATGAAACGAATGAGTTATTAAAAAGTTCACCCCTTCACAGTCAATAAGGGTAATATTAGCTATTTGAACCAAAATCGTTCTTTGTATCAGGCTGTAAACACCTTTTTTTCTGCTGTAAAGTTGGCCATTTTAACAGTGGGGTCAATAAAAATTGCTCTATTATGGAGCCAGGACTAGAGGAATTTAGATGAATTGCAGTTTCAGTTACTTCAATATTTGCTTCACGAGGGAGAGCGGGAGGTTGCGGCTTGATATTAACTAATACAGAACTTATTACAGTAAAAAAAAAATAATAATCTCATTTATAACAAAATGGAGTTACATTAGTTTTTGCTCTGATTTGTTAGCCGATGTTTTCTGCATAATCCTCAATTTGTGGAGTGACAGTACTTACGTTTTAAAAACTCAATTTCAAATTGCTTTTTGTAGCGAAATACATCAAACAAACAAACAAACAAACAAACCAACAAACAAAAAGAAGGTTTCATCATATTAGAAATTACTCTTTTAAAGGCATTGCTCCAACCTTATCTATCATTCTCAGATGGGATGGTGGGCCAAATCAAAGGTTACAATGGGACAACTTTGGCTTGCAGGCCCTATGTTGAGCATCTCTGCACTAAAGCGACAAACTGTATGAAACATGGGTACAAAACAGGTACAAATGTGCCCAGACAGATGACCCCAGACGTATGAATCCCTGCTATCACCTTTAATGGGACAGTTCACTTCAAAAAGTTAAACTGTCACTATTCACCCACAACTTCATTCAATCATTCATTTTGTTTTCGGCTTAGTCCTTTTATTAATCAGGGGTCGCCGTGCATAAACTGTCAACCTATCCAGCATATGTTGTACACAGCAGATGCCCTTCCAGCTGCAATCTATCACTGGGAAACATCCATACACACTCATTCACACGCATAAACTATGGACAATTTAGCTTTCCCAATTCACCTGTATCCCATGTTTTTGGACTTGTGGGGGAAACCAGAGCACCTAGAGGAAACCCACTTGAACACAGGGAGAACATGCAAACTCCATAAAGAAATGCCAACTGACCCAGCCAGGGCTCAAACCGGCGATCTTCTTGCTGTGAAGCGATTGTGCTACCCACTGCGCCACCGTGTTGCCAACACTGAACTAACGGACCATTATTTCAGTGTTACCCAAAGATTTTACTTAGAGAAACAAAATGTACCCACAATTTTAGAATCACTCACAGGCCTGTAGCGAGCTAATGAAAGGAGGGGCTTTTTTTCTCAAAAACTGGAGTTTTTCTCCTTTAATTTTGAGGTTAAAATATTGCGTTATTGTATAATTATGATTTGTTCTGTAGACTATTGAAAAAAAAAAAAAAGCTTTAAGGGGCTAATAATTTTTACCTTAAAATGTTTTTAAAAAGATTAATAACTGCTTCTATTCTAACCATAATAAAACAAATAAGACTATCTCCAGAAGAAAAAAAATATTATCAGACATACTGTCTATATACTGTATATATATACACACACACAGAGAGCAAGGGAATTTTCACAGTCTGTCTGATAATATTTTTTCTTCTATATATATATATACACATACATATACATATACACACACACACACACACACACACACACACACACACACACACACACACACACACACACACACACACACACACACACACACACACACACACACACATATATATATATATATATATATATATATATATATATATATATATATATATATATATATATATATATATATATATATATATATATATATATACATACACATACATACATACAGTATATATACAGTTGAAGTCAGCATTATTAGCCCCCCTGAATTATAAGCCCAGCGGTTTATCTTTTTCCCCAATTTCTGTTTAACAGAGAGGTTTTTTTTCAACACATTTCTAAACATAATAACTTAAAAAAAAATTCTAATAACTGATTTATTTTATCTTTGCCATGATGATAGTAAAAAAATATATGATATATATATGAATATTTTTTCAAGACACTCATATACAGCTATATAAAGTGACATTTAAAGGCTTAACTAGGTTAATTAATAATTTTAATATATTATATATCATATTAATATATTAATAACAAAATTGTAATAATAAAACTGCTGAACATGTATGTTGTATGTTTTCTTAAACATCTATATATTGAACTAGTGAAAGATAATTGTTTGCATTGGCCAAAACTGATTAGCTGAAGTCATGCTAAAGCGACAGCCAACAGAGGTTTCCACTTGTTCTTAAAGCCTTCCTAAATAGGTTGTTTTTCACAAAATATTAAGTATTGGCAAACCTTCTGGAAAAGATGCTTTCTTGACAAAGAATAACATATAACAATAATCTAATAATAATAATAATAATAATAATAATAATAATAATAATAATAATAATAATGTTTTCTGTGATACTGTATTTGACAACCGACAAAATTAGTAGATAAGCAAACTATTACATTTAGGTGTCAATAACACCAAATAAACTGATTTATTACTAAAGTCTTATAAGCATGGCTCATATCATTGTAAGTAACATGAATCTGGACAACCGTTTATTTCAGTTAACTGACTTTTGTGAGTTATCAGCTTGTCAGTGTGCATACAAAAATGCTCAATCTTGGAAACACTGTGACATCTATTTGGATTTTATTTTATTTTTTTACTACTATGGAAGTCGATACCCAACATTTTTTTCAGTAACTTGAAAAATGTTTTTCAACATTTAAAGACCTCTAAAGACTGTCTGAAATGTTCTCCTAAAATGAGATTTGTTTCTCAGCCTCCTATGTTCACGTTCAGTTAATTCACTTGAAAGGCAATGAAAGGAACTTATTTGTCACTATATATGTAACATTACTGGCTCTACACACAGGAGTTGGAGAAACAAATCTAATTTTAGAAGAAAATATCAAATGGCTTTTAGAGGTTTTTGCATCTAAACTCTTCATTTTTAAACATGTTTTCTTTTGTGTTCACCAGAATAAAAGTTTGGTGAGGAAATTTTCACTTTTGGGTGAACTATCCCTGTAAGTCCTTCTTTAAGTGAGTTGTATGGCAGCAGCTTCCCAGAAAGCACCAGGGAGAGAGAAAGGAGGAGAGAGGGATTCTGGGTTTGCGGTACTTTGGCGGGGGTGGTTTCATTGTGATGGGGCTGAAAAGAAGACAATCTTGGGTTCCTTGGGCTTCATCCTTGAGTGGACCTGAAGAAAAATAATCAGGCCCATGAAATCAAAGCTGCTAAAAAGAGGGACAGAAATTCAGGGATCAGGACCGAGATGCAGGACAGAAGCACCAACACAAGCTTATGCAAGTGTTTTAATTTGTGCAATCTAATTTGTACATTTATTCCAACTCTTCATGGCCTTGTGATGCTTATGTTTATGTGCCACTATTTTATGATAAATGTCTGTAATTTAACAGCCGTTATGTTACAGTTTTTTTTTCCAGCAGCTGGGGCGAAAAAACTTAAAAATCACCGATTTTTTTATTTTTACAGTGTCCTTAATAAAAAAATACTTAGTTACACTAAACAATATATTTACTTTAAAATTAAATGCTATTTTTTTATTAAACTCGCCAACCCTAAACCTTATGAAAATTAGTGATATGAACAAAAATGAAATGGCTGCATCAAAATTCTGTCTGAAGTACAAAGTAAAATCTAGATTCTGTTTAACCACACCTACATTAGCACACATACGAGAAGAAAAGCACAGGTGTCTGTCTTCTAGCTGTCAAGACGAGTAATTGATGGATGAACAGATAGATAGACGTATAGATGAACGGATGATCGGCTGGATAACACGGAGCGGTTCGCCAAACGGTGGAGCGGAAAAGAGGAGAGAAGACAAAGAGGGCATGCAGATGGGAAAAACGATAATGCCATGAAAGACGAATGCGATGAAAGAGCTCTGAGTGACCAACAAGCCAATATTGGTTTAAATCCGCAGAGGGAACACTGTGTTAAGCGGAGGGAGAAAAGCTGGTAAAATTAGAGTCCTTTAGCTTCATCACACAGTATGAATCAAAACAAATGAAGCAGAGCTAAAATGGCTCAGGGTTTTATTCCATTGTCATGTAAAAATTCTTAAAATGCCAAAGAAAGCAGCCAAGAAAGTTCCTTCCCATCTGAAGTTTTATTTATACGCAGGCGGTTCTGTTAAGAAAACCGAGGGTCTTTTCTTAACTAAACACATCTGACGCTGCAGGGAATCGCATGAAAAAGAGTCGTTTCGGTGTGCTGTTTCATATTCTCCTGTTCACTCAGTGTGATCGACACGTTCACAAATTAGATCTTACAACTTAAAAGAGTTCTAAGAGGTTCACAGAAATATATATGCAAGATTTTGAAATGAAACATGGTCAGACTTATTTTATCAAGGTAAACTTTTTAAGGACTTTTAAACACTACAAATTAAATTGGTCATTTGAAGAGTGTTCAATGAATCAATATGTTCATTCATTCATTCATTCATTCATTCATTTTCTTGTCGGCTTAGTCCCTTTATTAACCCGGGGTCGCCACAGCGGAATGAACCGCCAACTTATCCAGCAAGTTTTTACGCAGTGGATGTCCTTCCAGCCGCAACCCATCTATGGGAAACATCCACACACACATTCACACACACACTCATACCCTACGTACAATTTAGCCTACCTAATTCACCTGTACCGCAAGTCTTTGGACTGTGGGGGAAACCGGAGCACCTGGAGGAAACCCACGCAAAGGCAGGGAGAACATACAAACTCCACACAGAAACGCCAACTGAGCCAAGGTTTGAACCAGCGACCTTCTTGCTGTAAGGCGACAGCACTACCTACTGCGCCTCTGTCTTGCCCATCAATATGTTCTCTAAATGTTAATTTATAGGAAGCAGAGAATAAGATAAAGTAATAAGAGAATGAGCTGTAAATTACTAGGCGAGAGCGGGGATGAAAGTAACATTTTTCATAAAAACCTATTTTAAAAAGAGAATATTTTTAGCTGAAATATAGTTTTGCTGTGGTTACTAACTTACAAGAGTGGTCTATGAAAATCTGCTGTTATTTTGTATCACTGTAGACCAACTCCTGTATAACTTCACTTTCAACAAAAGTTGCACATTGTTACTTTTGATCCCATCGGCAGGAACGAAAGTAACACAATATTTGGTAGATTTACTGGTTTATTCTTGTTTATTTTAAATATATCTGACTATGACCTTGTTAATGATAACTGCAAACATTTTGTCCTTTATTTTTGCAAAAAAAGATTAAACAGTATTTTCATTTTAAATTTCGCTTCCATCTAATGTTTCAAAAGCAATTCAACAATGCAAAATGTTAAAATTTTCTAACATTTTGGAATATTTTATTATTATTAGTAATATGCATTAATTCGATGAGACATATGAATTAGAAACTGACAATTGTAATGTGGAAGTGAAAAATAAGATTTGTCTTCTAAAAGTGGGACATAAATAACAGTCTTACTTTCGTACACAAAGGAACTCTTGCTATTTAAACCCGATTTACTTTTGAATTGAAAAACTCAGACATTGCAAACTCAAGGATGTGTTATTGCACTAAATAACATGTATATAAATAACCACTAAATTTTACCTGTAGAATATCCTGTAAGCTTCAGTTTTGTCATCTTGCAAAACTCGCTGCTTGTCGACACCCCGTGTCATAAAAGTAACAGAAAAGGCAATTACTCCGGTTACACAGTGCATGAGCGGCGCACATGTTATCATCGTGTATATAAACAAGAGCAGGAGCATATTGTGAGGTGGGCAGGAATGGTTTTCTGTGCATATGTGTCAGTTTGTTTTCACCAGCGTTGTTTCTGTTGCACATAAAGAATAATAAAACTTGCGCATGCAAAAGATGCCAATTGAGAATGGTCCCTAACGTCTTTATTCTGTGATTACCACTCTAAATTAATATATTTGCATAAAGTAAATTGTTTTTGAGGATTTTTACTGGGGCACATTTTTCTTTTTTTTTTTTTTTTTGCACCGTCTCTCCAGCAAGATGACGCCCTGGGCAATCGCTCATATGGCCCATGCCTAAATCTGCCACTGCACATGAAAAGAGAAGCAAAGCTCGTAATAAGTAAAAAAGAAACACTACAATGATGAACTTTCTGCAATTAAAAACAGAAATTTGGAGCTAACTGTGGTATATGGTCGCAAAATCAGATCATATTTAGCAGCTCTATCAAGGGTTTCATGCTGAATGTGCTATTATAGCCTGGAAAGCAAATGTTGTCAGGGCTTCAAGAAAATCGGTGTTACTTTTATCCAATGTTGCTTTTGTCCCTGCTCTCCTCTACCTTTTTTATTTTTGGAAAAATAAAATAACATTTAAAGTACAAATCCAATCGGCACTTTGAGGTCAAAACAACATAAAAAGTCCCGTCACAAAAACGTGTCAAACAAGCAATTGATTTGTTGTCAAAACCATTATGTGCAGTTTTGTTTGTCTGAAAGCTTCAATTACAATTTACAAAATAAACTGAACTTTGTATCCCTACAATGCATGTAAACTATTGCAAAATGTTTACAAGACATCAAGGTGCCTGCTGGGATGTTTTGTGTAATCATTTTAATTTAAACTTTAATGTAAATCATTGATTTTTGCTCAAGTTCTCAGAAAACTTTTCTTCATTTTGCATTTCAGGTAGATATATCTGGTTTTAGATATTTGTATCACAAAGTTGTTTGCACGATTTTCATTTTTAGAGGTAGATAATGCGAGGAAAAAAAAACTTTATCTTGTTTTATTTTCCTCTCCTTGCTCACTTTTTTGTGGCACATCATTGGATTTGTGTTTTTATGTCGTGTCTATCTCAGCACTTGACTACAGCTTCTCTTGGCCAACAACACACTCCCTCACAGCTAATAGACATTTAGCATTATTCCTAAACAACCGATATAACCATGTAAATTTATGTGCATGCTGTGCTGTGTCTATGAGTAGTTATAGATGCGCATGTGTGTGTGTCTTGATTCCAAAATTGAAACAGGTAGAATCAGAACATTGCACAGTTCAGGAGCATGCAGGAACACTCTCAATATAACGACATCAATATTTCAGAATCTTCGAGGGCAGTCATCCTAGCACTCCCCACATATACACCCAATTTGAATGTTGTCACTCGATTAAATGGGCGTTATGATGGTTATCAGCTAATAGATATGGGCCAGTAGTGGCCTTCTGCGCCTATTGGTACGCTCAGAAGGCTAATATCATCTATCCACATGGTTAATTAGCTATTCTAATAGAGAAGGCTCCAGATCCAGATCAGTTTTTACATTACTGTGTTGCTTGGGTTTAGGGTTGGGGCAGGGGTAGACGTTAATAAAATACAATTAATGGGAAATTTAATAAAAAATATAAATAATTCCTCGTCAACTTCCGGCCGCTGCTGTATGTGATCTAAAGCTTATTAAGCATGTGGATGGATGATAACAGCCTTCTGAGCCTACTAGAAGGCCCCTACTGGCCCATATTTATCAGCTGATAACCACTTAGAACGCAAATTCAATCGAGTAATAACATTCCAATTAGCGAACATACAAAGGCCCTGTGCATTCAGGCATTCTTTTTCCCCTCTCTTACAACAGCCCTGTATGCAGGATATACTCATTTTCATTCTTTCTTTCGGCCATCCCATATTTATATATTGACAGGTCATAATTCTGAGTTTTGATGCAAATTTTGTGTTATTTAAATACTGCAAAAATATTTAGTTTTTTACTTTTTTTTTTTGAGCTTAATCATTTTTAATTCAGTTTCTTAATTCAATATGATTCATTTTAAACATTCCTGCACTCTATAGGATAAATGTGGCCAAAAAGCTAAATATTTCAGATGCAGTATAGCATGTTACTTTTTTAATTGACAGTTTTTCTCAGTCACTTTGCTAAATTTCTCAGATCAGAATTGAAATTTGCAAAACAGTAAGTGCATTTCTCAAAGCAATGCTTGCAACTAGCAAAACCATGGACCACCTGCTCAAAATCCTTAGTTTATCTCTCAAAACTAAATTTCTGTGCCACTGAACATGTCAGTGCCATCAGAATGACAAGTCCTTTTGTCATTGTGTGCTGATAAGTAAATTAATTAGACATGTTGTTAATATAACAGAGTATTCTAGAGAGGTGTTCTAAACTATGGCTAAATTAGTTTTTTAGCTGTCTGTACTTTAATTTGTTGAGAGATCATGTCATTGTGATAGAGAAAGGAAAAGACAACACTGCGAAGCACAAAGAAAATCAAAACAAAAGTAGAAATGTGAACACAGGATATACTCCTTTGAGATGCACCTTCAGTAGAAAAAGGCAAGTATCACCCGGGAGAAATTGACTAGTTGTAGACAGATTTAGAAAAAAAAAGTCTAATGAAGATGTATAGAAAAATACATGATGACAAAATATTTTGACTACATGTTCAACCATTGTGCATATAAAGACTTCTGCCATGAACAAATGATTATATGTTGTCTCTTCAGACAGAGACCAAACTGATACATGTTGATTAACACGAGCGATTGACAATGTAGGAAACCTCAGAGAATTGCACATAATATGTAAAGTGTTTACATGTAAAGTAAAAACAATTATTTTTGCTAAATTGTTGCAAACAATATCTATGGGCAGAATTTAAACAAACAATTAAGTGATGTTCAACATAATTTGTTCGTTTAAATTCACCCCAAATAAATAGTTTGCAAACACTTACCTTCAATTCTTTTTGTGCATCTAATCAACCTTTTTTCAGTGTGGTCAATAAATATTATAAATAAGTATTAATTGATCAAATTTACAGAAATGGTACTATATGGTATATCTTGTTATTAGAATATGAGATAACTTTCTGTATTGTGATATGAGATTTTTGTCAAATCGTCCAGCCCCCATTTTCACATCCTTAAAGAGCCCTATTATGAAATAAAAAAGGTGATATTTTGGTTTGCGGGGTCTTCAACAACAGTCTGATATGCATGCAAGGCCAAAAAACACATTCATTGTCTTCTAATATGCGGTGCGATGCTAATCTGCGCTGATTGGTTCGATGACCCAGTCTGTTGTGATTGGTCGACTGCTTTCAGCGTGAGACAATGAGAAATGCCCACCAATGTTGCTAATCAACAGTGTTGAAGTAGTCAGAGTGCAGAGTGTATGTTTGAGCCCAATGCAGGATTGCATAAAGCAATGCAGTTTAACAACAGCATATTGCTCTACGCTAAACCATGACACACATTCAGTATTAATCCACAGTGGCAAAAGCTGAACTATTCTGAAACTTGCCGGCCGCACATGTGTAGGAACAGCTGATGGTGGCCATAGCTATGACAAATTGCAGTAGATCGTAAGCTCACTTACGCATTTAAATCAGTAAACAAAGCGGCACACGGCGTGTTTTCAACGTGCCTTTAGATGCAATATGAGAATATAAAGAGTTAAGCGGATACAATACAAGTGGTTACAAGTAACAAACAACAATTAAATACACAATTTGCAAGCAAGAGGTAACTATTTTTATGGCACTTAAGTTACTTTCACTTAAGAAATGGAGGAAGAAACTGATCCATGAACTGTGTTCTGTAAAGTTCCTGTCAAGCTCTGACAAAGTCCCATATGTCAGTAGTCTTTTCTGATCCTTCATTTACCAAACGTTTGAAGAATCCCCTGTTGTAAGCGTTTAGATTGCTGAAGCACTCGTCAGAAAAATGACAGGAACAAAGCACAAGGCTGGGGCTATAATGCTGAGGTATTTTTTGCAAAATTAAACTTCAACCACTGACTCTTCACAGCCTCATCTTTGGGTAGGGAAAGTAACACTTGAGAGCACAGTGTCTAAGCGGCTTAATTCAACTGGAATCTGCTATAGTGTTTATCTTCTGCTTTTTGATAGTGTTTGTGGGCGGGGCTGGAGGTTTAAATTTTCCAGTGTCTGTGAGCACAACAAATGAGTTCCGTATCGACATCTCGCCGACATGGCTAAAGACTCATTACAGCAGCGATTAATTTGAACCACTAGGAGTCGACTCTTTTATAGATTAATCAATAGTTTTAAACTACTAAACACTTTCAGATTGAAACATTAGCTGGATATACGCACTGTATATAATGTCATTTTCAAAAACCATAATAGGGGCTCTTTAAGATGCGTTTATGTCACTCTGATCACAAGTAAACAATGCTAAATACAAGGCAAATCATAATCCAAAAACTAGAGTAAATCAAGTAAAGCCATTTACATCAAAATCAGATGACTTTCAGTTTTATTAAGCATACTTTAAACATGCTTACAGTGCACTGCATGAAGTACAATTCACCCATTCTAAGCTGATCTAATATAAAGCAATACAATAATAAAGTTTATGACTTGAAAATCAATCATGCCTAACTACATGAAGTCAGCAGGATTGGTATGAAACATTTACTTGTATCTCTCTTTTAGTGGAAGATATAGTAATAGAAGTATCGATCCAGCGTAAGCATCATTAATTTAAGCCTCTGACCTACTCTGTTTGCTTTGCTGGCTGTGACTGGAGCTCCTGTGTTTGTCCAGTAGTAGCGGGCGGTAGTCCAGGCATCCCGACGGGTGTGTGTGAAGGGTAGAGAACACACTCTTGAGCTCTTCTTGACTCTGACACACTCCTAACAGCTGTAGCACTGCACCCAGTTCAGCCGCAGACAGAAGCCCAGAGGAGGAGCTGTCCAGACGAGTACAGGCCTTGCTGAGAGCCTTTGCCTTACGCTGGAGCTACAACACCAAAACACAAGAGGAGCATGTAGACATTTAGAAATCGCGACTTATCAGACCAGGCAACGTTTTTCAGTCTGGCCATTCTTCTCTGACCTCTGGCATCAACAAGGCATTTTCACCCACAGAACTGCCGCTCATTGAGTATTTTCTCTTGATCTGACCATTCTCTGTAAACCCTAGAGATGGTTGTGCGTGAAAATCACAGTAAATCAACAGTTTCTGAAATACTCAGACCATGCCATGTTCAAAGTCACTTAAATCACCTTTCTTCCCCCTCTGATGCTGAGTTTGAACTGCAGCAGGTCATCTTGATCATGTCTACATGTCTAAATGCATTGAGTTGCTGCCATGTGATTGGCTGATTAGAAATTTATGCCAAAGAGCAGTTGGACATGTGTCTAAGAAAGTGGCTTGTGAGTGTACACAGTACACTTCAAAAAATCTGTTAATTAACAGTTTTTGTATTTTGTGTTTTCCATTTCTTTATGGTTGTAAATAATATTTATATTTTTTAAGGAGCTGTTGACATAGCATTGAACCAGATTTTGGTTAAAACTCAATAGAGTATAAACAATTTGGATCATTGTTTTGCTGAAATGTCCACCCTGGTTTCATCTTCATCATCCTGATAATGTAGATATTGGACCGAAGCAGCTGATAATAATTTATAAGAATGAAGGGCAGAGGACTGCTGAGTAACTACTGAGAGATTTCAGCTTCTGTAAGGGCTTTCATTGCCTTTCTACACTTCCCTTTCTTCATTTTTCCCTTTTCCCCTATGTTATTTAATTTTTTTAACGCATAACTTCATTTGTAAACTAATTAGATTTGTTTTCTTTGCATATATTTATTTGTTTGGTTGTTACCAACATCCAGGGAAAATTTGAAGTCAACTGCACCATTAGAAATATGTTTTCTGGGAAAAACTGTGACATGTTTAATACTTTTTAAACTAATTTACTTATTTTCCCTGCTGTATAACTTTAAATCGTTAAAAATGTTTTTAAAAGTCACTTTTTTGAATTTTTCTACATTACAAGTTGTTGGAAGAAAGATCAAGATCCAACAATTCAATTCAAAAGCATAAATAAATGGGGAAAAATCAAAACATAAAATCACACAATATGAAAAACTACTAAGTTCTTTAATAATAATAAAAAAAAGATATTTATAGAGTATCGTCTATAAATAATGCATTACCTTTTTCCTAATGTTGCGGTTTAGTGCTTCCGGGGTGGCAATTTCTTGATTTTCTCTGGGAGTCTGCAGAGCAGCTGCCATATTGGATCCATGCTTCCATATCTGACTCTGGGATAGAAAAGGCCTGAGGAATTCTAAGTAGGATACGCTGATAAGGCAAGAAAAAGAAAACTAGGATGAATTATATGAAGATATAAATACCAGGTCATGCTTCATCTATAGGATGAAAGTGAAGTGAAGGCTTGATCTTAAGTTGGATAAAGTTGTTTACTACAAATACAACTTTGTTTAAACTAGTTTACTTTCAAAAAGTAAAACATAAAATCAATATTTGTCAATAATCTCTCTTTCTATATTTATTATATCAATCTATAAACTCTATAAAAATGAAAATCAAATCCATAAAACAAATACAAATGGTCAAGATATTATATTTTTTTATATTACTATACTTAAACAATGTACATTTATTTTTCTTTCTTTCTTTCTTTCTTTCTTTCTTTCTTTCTTTCTTTCTTTCTTTCTTTCTTTCTTTCTTTCTTTCTTTAATAATGTAACATCTTCTCAGTTATTTGAATATTTATTCTAGAATGTCTTTATTTATTATCAAAAATCAGTTTATTTTAGTTCGGGCTTTTGATATCTTGTCTTTCTTATTCTTTCTTTGCTTAATTTGTTTATATTATATCATTTCACATTCTCTCTTGTTTACATATTTATGCATTATTCTTTTACGCATGTCTTGATAAATGTATGGTACTTCATTATTTCTCTGCATATTTATTCACAATCTCTATTTTTTTTTTATAATGAACAAAACTCCTTGATTCCACAAACGCACACACACACACAAATGGATTTGCTCAGTTGTTTGTGTAATAATTAATTATTTGCGTAATAATTAATGCCTTTAGCCATTTATTTTATATTTTTTAATCTATTTACTTCAGAGTTATTCCTCCAAAAGGTTTATTCATGCATAATTGTATCTACCAGCCATCATGGTTGATGTCAAACTTCCTGGCCAGAACATCACACTCATACTGGCTGAGATGAACACACAGGCTCATGAGGATCTCTTTAAATTCGTCGCTGCTGACAAAACCAGTTCCAGAAAAATCCATTTCAGAGAACTCAGTCCAGAGCTCAGAAACAGACATCTCCACCTGTCAAACACACAAACCAGAAAGAGATTCAGAAAACTGCCTGAAGAGCAAAAGCAAACGACAGTTCTTTTCACAAAAACCTTTCAAAAGTTCACTGAACTTTCCAGTTACACAAACTCCAAATTGTATTACATTAAGATGATTATATAGAGCAGGGGTGCCCAAACTTTTTTTTATAAAGGTCCAAAAACCAAATATCACTGAGAGTCATGGGCCGAAGGTAAATATACCAAACTATATTAAAGTTGCCATGGGTCATTTCTTAATTTATTTCATGATATTTAAAATTAAATGAAACATTACTTTAAATCATATTAACTTATGCAGCAACTTTTAAAATGAGAACTTATTGCAATAAAAATATAACAAGGAACAGTGCAGTTCAATGCTGAATACACTGCTCAAGCAGAATCTGCCTTTGGCTTGATTTGCTCACCAAAGTCTCTGCATTGTCCTCTATCCATTAGGTGAGAGCTAGAATTTAAACTAAATCAAATTAATTTACTAAACAATAAAACAAACAAACAAAAGGTTACGTTAGATTTTAAATAACATCTATAAACCATCCCTATCATTCTCACTCTTCTCAGATGGGATAGTGGGCCAAGTCAAAGGTTACCATGGGCCAACTTTGGTCCGCGGGCCTTAGTTTGGGCATCTCTGACATAGACTTTATAGAAGCATATTTCTAGTTGACTGCATAAAATTGTTTCAGTTTTCTTGTTTCTAGTCCAAACATCTAAAAAAATTTAAATCAGGAAACATTTTAGGACAAGCAAAATAATCTCCAAATGGTGTCAGCAAAAATTAAGAAAAGTTTTCGCCTTTGAAATAAGATTATTTTGCTTAACTTAATTTTGACATATTATAACATGATTCTATTGACATATTGATAATAAAAGACAAGAATATTTAGATATTTATACTTGAAATGAGATAAAATTTTTTTACAGTTTTCCTAGCATGCTTTGTGTCAGACTGTACAAGGTAAACACTTGTCGAAATCAAGTATTATTCCATGCAATTTAACACATGATTAACATGAAAATGGGATAAATTAAACTAATTTTGTGTTATGTTGTGATTAACAGAGATTTACGCTATGATAAAATTGTAGGGTTGGTACTGTGGTAGTTTAGGTTGAAGATGGGCTGAGAAAAACTGAGTATACTACATAATCCACAACTATGCGTTTGAAATTGTATAAAATAAGTGTCTGATAGTTACTTGGAAAAAAACAGCTTCTGACTTCCTAACTAGTATTTTTTGTTCCTACTGTTGATGTTAATGGCTGTTTTATTTTCAACATTCAGAAAATAATGAATGAAATAATAATAAAATAAATTTCATTCATTTTTAAAATATCTTGTTTTGTATTCAACAGAAGAAAGAAATTCATGGTTCAAGTTTAGAACCACTTGAGTGTGAATAAATGGTGAAGACATTTTTATTTTTTTGGTGGGGGCGGGTGGGTGAATTATCCCTATAAATAAACTATAATCAACATTGTAATGAGTAGAGAAACGGTAGGAAGAGCACCAGAAAAACATACTCAAGTAAAAGTACCATTACCTGCTACAAAAATGTGGTGCAAGTAAAATAAAAGTATTTGTTGTAAATACTACTCAAACATGAGTAAAAAATAGCCCTTCTAAAAGTACTCAAGAGTATGAGCAGTGGTTATGTTTTTTATTAAAGGTTGATGCATTTGTATTTGGAGCAAAATCTGTGTAATTCAAAAGGTCAACAATCTAGTTGTGCCGATATGTTAACACCTAGGTTATGCACTTTAAACCCTGACTAACAAGCTATGAGTGTCAAGCAGTTGGCGTCACAAATATCTCAGGATGTTAAAAACAAGGACAACTTAAAAAAAAATTTGTATGTCTGTATGTGGTTCCCAACAGAGCCTGGTTTCTCTTATGTTTTTTTTTTTTTTTCTTCACTTTGTCAATTGGTGAAGTTTATTTTCCTCGCCACTGGCTTGCTTGTTTTGCGACTTGTGGAGCTGTGCATCGATGGATTTGCTTTTCAATGTTGGAACTTTCAGCAGTGAAAATTAAACCACACTGAACTGAACTAAACTGAACTTCAACTCTGACAACTCTGACTTTACTAGAACTTCTATGTTAAGCAGCTTTGACACAATCTTCATTGTAAAAGTGCTATAGAAATAAACTCGAATTGAATTATGGAACAGTCTGGAACAGATTCTCAAACAATGTGATAGTTATCAATTAAAAAGTTAT
Organism: Danio rerio; assembly: GCF_052040795.2. Lineage (NCBI taxonomy): Eukaryota > Metazoa > Chordata > Actinopteri > Cypriniformes > Danionidae > Danio > Danio rerio. The sequence goes on from NC_141021.1 coordinate 19,149,978, forward strand.
ATAAATATACGTTATTAAAGGAATATAATGATGAACAGAGCTGATTAAAAAAAACAAAATGAGAAAGGTATGATGAAATTTCAATTAATGGCTGTTTGCAATACTATGTATTTTTGGGTCTATGTTATAAAACGTAAAGCTACAAATAGAATCAAACATATAATACGTTAAAAATGCCAAAAGGATAAAATATGTCTCATTTAAAAAGAAGAGATGGAATTTAAAACCGTGTTAAACTGTATTTTGTTTAAAGAATTGTTTTGTGTATGATTTTTTTCTGTTAAATTAAATTAAATTAAATTAAATTAAACCAAGGGCAGACCCCAGATTATTCTGTGGTGCATTTATTTATTTATTATTTAAGGCCATTTATTGATGATTTCAGTCATCATACAGTAGGCTAAACAGTCTCTCGATCATTGAGTGTAATGATTTTATGTCTTCTTGGACACTTTTAATGCTTCCACACTTGATGTTTGCTGCACTTATAAAGCATCTGTGTCTTGGGGTCGCTTTGTCTGATGTAATTTTTCTAATCGTGATTTGATTGTGCAGGAATCATGGGACAGACTTTTCTACTTAGCCAATAACCATAGACAAGAACCGAATAAAGCAGTGACTGCAGGTTGAAGGAACATAGAGCAGTAAAAGTACAGATTTCAGAACTAAAATGTTTTCAAGTAAAAGTACACATTCTTAAAACTACTTAGTAAATCACCATTCCTGAGAGAAACTACTAAATTACAGTAATTTGAGTATTTGTAATTCATTACTTTACACCACTGGAGTATACTGAGGCTGAAAGCTGTGTGAATGGGAAATGGTTAAAATACAATAGAAGTATGTTCTTTTATGTAAGATTTTGTGTGAAAAAATGACAAATGTTTTGAGTAATCTGAACTCTTACAGTGAGTATTTTGACAGTACAGCCTCACCTTGGCCCGCAGAGCATCCACCAGTATATCTGAGACATAGCTGAGTCTGTTGGAGAGACGCATGAAGTCATTGTCTCCTCGTTTCGGGGGATTGCGCTTGGCATTAGGGAAACAGCAGGATCTGGGCGATGGGCCAAAGTGACGTAAAAACTGTTGAAAGTCTACAGTGCCATCCTGCTGGGTGAACAAAGAGGACCACAACCTCCGCACCTCTCCACGAGTCACCTCTTGATGGGGCACTAACCTGAGCGGGACGAGAGGAATTAATAATAGTTGAGATTAATAGGAATTATGAACAAACCTCAACTTCTTAGAAGAAAACAGACACTGTACATTCCCCCCTCAACCCCCACCAACTACATAGACTCTGAGAAACCCCTCACCCCTTTTATATGAGCTGCATTTCAGCTTAAACTTGGCAACCAAAAGCACAGAAGCAACAGTTTCTCTCACACAGATGCACAAACACAGCGTCACGCCTGAAGAAAGGACTGTACTGTGAGAAGACACACTGTGAGAGGGGAATTTGACAGCAAACAAACACACGGCTGTATCATATAATCCTCAGTTCCCTAGGGTGTGTGAAGGATGAAAAGTTACATACATTTGTGTTTTAGGGACACACATTTGTGCACAGCAAATTAAATTGTGCATCATGGTATATATATATATGTGTGTGTGTGTGTGTGTGTATAATATATAATTATATATATATATATATATATATATATATATATATATATATATATATATATATATATATATATATATATATATATATATATATATATACATACTGTTGAAGTCATAATTATTAGCCCCTCTTTGATTTTTATTTTCTTTTTTAAATATTTCCCAAATGATGTTTAGCAGAGCAAGGAAATGTACACAGTATGTCTGATAATATTTTTTCTTCCGGAGAAAGTCTTATTTGTGTTATTTTGGCTAGAATAAAAGTTTTTTAATTTTAAAAACATTTTAAGGTCAATATTATTAGCCCCTTTAAGCTATATTTTTTTCTCGATAGTCCACAGAACAAACCACTGTTATACAATAACTTGCCTAATTACCATAACATGCCTAGTAATTAACCATAATTACTAATTAAGTAATTAATAAGCATAATTAACCCAGTTATACCTTTAAATGTCACTTTAAGCTGTAAAGAAGTGTCTTAAAAATTATCTAGTCAAATATTATTTACTGTCATCATGGCAAAGATAAAATAAATCAGGCTGGGTCAGCTGGCGTTTCTGTCTGGAGTTTGCATGTTCTCCCCGTGTTCGCGTGAGGTTCCTGTGTGCTCCGGTTTGACCAACGGTCCAAAGACATGCGGTACAGGTGAATTGGGTATGCTAAATTGTCCATAGTGTATGACTGTGAATGAGTGTTTATGGATGTTTCCCAGAGACGGGTTGCAGCTGGAAGGGCATCAGCTGCGTAAAACATGTGCTGGATAAGTTGGCGGTTTATTCCGCTGTGGTGACCCCTGATTATTAAAGAGACTAAGCAAAACAAAAATTAATGAATGAATAAAAAATATATAAATAATAAATAAATAAATAAATAAATAAATAATAATAATAATGAAAAAATAACAATAATAATAATAATAATAATATAGATTATAATTATTTAATTAATATAAATATTTGTTTTATTTAGGCTAGAATAAAAGCAGTTTTAAATTTTTTAAACATCATTTTAAGAACAAAATTATTAGCCCCTTTAAGCTATATTTTTTCAATAGTCTACAGAACAAACCATCATTACACAATAACTTGCCTAATTACTCTAACATGCCTAGTTAACCTAATTAACCTAGTTAAGCCTTCAAATGTCTTGAAAATTATCTAGTGAAATATTATGTACAGTCATCATGGCAAAGGTAAAATAAATCAGTTATTAGAAATGAGTTATTAATATCTATCTATCTATCTATCTATCTATCTATCTATCTATCTATCTATCTATCTATCTATCTATCTATCTATCTATCTATCTATCTATCTATCTATCTATCTATCTATCATCTATCTATCTATCTATCTATCTATCTATCTATCCATCCATCCATCCATCCATCCATCCATCCATCCATCCATCCATCCATCCATCCATCCATCCATCCATCCATCCATCCATCCATCCATCCATCCATCCATCCATCCATCCATCTATCTATCTATCTATCTATCTATCTATCTATCTATCTATCTATCTATCTATCTATCTATCTATCTATCTATCTATCTATCTATCTATCCATACTTGTGAAGAGTTAGATAACACATTTCACTATTATATTATGGACTGGCCTGTTGTCAATTATCCTTTAAAATTTTTAAGAGGGTTGCTGAATAACTCCTAAGAGATTTCAAATGCTGTCTGGGCTTTCACTGCCTTTCTAACACCCCCCTTTCTTCATGTGTTCAATACTTTTTCCCTGTGTCATTTAATCTTATTACACATAAGTTCATTTGTAAACTAATTAGTTTTGTTTTCTTTGCATATATGGATTTCTGTGGTTGTTACCATCATCCAGTGAAAATTTCAAGTCAACAGCGCCTTTAGAGATATGTTTTCTGAGAAAAATGGTGACGTGTTCATCACTTATTTCCCTCACTGTATATGTGATATATTTAAAAAAAAAACACATAGGGGTTTGTCTGGGCTTTGTAAGAATCAATCAAAGAAGCAACAGTTTCTCAGCAGACACACACAAACACACACACACTGTTCACTGTGGGAGCCAGAGAAGTTGGCACTGGTATGTCAGCCAAACCCTCTGTGAACTCGGCTGCTGTAAAGCCTGTTAGTGTCACTAATCTCTGAGCTGGCGAGGAGAGTTCAGTTCACCTTGGACTGGTTGGCACCGTCTCTCTCAGTGTGTCTGTGCACCAGTGCCACGCCACAGATTATGCAAATCCACTCGCGATGCCCCCCATTCAGACCACGACTCCTTTTAGGCCCGCCGCCATATTCCAGCCAAAAAATGAATAGAGAGATAAAAGAGGGTGATGTAGAGAAAGAATGAAAAAACGGGTGGGAGAGAAATCACAAAGGGGTCGAAGGAAGAGCTGCGAAAACAGCACAAGGAGGGAGCGAGGAGAGTAAATAAACAGATAAATAATGTAAAGGATCGGAGGAGGTTTTCACATGGGGTGAACAGTTCAGGACTTCACCACAACAATATGTTCACGTTCACTTCACAGACTGAAAGAAAAGTGGAAAAAGATGCAGGAGAGGCTAACGAATGAAAAAAGACAAGCCGCTAAAGGAAAGAGGGTTGATATAAAAACAGATGACAGGTAAAAGAGTCTGAGAAACTGAATTGCTCCGAATCACAACATAGAAAACATGATGACTACATGATTCAAACGGCAAATAACACACATAGTGGCATGAGCACTTCTTCAATGGTGAACATTTCTCAATTTAATTTCATGTTGTGTATTTAATACATTATTTTATTAATTTTTTGGTGGGACATTAATTTAAGAAAGTATAAACTGATCTCATTTTAAAAAAAAAGGTAGAGACAACAAATCAAACAAATTCTTAAAGAAAAAGTATTTAAAAAATCTTGAAATATTGGGGAAAAAAACTATATGTAAATAAAGATACATATGTTTTATTGGGATATGCCAATGATTTATTTATAATCCAGATTATATCCAACAAGTTACTATATTATTATGTTAGTTTTTATAGATTACTTGACGATGACATATTCACACATTAATGTTAGTTCATGGTTAAGTAGTTTTCTTAATTTTTTTAGAAGTTTTAATTATCTTTTTGTCTCAGCTGAAACATTTATAAGATTTAACGCACTTTAGGTTTTTGATAATGAATGAAACTGAATAATATGATTCAAATATATGTAATAAATATTAGGTATAATTGGAACCTTAAAAGCAACTAACATGCAGTCAGATTAGACCATGTAAATCCCTGATGGATTATGCAACTAACTACAACTTTATGCAATAATATTACTATAAAAATATTAAATATTGCATAGCATTTATTTCTATATAATATAGTTAAACATTATATTAAAGTGTCCTTGCTACAATGTATGTAACTATTAATTTAACTAATGTGTAATATTAGGTAATTGCATATAACTACTATAGGTAGGGTTAGAAATAGAATGTGGTTAAGGTGTATGGTTAGTGGCATGCAATTATGCATAATTAATTGTAATAACTTTGGTAATTACATAAAACGTGCAACAAAGATGCCTTTAAATAAAATGTTATACACTATATAAACAGTTGAAGTCAGAATTATTAGTCCCACTTTATTTTTATTTTATTCTTTTTTCATTTTTAAAAACATCCCAAATGATATTTAACAGAGCAAGGACATTTTCACAGTACGTCTGAAAATCTTATTTTCTTTATTTAGGCTAGACTAAAAGCAGTTTTTATATTTTTTAAAAACATTTTAAGGTCAATATTTTTTTGCTTCTTTAAGATTTATTTTTTTTTGATAGTCTTTAGAACAAACCATCATTACACCTGCCTATATACTAAGCCTAATTACCCTAACCTGCCTAGTTAACCTAATTACCCTAGTTAAGCCTTTAAATGTCACTTTAAGCTGTATAAATGTGTCTTGATATATATACAAATATATCTTGATATATCTTGATATATATATACACTACTGGTCAAAAGATTTTTTTTCATGTTTTTTTTTCTTCAAAATATTCTGTTTATCAAGGCGACATTATTAAATGTAAAAAAAAAAGAAAGAAAGAAAAAAGAAAATAGTGTTTAAATGTTAAATAATGGAGGCTTTAGAACAGGGGTGGGCAAACTCAGTCCTGGATGGCTGGTGTCCTGCACAGTTTAGCTCCAACTCGAATTAAACACCTGCTTATAGATTTCAAGTGACCTTGAAGACACTGATTAGCATGTTCAGGTGTGTTGGATTAGTGTTGGAGTAAAAGTCTGGAGGACACCGGCCCTCCAGGACCGAGTTTGCCCATCCCTGATCTAGAACATATATTTGAAAGAGATACACCTCTAGAACAGTGGTTCTCAAACTTTTTCACCAAGTACCACCTCAGAAAAAAAATTGTCTCTCCAAGTACCACCATAATGACTGGCATTGAAATACATAGTAAGCCTAAATAAGTGGCTACAGCTCTGCACAGTTCACAAACGTGGCAGATAAAATCTTATTATTATGAACATGTATTATTGTCAGCCACTAATAAATAATAAATGGTTTGAACAATATCACACTTACAGGTAAAACATAAAGATAAATAAAATGTCAACATTTAAACTGAAATGTGATTTTAAAAATTAATAAAAAACGGCACTGTTCTTAAAACGTTAAAAGAAAACTGCAGTACTTAAATCAGTGGTCACCAAACTTGTTCCTGGAGGGCCGGTGTCCTGTAGATTTTAGATCCAACTCTAATCAAACACACCTGAACAAGCTAATCAAGGTCTTACAAGGTATACTTAAAACACCCAGGCAGGTGTGTTGAGGCAAGTTGGAGCTAAACCCTGCAGGGTCACCGGCCCTCCAGGACCGAGATTGGTGACCCCTGACTTAAATGAAAAGTATTATCATGAATAATAATACTGGCCATCCCAGGTGGGCCCCACGCAGGCCATCTCAGGTGGGCCCCATGCGGGCCAGCCCAGGTGGGCCCGACGCGGGCCAAGCGTAGCAAAGTTGTAGCTTATCTAAAAAAAGAAATTATGATAACGGTCCAAAAACTAGTACACCTATATTTATATGTTCTAGAAAAATTTTATATGCAAATTTATAAAGAGGAAAAATCAAGAGAAGCAAAAAAAAAATGGAAAAAAGTTGTAAAAATTTTGTGGTTTGTTAAATTTTGCCAATATTTTGCTTGAATTTAATTGTATTATCTTTCAATTTTTAAAGATGTTCTGTGACTAAAATATTATTTGAATAAATATATCTGTTTATTAAATCTGTTTTGTTTAAATGCACCAAAATACATTGCCTATATTCAATGAGAAATGGATAAAAATATTCATTTTCAAAATGGGGTGTACTTAATTATGGAGTACTGTATATATTTGTTGGCATGGGATCTATCTTACAATTTGAACACTTAGAATGACAGTTTTTCCAAGAGAAACGGTAATGTATTGTTTGAAAGCACTGCTAACTAGAGGAACAACAGAGACATATTGTTACGATCATGTGCACGTCTGTGCTATACAGCAATGTATCTGAAAGTGAAGCAGGCATGGGAACATCTAAACAAGCGTGCAGCACGCCATAGAAAAACCCACAGCCACAGATCTTCAACAAACACATTTGCTATTCATGGGAAAAGAAGAGCAGGTTGTTAACTTGCACAATTAAGGCATCATTTGCCAAGAGAAAAGGCCTGCTTTCCGTTGCCATTGTTTTAGGGGACAAAAGAGTGCAAGCGCTGCGTAAGAAGCATGGCTGGGAGACTCGGCTGGACGGCAGAGGTCTGGTGAGACACACAAGGGATGTTTGTGTCACGACTGCTGACTCTGAGAGACACCCAGGACTGAACACCGCAGAGAAAGACTCAGAGATTTGACATGGTGCTAAAGACAATGAGGAGGAGTGCTTACCACATTCCAGCATACTAGAGTGTGTGTGTGTGTGTGTGTGTGTGTGTGTGTGTGTGTGTGTGTGTGTGTGTGCGAGAGAGAGACAATTTTCAAACTGAGATGCTAATAGACCTAATAAAGATGTTATGCTTGAGAAATTTGACCAATTAGCTATTTTATATTCATGTGTTTATTGGCTCCTAAAGATTGTTGTTAAGGTGAGGCACTGCAGTTCAAAAACGCGTTTTTTTTTTGTTTTTTTTTACTGTCGATTTTGAAATAGCCTATATTTTTTTTACAAAGTACCTTTTCAGATGAATGTAAAGAAAACAGCAGAAATACACCTTCACGTTTTTCTTAATTCATTTGTGTCAGTAGATTTCAATAACATTTCATATTTTAAAAGATTGTTTATGACAGTATTACTTTAATGTAACTAATTAAACTAAGTTATTCATGTTCTAACTTAATTTTAGAAGTTACACAAGCTGTTTTAAGTAAGTTTAACATATGAACTCATAAGGTTAATTTGAGTCAGTTTAAAAATTCAAGACAACCAAATTTTTTTACAGTGTAACCTAATTAACTTAAGCCTTTAAATTGCCCTTTAAGCTGAATGCTGGTGTCTTAGAAATATCTAGTAAAATATTCTATACTGATACAAATCAGTTATTAGAAATTAGTTACTTTGTTTGTTTTAAATATGTTAAATAAAATCTCTCCATTAAACAGAAATTGGGGAAAAATATAAAATAATTTAAATTAAACAGGAGGGCTAATAATTAGGACTTTAATATTACATACAGTCTTTATAGTTTTATTAATTTCTGTATTCCGTTTATTTTTAGACATTTATTTACATTGTTTTATGATATTTACATATTGTTTACAATTACTTATTCCAAATGTTTTACCTATGGATATGTTCACGTATAAATACATAATTATAGAGTGATACACTTTGTCTGGCTTTTTGTAGTGTTTTTTTTTTAAAATATTGAATAATAAAAAGAAATATCCAAAATTCCTGGCAAACATCTCAGCAGTCACACAACATCATAAGATGTTAATATTAGGTTAGATTTAGGTCATGATGTCAGGTGACCAAAATTCAATGTCTAGCCAGCGTCTAAGTACAACTTTATTTTGGCGTCCAATAACGTCATCAAATTATGTTGATTCTTGGTTGATTTTAGGTTGTGTTGGTAAGTGACAAACATCCAACATCTGATAAATGTCATAGTGGTAACATCCACACATTGTCAAGGTGTAACATGATTAGACGTTGATATTTGGTTGATTTTAGGTTGGACATTGGATATTGACTTCGACCTGACGTTGGGTTCTGACGTCAACCTGATTTTCATTTCCAAACAAAATCAAACGTCCCCATGACGTTGGGGTTCAACTAAAATATGACGTCATGTTGATGTGCTGTGCCTGCAGGGATATGGGCTAATGTTCCAAATTTCAGCTAGAAAGAAAGTGCATATTTAATAAAATTAATCATGATAACATTTTACAACCAATCTTATTAACTAGGTAAGGGTTATCATAACAATTTTTTTACCCTGTCCACCAGCAGTGTCTTGCCTTAATAATAAACTATAATCCCCTGGTAATTGTATTGTGGCCACTAATAATCCAGTAAAATCTTTGCAACATAAGAGAATGTAGAAGTAAGGGAATATTTTCAGTTTTATTACCTTTTCAGTAACTGGTACATGTCCTCCTGAGTGAGACGTCTGGTGTTTTTCTCATCCAGCTCTTCAAACTCTTGCAGTACATCTTTATAACGGTTTGCCACCAGACTCTTCACCAGGCTAAAGAGCTGAAAAATAACCAATTCGCATTAATAGCACAGAATTTATATGAATGTAATCTTAAAAATATATATTTAGTATAATGTTATTTTTAATAAAAATATTTTAAATATTTAATAAAACATTTAAGACAATTTAAGACAATTTAATTTTAAGATGTAATAAAAATTATGAATGAAAATAAGTATAAAACATAATAATAATAATAATAATAATAATATACCAATAATAATATTAACTATAAAATATAATAATAATAATAACTATAAAATATAATAATAATAATAATAATAACTATAAAATATAATAATAATAATAATAATAATAATAATAATAATAATAATAATAATAATAATAATACTAATACATAATGTATTATTATTATTATTATTATTGTTGTTGTTGTTATTATTATTATTATTATTATTATTATTATTCAATAAAAACTGCACTAATAATTAAATTAATTTTGTATTAGTGTTATTATTTCAGAAGTAAAAGTTCCAGAACAGGAGAAATTCTGGAAAAATTCCTTAAAAATATTATGCAGCACAATAATATATATCCTATAAAATCCTTTGAGGTCATACCTGGAGGTCACGATGATCATCTTCTGAGCCCTTCTCCTTGGCCAAATTGTGGTTTAGGGAGGGTTGAGCTGCTACCTGGAAGAGACTGGGAGCTCCTTTCCTGAGAGAACAAGAAAATGCAAAAGTCTTTCAGACCATGGCTTATTTTTGCACTCAGATTTTTCACTTAACCACTTACTTTCAAAAATGGGCCTATGGGTAACTATGAGTAGGATATTGTTCAACCATGACCTGAGTTATAAATACTAGGCAACACACAGGCCAAGCATACCTATTCACTATATTAATGGTTGAGCTTTACAAAATGGGAAGTGGCAAAAAAAAAATATATATATATAACAAAAACACTGACAATGTCGGTCTTTACCATCAGTGCAATAATCAATCAACTAAAAAGGCCCTGAAACCAAGAAGAAGAAGATGTGTGTCTACAGAAGAACAGTTTAAGTGATTAAAAATATTTAAGTAGCACAGCTCAAGAAGTACAGAAATGAGTTGATTCCTGGAGTCAGAACGTCTTCAAACTACAAGTCACATACATCACCACCAATGTGACCCTGGACTCAAAGTGTTACATTTATTGATGGTTACATAAACCATTACATTTTATTTTTTAAATTACAAAAAAACTGCATAAATAAGCTTTTCATTGATGTATGGTTTGTTATGATAGGACAATATTAGAGTGTACTCACACTAGACATGGTTGTCTTAAATAGTACCCAGGTGCAAATGTCCCCTCTCCCCTTCCCCTCGGCCCGCACTCACATTGCATTTTTGCCTTCCAAGCCTGAGCACACTTACGTCATCGATAATGCAACTGTTCAGTTTAACAGAAGACAAACCATAGAAGCCTTCTTGCTCCGTAAAATGGAGACTGCTTTAGTTAAGTTTTATACTAATTTAAGTCGCTTGATATGCAGTGACACACAGTCAAATCTTTTTCTGAAAAGATCCACCAATTTTGAGGCTCATAAATGTTCTTTAAAGTCATTGTGCTGCACGCAGTGTTGGGGAGTAACTAGTTACATGTAATGGTGTCACGTAATTTAATTACAAAATAAAAGTAACAGTAATTTGTTACAGTTACTGAGAAAAAAATGTGTAATTAAGTTACAGTTACTTGTGAAAATGTTAAAGATTACAAATAGGGTTACATCTAAAAATGTTTTTTTTTACATCTGGGATATGTTGAATAATATTAATCTGCTGCTTTGCTTGTTTTTGATGTGCACGATGCCTTCTGCTGAGGACATTTATTAAAGCGGTGCTATTCTGATGCTTTTGATTTGCAGCGCACCCACGGGCTTAAATCTGAAGCTTGAAAATGATTTAGTTGAAAATGTCCATTTAAACACTTAAAAGTAATCAAAAGTAATTAGTTACTTTACTTTTATAAAGAAATCGAAAAGTAGTGTAACTTATTACATTTTAAATAGGGTAATTTGTAATCTGTAATCTATTACATTTCCAAAGTAACCTCCCCAACACTGGCTGCAGGTATTAGGGGGTGTGCTGAAGATGCAGCTGTTGTGCAGCCGGGGGTTTGTATCTTTAATAAACTATGACGGTTCACGTTCATTGAAAAGTAAGAATGATTAGTAAATCCATATGAAACAGTCCCTTAAAAGTGAAGTTGGGTCCTCAGTTTCGCACTCAGGTGCGCTTTGCACTCACACTACATGTCACGATCCATATATGCATGTTCTTTTGTTGTTAAGTCTGTCGCATGGCTGTGTTTGTTTACCTTTTCTTGACAGCGCACATTCCAGTCAGCTGACTAATCAAATGAATTGGTTAAGTGTAAGCTTTAAATAATTCTATGTGAATCACGTTTGAATCTTTGGATTTGAATCCCTAAAGAATATATTTGTTTTAAACCAAAGCGCTGATTTCTACACTAATGCATTAATAAAGTCTAACATTGTGCTTGTTTAAAGTAGTTAATGCACCATGAGCAATGTGAACAAATGTCAATTAACTACTGTTAAAAAGGCTTATAAATTCCATAATAAATGTATATCAAATTGTTTGTCCATGTTAGTAAATAGATGAATTTCTAATGGACCATTTTTTCAAAGTGCCACAGAAGAAATAAATCCACTTTGTCCCGTTCTCGCTTGAGTGGCAAACAGGGAGAACTACAAGACCTGACACCGAAACAACCTCACAGCTTTGAGAGCAACTGGACTGGTCAAACTGGGCAGACACCTGACCTTCTTGAAGTGTGAGCCCAGCTACGAAGAAGCACATGAGAAAAGCAGAACACACAAAGCCCAGCCTAGGCTAATGTGTTCCCTGTGCGCATGGATGAGTTGATGGGGGCCGGACTCGACCGAGCACAGAGACGAGGCTCTTTTGTGCTCCAGAGAGGACAACCACACCCCAGGCTTTAGGACAGTGGCCTGGGCCATTTTAAGGGCCACGGTCCGAACGAGGTGGGCGTATTGCTGGCTTGAGAGGTCACGGGCCGGAGCACAGTTGCGTAAAGCAAGAAACAGAAAAGGAGGAACAGAGAAAGATGGCGCAATTTCAAAGACAGAGGTGCTTCAAATAACGTTCAAAGACGCAACTGGGAGTGACAATGACCGCAAGAGGCACCGTGTTTGTGTTTGTGCATTGTGTCGATGACATCACGAGGGATTTTCTCAAGATAAACGGCTCTTTTCAGCGGTTAAGCTGACCTGAATGAGGCAGGAATAGCAATAGGCCGTGACTGTATGGTGAAATAAGTGTTTACAAAAAGCTCTGTGAGAAACGCTCCTGAAAATGGTGCTAAACAAAGAGGGAGGCTTCACTTGGAAAAGCGCTCAAATATAGAAGTAAACAAGGATGATTCTGGAGGTTGAGTGTATTAGTGGACACACTGGATGGAAAGGGACGAAGACCTTGTGACCTAGTCAGGACATCTCAGCAGGACTTCTGTGTCCAACAGGCCTGACACAAAACACACACAGCAGGACGTGACATCGGCCAAACGGCAAATAAACACACTTGAGCATCTTACAAACAGATGCATGTGCCAAAGATCCACCGAGTCAGATCACAGAAAATTTGAACTGCTCTTTATATTAAATATTTGATTTCAAATAAACTGTGCTGTTAAAACTTAAACAAGGTTTTATTTGGCTCTGTGTTAGCTTTCCCTATAAATGAGAAGTTTAAACATGTCATCAAATTGCCAAAAATTGTCAACCTTTTTATAGTCAGACTATCCATATTTCTGTTGGCAAAAACACAGTCAGTCATTTTTGCCCTGCAAAACTGAATATTTACTTTAAATTTAGTCATTTAGCAGATGCGTTTGTCAATAGCGGCTTACGATTAATGAGGCATTCCCTGATTCAATAAGAATAGCTAAATTATTAATTGCATGCATATAGTTAATTATCTGCATATACAGTAATAAATATTAAAATCTGCAAAAAATTAATGCAGATATGTTCTGTAAATCTGAAATGTTGTAAAAATTTAAAAGAACCAAATTAAAGAATAAAATAAATAAATAAATAAATAAATAAATAAATAAATAAATAAATAAATAAATAAAATAGCAGCTAGGTAAAATCAATCAAGTTTTTCGAAATAAAACACTAAAATTGATGTTTGTGATTACATAAATTAATTATAAAAACATTTTTAATATAATTCTGCTAAATATATCTGCACACGTTAAGAGTCTACTTGAAAATTTGAAATTTGTTTTGGATTACGATTTATAGTAATGCGTTTGAGTACAATTAATTGTATATAAAAGATTGGCTGTTAAACATTCAGCTTTAACATCACAGGAGTAAATAATACTTTTAAGGGAAAAAAATATTAAAATAACTGATTAATTTGTTTATTTTTTATAACTTTTTTAATTGAATAAATTCAGTCTCTGTGTGCCCTTTTTTCAGAATAATTAAAGTATTAACCATTTATATATTTATTTGTTTGCTTGTTTGTTTGTTTGTTCATTCATTCGTGCTATAAACTTGCTTTAAACTGTAAATAAATGACAAACTTGCATTAAGCTGAAGGTAATTCACATGTGTCTCTTTTATGCCCATCAGGGGGCACATGACTCTGAAGATCACTGAAATCAATGGTTAGAAAGTTTCCAACTTCATTCAAAACCACTTTTTGTTGTCATTGCTGTTGTTCACACTTTGGAATTTGCACTTTGCTTATCAGAATTAAAAAGTCTTAAATATTTGAGAATTTAACGATTTTATGCTGTAGTAAACTAATGATTATATTTAAAGGGATGGTTCACCTGAAAATTTCTATTTACTTACTATTTACTTGCCCTTGAGTGTTTCCAAACCTATATAAAAACCTTTAAGAAAGTTTTTCTTTCTTTTGAACACATAAAAGCTGAAAACCATTGACTTCCATTGGAAAAACAAAGGTTACAGGTTTGCAACATTTTTCAAAATATCCCCTTTGGGTTTAACAAAAGAAAGAAACCCAAAGGTTTTAATCAACTAAGGGGTGAGTAAATGATAGAGAGTTTTTATTTTTGGGTGACCTATTCCTTTAATAGTTATTGTTTACATAACCATAAATATGTTGTTATATAAACATATATTCTTAACAGTCCAATTCAGTTCAAGTTTATTTGTATAGTGTTTTTCAACATTATTATTGATACAAATCAGCTTTACAAAAAGTGCACATTATTGCATTACAATAAAAATAAGAAAAGCTAAGCTTATTAGTTACCATAACGGTATTTTTTTTTTACTACTAACTATAACTAATTAACTAATAACTTTTTACAGTTAAAGTTATTACATATAAACATTGTTAACCTGCAGTAATATAGTATATAGGTGAAATCCATGTATTCAATGAAGTGTTTTTGTGTATTAAGATGTGTTGTTCTCCAAGATTTCCAAGTCTTCATTGTTTAAATGAATTCACATGGTTTAATTAAAGGTTTTCAGGATTAATAAAGTTCATTATAAAAGAACATTAAATGGTAACACTTGATTTTGGTGGTCCATTTAAGTATTAGTACACTGCTTAATATCTGTTGATACTGCTTCTTCAACAGACATTTAACTGACTACAAGAAACTTAACAAGTACATGTCAATTTACACTAATCCTAAATCTAACCCCAACACTAATCCCACTCGAACATTCTACTTATAATTTAATGAGAATTAGTTGGCATGTTTATGCAATGCAACTTAAATTCAACAAATTGACCATTAAAATATTGTGTGACCAATTAAATAATTAAAATTACACCACCAACAACAACCTGTAACTGAACATTTTATAATTTATAAACTGCCCTCACTGATCTACTTATATCTTAAAGTTATGATGATGTATCGGTGTCTTTAGATCTTCAACAAGCTCAGTATGACTTAATATTTGAGATTGCCACCCATGTTCAGATGACGTGACTGAAAGTCTTGGCCTCAGACGACTTATCTTCAGAGAGAAGAGATGGCGTGTTGTTTTAACAGACGAGGGGTCGCTTGAACTCCTTGCAGACCCACTGTTCTCCACAAGCCAAGATAGAAGGATTTGACATTAAAAGAAGAGGGAACTCAAGGGAGGAAGGAGTCCCATCACTTGCAGAGACGAGACGCCCACAGAGATAACCTCTTAGTGAATGCCCCGCTTATTTCATCTCGTCTGAGGATGGATTGACGGAGCGAGGGAGTGAAAGAGAGGAATAAGTAGATGCACATTTAGCAGGTTTGGACTGTATTGTTCTGTTTAATCTGGGCCACCATCTGAGAGAGGAACGTGTGAAAGAGACTACAAGAGCCACATGAGTGATGCTGCATGCTTAAAATGTGTGTGTTTGTGTTCAATGTATTCAATTTAGTAAAGCCAATATAACTATTTGCAACCGCTTACTTAATAAAAAAAAAGTAAATCAAAGGAATCATTATCAGTGTGAGTGTTTTTTTACCATTATATGTTGTCATTTACAAAACACTCATTTACTTCATTTCTTTTCCTACACAAAAGAAGGTATTTTAAAAAATACGAACAAACGAATGAAGGAACAACCGAGTGAGCGAGGGATCGAACGAGCGAGGGAACAAGCTTGCGAGCAAATGAACAAACAAACAAGCTTGAGCAAAAGAACAAACAAATGAAGGAACGAACAAAGGAAGGAAGGAACAAATGAATGAATGAATGAACGAACTAACTAACTAACTAACTGACTAACTAACGAACGAACGAACAAATGAAGGACAGAAGGAAGGAATAAACCAACGAAAAAAATTAACCAACGAAGAAACGAACCAAAAAAGGAACGAACAAAGGAACGAACAAAGGAACGAACAAGGGAAAGAACAAACGAAGTAATGAACAAAGGAATCAACAAAGGAACTAATGAAGGAACGAACAAAGGAACGAATGAACGATCGAACAAGCAAACGAATGAGTAAATGGGCGCATTAACAAGCAAATTAATGAACAAATACAAAAATAAATAAAAAATATTAACAAAAATGGTTAATATTTTTTTAATTATTCTGAAAAAGTGCTCACAAATACTGCATTTGTTTAATAAAAACAATAATAAATTGAAAGAACGTATTCGTTTTTTTAATACATTTTCCCTTTATAAGTATTTATTCCTGTAACGTCAAAGCTGAATTTTTAACAGCCAATCTTTTATATAAAATATATTTTACTCAACACAGCTACAAATCGTAATCTAGAGAAGGTTGTTGCAACATAGGCTCATTCTCAAAAGGTAGCCCCTTATTCATTTCTGGAGATTGCTAATTATGTAGCCAGAAGTATGTATGGTTGCATTGAGTCTAAAAGGAATGCTATGGGATGAAATGACAGCATTTCGTTTTGCACTTATCAGCTGACCGCTAATCATATGGATGGGTTTCCGCTGTTACTAGTTTTTCCAGTAGCTTACCATGTACGCTGGCGGACTTGAGACTCAGAGGACTTGACGACGAATGTATCCAGAAAGCAGGTAAGACAAAAAACAAAAATATAAAATAAACAAGTAAATAACAGGATGAGAATGTGGTAAAATCTGGTAATGTCGTAAAAATCAGTCGAGGGTCTTTTTACGGATTAGTTTTCAAAACTGTCGGTTGGGTTTAGGGAACTGGGTGGGTGGGTCAATCAGTGTTTTTGGAAACACTATTGGTTGTGTTCAGGGAATGATCAGTCGATCAGTTAGTCCGTCAGAGCACAGCAGCCTCTAGTGGATTTACGTGAGAAAAGCAGGTTTGAACGGCACTCACGAGAGAAATTTGATATCTTAAAAAGTGTACAGAGCGGCCTCTGTTGGATTCGCGAAAACAAAAGCTACAAAAAAACTTATCTCCTGGGACGTATTTGCTGCTCTCCACAAATGTATATAGGGTTGTGTTTTTTTAGTGTTGTCTCTCAACACGTGCAAATATATTTAGCCAAATTGCAAAATAATATATTTATTTTTGCAAAATGTATCTATTATATGTTATAACATGTCCAGCACCATTTAAATAATAAATATTCAGTGAAGCTGTCACATACTTCTGCATAACAGAGTTTCGATATTAAAATCTTAGTTAGGTTTTTCGACTAATGGTCAATTTGTCTGTCGATATCGACATCTATAATATGTTTTCAATGCCTCATTTATAAAAGGAGTCACACTGAATAGTTTCAATGTGTGTGTGTCCAGTTTCCCCTACAGCTGCAGCTTCAGCGGATTACCCATCATCCACACGGCAACATTACACAAGTCGTTCTTTGAACAAAAGTCATGGCTGCTATTAATGAGATGGTAATCCCGGGCAGCGCTACCTCCCAGATCTGCTTCCACTGACAGGGGAAGAATGTCCAAACGGCCTGCTCGCAACACCCAGCACAACACTGAGGCCATTGTCAGCGGCGCTGGTCTGAGCCCTGGACCCAGCTCAAGGAGTGATCCCGATCCTGTCCCCACACCCCCGTTTCAACCCCTTCACACCCCATGAATAAAAAATTAAAGCCCTAAATGGGTGGAGGGAGGAAAGGAAGGAGAGAGAGGGAGCGAGGAGAGAGAAAGAGGAAAAACAAAATGTTTTGCTGGAGATTAGGGTGGGATATCTGGGATTTTGACGTCTGAGGTTCCCACACGAAGATCTGACATCTACCCATCCAACGACTGTGCGGGCTCTCAGTCTCACCATAGGGACCACACAAACTCTGAGGGGCCCAATGACCCCCAAAAAACACAGAGAGGGACAGACAAATCAAGCTAAATTGAAGATGGTGAAACTGTCTGAACAAAACCAGAAGTACTGGTAGAATTACAAAAAAAAAAAAAAAACCCTAATATGGGTTCATCTGAAAAGTCACTGAAAAGTAATCTACTGGTGTGCATATTCATGTTCAATATGTTCAATGTGGGTCTTTTGATTTGGTAAGTATGCGTAAGAAATACTAACTTAACTTGAAACTTGTAATTTTCTAAATATTAACTTTAACAAGTTGATGCTGTTTCTTAAAGGGATTTTTAAAAAATTTAGCGGTAATATGATAACAAAATAGTTTCTCGAGTTTCTTGAGAAACACCACTTCTTCTTCGTCTCATCTTTCAAATTCTGTTAACTTCAGGATATTCATGTGAACGCAGATCATGCTTTAGAGTTGCACATGCTGTGTTAGAACAGTGAATGTGATCTTTCCTTCCTCTTTACTATTAGCTATGACACAAACTCAAATGAACTTGTAAACAATGTCACCTTGTATTACATTTACTTTAGGCAAGTAATTTGGTTTATACAGCTTTGTTAGCTCACTAGAGAACAAAAAATGTAAATATCTAGAGAATATCTGGAAATACCTATATATTCATATTACACACACACACACACACACACACACACACACACACACACACACACACACACACACACACACACACACAGACACAGTTTAAGTCAGAATTATTGGCCCCCTTTTTAACCCCCCCCCCCCCCCCCAAATTCCTTTTTAACAGAGAGAAGATATTTTTTAACCCATTTCTAAACATAATAGTTTTAATAACTCATTTCAAATAACTGATTTATTTTATCTTTGCCACGATGACAGTAAATAATATTTCACTAGATATATTTCAAGACACTTCTATATAGCTAAAAGTGACATTTAAAGGCTTAACTAGGTTAATTAGGTTACCTAGGCAGGTTAGGGTAATTAGGCAAGTTATAATATGTATAATGATGGTTTGTTCTGTAGACAGTCGAAAAGAAAATAGCTTCAAGGGGCTATAATATTGACCTTAAAATAGTTTCTAAAAAAAATTAAAACTACTTTTATTCTAGCCGAAATAAAACAAATAAGACTTTCTCCAAAAGAAAAAATATGATCAGACATACTGTGAAAATTTCCTTGCTCTGTTAAACATCATTTGGGAAATATTTTAAAAAAGAAAAAAAAAGTTCAAAGGGGGGCTAACAATTCTGACTTCAACTGTATATATGTTTAGCTATATCTTGTTTAATATGTTATTATTTTAAACAACAATGTTGAGTTGAAACATTGAACCTGCTTAAGCACATCTGCAACTACAGAAAGTCACTAGTCTCTCACTGTACACCGCTAGTTTCTCACAGACATTACTAGGCTCTCACAGGACATCATAGTCTCTCACAGGACATTACTCTCACTGACATCACTAGACTTTCACAGGGTATCACTAGACTCTCACAGGACATTACACAGACTCCTATAGGATAACACTGACTGTTTCTCAATGTGTTCTTAAGCAATCTTGTGTCCTTGTTTTTTCATGTAACGTCATCATCAACGGCCAAAGTTCAGTTCCAAAACTCAAGAGCACAGGAACGGAGGACCCATGACAGAACCCTGATGTGTTCCTGACATCGAGGATGCATTAATGCAGACTTAAGCGCAGTACTCGCTCTAGAAGTCATAGAAGTTGTTGCGACTGAATAAAGGAGGTTTAAAGTGCAGCATATACTGTATATCTATCTGTATATCTATCTGCATAAACACATTGAGGGTGTTTATTTGCTGAAATTAATATTAAAATCTTTTTTATTTATATTATTTATAAATAAATATTTATTAAATATAGTTATTTATTTCTGTTTTAAGTGTATTTGTAAGGTCTTTGTACATGTTATATATTGAAAAGGCAAAAAAAAAATAAAATAAAATAAATTATTGTACAAAAACTGTTAATTTTTACATAATTTTCCATTAAAACGGATGAGGGTCACATGACCATCAAAAGGAACGCAGCATCTCACAGGACACGTTCGCTGTTCTCGTTGTCTCACGACTTTCTTTTTCCAAGGTAACTTGACAAGAATGTCTCTACGAGAACACAAGTTCGTTCTCTGCATTCTTGGAATTGAGAAACAGCTACTAGTCTCTAACAATACAGCACTAGTCTCATACAGGACATCACTAGTCTCCTACAGGACACCACTAGTCTCTAACAATACAGGGCGGGCCATTTCTATGGATACACCTTAATAAACTTATTGAGAATTTTACAAGAAAACAATGGTGTGCTTGGCTTTAACGTAACTTTATTCTTTCATGTGTTATTTACAAGGCGTCTCACATATACTAATGTGCCACAAACAAGCCGTTAATATCACTAACCATTCCCATTTTATTAAGGTGTATCCATATAAATGGCCCACCCTGCACACTACTAGTCTCCAACAGAACATAGTCACTCACAGGACATCACTACTACTTTTTAAAGTATTTGGAAGTAACTAGCATTTTCTTTATACAGAAAAAATGTCCTGAGAAAAATGTTTGACATGGCTTAAAGCATTAAACTATTATATTTAAAAGACCAATTTCAGTAAACACATTAGTAAAGGATACAACCAAGCACATGTGGCCAGAACACAAACAAGTGTTTCTCGTTAAGCCTCCCGTTGGTCACTGCAGGGTAAGTGTCTCTCATTGGTCACTGCAGGGCTTCTAAATTCTCTTCAACATCAAGACACTATACTGAGACCTGTAAGCATTGAATTGCAGAGCAAATCCAGTGGCAGTGTAGAACCAATAGTAATTGAGATTTGACACTATGCTGCTCTCTCATGCATTTGTCTTTGAGGGACGACCAGACTTTTTTGGAGGAATTTGAATGATTTAGTAGTGAGACTGATTAACTCTTGCTCTGTCCTTCATCTGAAACACCTGCTGAGGGGTTCAGTAAATTTAGTACGGCTAACCATCTGTCAAAGTCAGTTTATGTTTGACGTAATTTCAACTGAAACAGGAAACCAGGATAGAAGCCACTCCCCCTTTTAAAAACAGCATGATTGGATCCGAAATTGCATACTACCATATAATATAGTACGCTAAAATCAGTATGTGAGCGTGTAGTATGTCCATATTCATAGAATTCGAAAAACAGTATACGAGAAGTACCCGGATGACTTACTACTTCCTGTGAGATTCTGAAGAATGCATTCAACACACGCTATGCTATCCCATGATGCCCCAAAAGAGAATTCATGAATGGGAGTGTACCGACTGGCATGTGTAGGTCAAGTGATCATGACAAAAGGCGGATGTAGTACATCCGAGTTCCATTCATACTGCTTACATTCATACATTATAGAACATACTTTTCTAATGTTCAAGTAGTACATTTAAATTCAAATGCAGTCTACTGAGTAGTAGGCAATTTTAGACACAGCCCATGTTTCAGAATGACCAAAAAAAGTTCAGATCAGCTCAGTTTGGCTTTTGTTCATATATATATATTTTTAAATATTTGTTTTAGGCGAGGGTGACACAGTGGTGCAGTAGGTAGTGCTCTCGCCTCACAGCAAGAAGTTCTTGTGAGTTTCCTCCGGGTGCTCCGGTTTCCCCCAAAGACATGCGGTGCAGGTGAATTGGGTGGAATGAATATGTCCGTAGTGTATGAGTGTGAATGAGTGTGTGTGGATGTTTTCCAGTAATGGGTTGCAGCTGGAAGGGCATCTGCTGCATAAAAAACATATAAGTTGGTGGTTCATTCCGTTGTGGCGACCCCAGATTAATAAAGGGACTGAGCCAAAAAGAAAATGAATGAATGAATGTTTTAGCTGAACCCTCAGTCTGAACACTCTTTTGGTTTGAATAAAAGCATTAGCAACAGCATCTTAAAGGGGCTGGGACATATCATATACTAGTGAGCATTGCATTGGTCAGAAGATCTAATAAGAAACTGAAGTATAAGTTGACATCAAAAAAATTGCTGATTCATTTTGCCAGAAGAGACAAATCTAAAAATATGAATGTTTATATCATATAAAAGTCTATTTTATCACTGTATTGGAGCAGCCTAGATTATAGATTACCTTAAGACCGACATATTGAAGCAAAGGTAAGAAAATATGAATTTTGATTTCACTGGGACTTTAATACCATCAACTGGGAGGTATTTGAAAGTGTTCTTCAATGTTGATCAGTAAAGTTTCAAATATCTCATTAAAATTTTTAAGCTGTAGCTGTGTCACATTTCAGAGGCTGCATCCTCCTTCAAACGCAGCCTCCAAATGCATCCTTCGTTTCCCAGGTAATGAAGGACACAACTGGTGGATCTTTCGCGGCCTTGAACGTCCTAAGATTCATTGCGTTCTGATAATGGCAGGGCGCTTTTAAAAGAAAACTCCGGATTAAATGTATGAATTAGGTTTATTTTACGTGGATATGTAAACACATGTTAAATAAACAAATAGACAGTTTACATGTATGGATCAAAGGAAATATATTTACAGCTTTTCTAAGCCTTGTTTTGCCTTTAAATCACTTAAAATGAGTTTTAAAATCACTTTGAAAAAAATCCAATTTTTATTAGCGCTTATTAACAGAAGCTCTTACGATTGCTAGGTGACTAGATCCGTCTTCTGTAGGCTAGATTGTCTCATTTCAAAACTCTCGGTTCGGCCTCTGTGGACTTTGAAGGATTTACCTTTGAAGTCCTTCAGAGGATGCAGCCTCTACACTGCAAAAAATGCTTTTCTTACTTAGATTTTTTTGTCTTGTTTCTTATATCAAGAAGCATTTTCTAGACAAGCAAAACATATTGTCTTGTTTCAAGAAATAATATGCCAAAATGAAGTGGGAGTTTTGGAGTTTGGAGTTTTTCCCTAAATCAAGCAAAATAATCTGCCAATGGGGTAAGGAAAAAAATCTTATCACAAATCGAAAAACAAGATTATTTAGCTAACCCCACTGGCAGATTATTTTGCTTGATTTAAGGAAAAACTCACTTCACCCACAAACAAGACAATATGTTTTGCTTGTCTAAAAAATGCTTCTTGATTTAAGAACTTTTAGATATTTGGACTAGAAACAAGACAAAAATCTAAGAAAGAAAAGCATTTTTTGCAGTGTAAAATGAGACACAACTTGTGTCTCATCTCATGAAATGCTTTCAAATCTTACTTCTGCTAAGGAGAAGAGACCTCACAATGTAGTAAATTGTAGGTCATCCTGTAGTCAAGGAGATCTAATAACAAATATACTATGTACACGTTAAGACTTTTAAAATACACGCTTCTATCAGCAGACAAATGCTTTTATTTTGTATTGTTGCTAGTAAATGTCCAATATAAGTTACAATAATGTGATTAAACAAAGCTTGAGCGGGATGTGAGCGATGTTAATCTGTTGCGCTCTAAATGTTGACAGCCAAAGCTCTGTTTGACTAACATGTCAAAGTTTCACCAAAACAGAGGAAATGCCACACAGAAACTACTGACACCGGGATCAGGCCGCTTTAGCATGAATGATTTAGCATTTCTCATGGGACAGAGAGCGAGAGCAAGAGTTTGTAGCTGTCATGGTCGGCCTTTCTCACTGTTCCCTGCGAGTATAGAAGTTCTAAAGTTTTCTTTCTCTCTATTCAGGAGGTCCCTTGGTGCATGGGCTTTTTCCCCACTGTTAGTATTACAAAATCCCCATTCAGTATAACCCTTGTCACCTGTCAACTAAGCCAGGCTGGTTTTCTAGGTCTTTATCCCCTGCACACACTGAGAGAGAAAATAAAATGAGCAGCTAAGCTTATACCCAGCCCCCATTTGATGCACACACACCCTAGACACACACACACACACAAATCACACTAAAACCGCATGTCTCGGAGCTGCTACTCTAGCAGATTAAAATTCATTGCCCTGTTCTATTTAAGAAACGTTTACATTGCGTTGGTTATTGTTGGTCATTCATTAGGTGGTTTGGGAAGTTCACATGGGTCCCCCAGGGTGGTCAGGTCTTAATCCTCATAACCAACCATTTTAACCATCTTCGCACAAACACACAATTTTAGGCGATCATCCTGCTAAAAAATGTTTTGCGTTTATTTCATCGGTGGTTCAAGCAGTTCAAACATTTCAAGTTCATAAATATAATATTCAGATGATTGTGTGATTGTCTCATGATGAAAGGTTTCATGCCATAATGACCATGAAGCATATCCTTAAAAAAAGGTAACAATAGGTAACACTTTATTTTGATGGTCTGCTCGGGTATTAGTAGACTGTCTGCTTAATATATGTTAATACTGCTCCTTCAACAGACATTTAACTGACTATAAGAAACTTTGCAAGTACATGCCAACTTACACTAACCCTAACCCCAACCCTAACCTAACAGTACTTATAATCTAATGAGAATTAGTTGGTATGAAGATGTAATGTAACTTAATTAAACAAATGGACTATCAAAATAAAATGTGACCTAAAAAGATACTGAAACGCATTTTTAATGGCTGAAGAAACTTCTAAATGTGTTGAATAAAAATTGTTCTAGTAAACTTGCTTCAATCATATACACTGTAAAAATGTTGAGTTCCACACAATTGATTTGTGTTGGGACAACATAAAGGAATTAAGTTAGCTTATTAGTTTTTATAAATTTAAGAGGATTGGAAATAAAACAATTAAGTTACTCTTACCCTTTTTTGTGTTTAAATTGTGTTTAAGCTCTTTTAAAATAGGTTGTTTGAGCAAACAGCAAACTAAACTTTTTGAGTGTATGTTTGACACACTAGAGCACACACAAACACACACACACACACACAAACGCACGCACGCACGCACGCATGCACACACACACACACACACACACTGACACACACACACACACACACACACACAGTTGTTATACAAGAACACCATACATATTATTAGGCTACTTCTTTCAGTGGCATCCTAACGGTTAAAACACAATGACTAAAATACAAAAGCAAAGCAAAGAACCACCCTGAAGCATGATGTCACTATAGACTTAATCTCTACCCTCTTCCTGAATACAAATCATGCAAACAGTTGTTGGGATATATGAGGGGGAAAAATAAATAGTGCATAAAAAACAAATAATATTATATATTATTATACTATTTTACTTAATTATACAATATAAAATGTTTTTTTTTTTTACTTAATTGTTGCTTTAGGATCAAATAAAAACCCATTTAACCCTTCTCATTGAAATACTTATCAAACCTTGGAGTGTTACTTGAGGTTATTACTAGACTTTTGGACTTTTATGACTTAAAAAGTTATATTTTAATCAATGTCAGTGAAGTTATTATATATGGTTCCTCACCTGATAAAGGATTATAGCTAAAAATGTGCATAAGTCACTCAAATGTAAAACATATTATAAATAAATAACTTGAACACAATTCAAAATTCCATTCTATTTCATTTTTTCAGTAATTGATACAGTCTGTGGAATAAAATACTTTACTAAATCGTTTGGGAATGTGAAACAGATGCTAATCAAGAACCCATGAACCTTATGTAACATTTTTCAATGGTGACACAAATCAAGTTTATTATCTTGCAAACTGACTTTTTATAAGTCCTATAAGTTCTTATTCTGCATGACTATATTCCACATGCCTTAAAACAAACACTCCACTTAAAAATAGGCTCATTTTACAACTCCCCTAGGTTTAAACAGTTGAGTTTTACCATTTTTAATCCTTTCAGATAATCTTTTAGCTTAGCTTAGCATAAATCATTAAATCTGATTAGACCATTAGCATCTCGTTCAAAAGCAGAGTTTTCGAAGCAGAGTTTTAAAAATCTCTCCTATTGAAAGCTTGATTCTTCTGTAGATACATCTTGTACTAAGACTGATGAAAAGTTGCTAATTGCATTTGATCCCCAAACCTAAGGACGGTTCACCAATAATGGAAATTCTTTAATAATTGACTTCTCCTTCAATGTTTAACGAGTGTTAGAAACCAGTAGCTATTGACTACCAGGGTATTCTTTTTCCCTACTATGGACTGCCGCCTTAAATCAAGAACTTCGCTGGTTTGAGTCCCGGCTGGTGTTGGCGTCGGTTTTCCCCACAGACCAAAGACATGCGCTATAGGTGAATTGAATAAACTAAATTGTCTGTAGTGTACAAGTGTAAATGAGTGTGTATGGATGTTTCCCAGTACTGGGTTTCAGCTGAAAGGGCATTCGCTGTGTAAAACATATGCTAGATAAGTTGGCGGTTCATTGCACTGTGGTAATCCCTGATGAATAAAGGGAGTAAGCCAAAGGAAAATGAATGTATGATCAAATGCCTTCCCAAATCTTATTTTAAAGGGACAATCCACCAAAAAATGATAATCTTTTGTTATTTACTCAACCCTTAATGTTTAAATAATTTTGGAAACTAGCTATTGACTTTCACTGTATTCTTTTT
This sequence comes from Danio rerio, assembly GCF_052040795.2. Lineage (NCBI taxonomy): Eukaryota > Metazoa > Chordata > Actinopteri > Cypriniformes > Danionidae > Danio > Danio rerio. The sequence continues at coordinate 19,176,571 of NC_141021.1, forward strand.
CCTTTACTACGGCTATCAGTGGATAAAGGTTTTCAACAGACTTCAAAAACAAAAATCATAACAGCTTGGAACTATATGCAAGAAATTGTTGACTGAATCCCTGATTTTTCCATTTTAGAGTTTATTGATGCAAAATTCTGTTGATAACAACTACTGTGTGGATCTGCATCCTTAAGTTCTCACCAAACTTTCTTTTTTATGTTGAAAGCAAATAATGACACACAAAATATCTTCTCATAATTTCTGTTTTACTCAATTCCATTAGTAATATTTAAGTTTAACTTCTCTTGTTCTCCTGTTAAACTAACGTTAAAAGGATAGTTCAACCAAAATGCAAATTCGGACATCCTTTACTCCCCCTTGATATGTTTCAAAAAAGTTATTTTTTTAAATGTAATAATAATTTTTGAAAACGTATTTCACCTTTTAGTGGGATAGGATAGTGGAGGACAGGCAGGAAACATTGGGAGCAGAGAGAGGGGAAGGATCGGCATAGGAACTTAAGCCAGGAATCGAACTCTTGTCACCGTAAGAACCATGGTGCAATATTTTGGCACACTTAGCCACTAGGCTATTGGCGCTGACTTCAAAACAGTTTATGTTTTTTTTTAATCTGTTGAGCACAAAAAAAGTTATTCTGAACAATGTTGGGAATCTGTAACCATTGACATCCATAATATGCAAAGATAATATGCAAGTCAATGGTTACAGGTTTCCAGCATTTTTCTAAATCACTTCTTTTGTTTAAAACAGAACAAAAAAATCTAACTGGTTTACAACAAGTTAAGAGTGAGTAGATAATGACAGAATTTTCATTTTTGGGTGTACTGTCCCTTTAAATAAAAAATCCAAATCTAGCATGCAGTGAATATTCAAAAGGTCAAACGGCTATTTACCTGGTGTCAAAGGCGGCCATGAAGATCGGGTACTGCACATTTCCGTGCCGGTCAAGAGGAAGCCTGTCCAACAGCTGCTCAAACTGAGGCTCGGAAATCTCCAGGCCAAACCTGTGGAGAAGGTCAGGTCAAAAGGTCAGTGATGTCCCCACAGGCCGAGAGTCCACTCATCAGACCTGACCAAGCCAGCGCTCAATGACCCTATGCCAGTCAAGAGGTCCGAAGGTCAACCGGCCTCTCCACTCGGTCATCGCACAGAGCAGGACTCACACTGACCAGTCAATCAAAGGATTAGACTTACACACATACACGCAAATATTCACTCGCACAAACTACAACCTTCACTCGCTCCAGAAAACACAGATAAAGACAGATGAACTTATCAAAGATTACGAATAAAAATGCGAGATTGGCTAGGAGGTCTTGCATGGTGGCTACAATAGTACATACTCAAATAAAGAGGATTATACAGAGGTAAATGTGTTAGGGAGAAAAGACAGGGGTGTTTTAACTTTAATGGTACGAGTAAATTAGGTGATCACTTCATTTAGACGCTGATAAGGCAGAGTCACAGTTTCTTGGTGATTTAATACGGCCAAAGAAAAATACTTATTAACGGAAAAGTATTTTATTCTGTAAACTTGTTAGTCAGTGATACTAAACCGGAAAGATTCCAAATTTCTAAAAAGGCCAAAAAGTTGATTAAAAGGATTTAAAATGAATCACGCTTTGACATTATGCAGCTTGTTAAAAAAGGAGTTGACTTTTTATTTCCAATTTCACTTTCTTCGCAAAATTTTATGATTTTATTCATTAATCAGGATACTCATGTTACTTACATTTACAAGATATTTATAAATGTGTAAATTCTTGACCTGGATGAGTTGCAGAAAATGAAATATCAAGCTTTTAAATATTTTATTGAGTATATACTCATTTTGAAAAAAAAAAATGAAATGAGATTGCATTTTTGTAGTTATAGTAAGCTCTGAAATATTTTAGATGGTCAGAAATTGCTTACAAATAGTTTTTAGTGATGAAAAACGAGAAAAGTCATTCATTCATTCAATTATTGATTTATTTTCCTTCAGCTTAGTCCCTTTATTCATCAGGGGTTGCCACAGCGGAATGAACCACCAACTTATCCAGCATATGTTTTACAGAGTGGAAATCTACACCAACACAGGGATAACATGCAATCTTCACACATAAATGCCAACTGACCCAGACTAGAAAAATCATCTAAATAATCATTTTAATAAAATGTATATATAATCTAATTTACTAAATATCACTTGTAGTTGCTGTAAACAAACAATTTGAAAATGAGTGAATTTACCATTACAGTAGTGGAACCAGATCTATCTATCTATCTATCTATCTATCATCTATCTATCTATCTATCTATCTATCTATCTATCTATCTATCTATCTATCTATCTATCTATCTATCTATCTATCTATCTATCTATCTATCTATCTATCTATCTATCTATCTATCTATCTATCTATCTATCTATCTATCTATCTATCTATCTATCTATCTATCTATCTATCTATCTATCTATCTATCTAGATAGATAGATAGATAGATAGATAGATAGATAGATAGATAGATAGATAGATAGATAGATAGATATATTGAATTACTGTTTTTGTAGCTTTATCCCAGGTTTACATTTTTTTTTTGTTGGGGAGTTAGAAAACTCTATATGTTTTTTAAAATGTCTGAGATTAAGGCACCATGTTTCATAATGTTCTTATTTCATTACAGTGTTTTTTATTATGTTTTACTATATTGTACAGTTTATGTAAATAAGTCTGAAAGCTAAAAATTTTAGAGGAGTAATACATATTTTAAGAGAAAACTAATATTCCTTATTGTTAAAAATCGTACAAAAAAAAAAAAAAAACCTAAACTAAATAAATACAGTTTTTATTTACTTTCTGAAATACATTAAGACAAGTATAAATAGAAAGTAAGTACCTGGTCTCCACAGCAGCTCTGAATTCTTCTTTACTAATGGCTCCTTTATTAAGTCTGTCAATGTTCCTATTCAAATGCACAAAACAAACAAACAAACAAACAAAAAACCAAACAAACAAACAAACAAAACATACAATATATTTGTTAACAAACTAACATTTTCTTAACAAGTATTTAGACCATTTGCTAAAAAGCCAAGTAGATAATTAATTTTTCACACTCAAGAGAGATGCTTGTCTTGGAGTTGAAGGGCTCTAAAATGTTTCTGTGATGAGATTCTTTGTAACAATGCAAAGTTCAATTTAAGAGACCAAAACAGCATGTCCACCTTTGACCCACAAGGTAGTAAAGCATCTTGTGGTTTAAAACATGCCACAAAGATACCTGTTTTTAATTTAAAGAGAGTCAATGGGATCTTTTCCACAAGAAGAAAAGAGGAAAAAGAGTGTTTAAGACAGAAAGAGAGAGTGATTGTACTCACTGAAAGGTCTTTAGGAGGGAGAGAAACTCTGACTGAAACAGGCGAATTAATTTGGCCTCAATGGCACTAAGAGATGAAGCACAGCTGACGTTTTCGACAGAATGAAACCTGCAAATCAAAATAAAAATGATTACCAAAGTACATTAATCTCGGGTTTTGTCTTCAGAATATTAATGTTTTTTATAAAGTGTACTTTCAACCTAATGTGAAAAAACAAAAAACATTCAAAATACATGTTTAAGAGTTCCTTTGGTCACACTTTATCAGTTTGCATGTGTGAGATTTCATCTTTTATAGACAATTTTATATAAATGTTTGCTATTCTCCTGCAGTTAGCCATACATCTTTACTTCATTTGCATATTCATTTACATATAAACCAAACTTTATAGTTCATATCTATATTGTGAAAAATTTTACAAAGGGCTGTTTTCATACACAATTTGCCTGATTATGTACATTTGAAGAGCTCATTAGCAAAAATGGATTATTCTATTTTTGTTAATTTTCATAAATTGTTTTTGCTGCAGATTGAAGAGTCCAAATTTCTGTGCAAATTAAATAATGTGCAATTAATGTGCAAGTAAAATGAATAAAAAAAATTATTTTACAAAAACAGTTAATTATTTTTACATTAGTGTTTTCTGAGAAATAGAGCAATAAAAAAGACAACCAAAACGCACATAGTTAAACTATTTGATATGCTATATATACTTATATAAAAATAATAATAAATTATAATAAATAAACAAGAATTTTTAATCTTTCTTCATTCAACGACCATACTTTTACACAAGCAATGTGCAAATTATATTGTATTCAATTAAATAATCCCTAATTTCCATATTAAAACATTACATTTTTGAATAATTGTAACACACACACACACACACACACACACACACACACGCACACATGCACACACGCACACACGCACACACACACAAAATGCTAGCAATACTTAATGCAATCATTCAATGTAGGGTGATAAATATTGTTTAATTTTCTACCCTTTTCACTTGCTTTAAGGTTCAAACACCAACCACAATATTGCTGGTAGCAACTCATTAAAACTTTTAAAAGTTAGTTTAAATTAAAGATGTTGTTGTTTGTGTATAAACATGAAATATTTTGCTGTCTAATACAATAACATCTACAGATCGCAAAATGCGTGGCTTAAACATTGAAACTCTTTTTGGGGCCACTGTATCTTGTCACCATGGTGAAAGGGTTTTAGCCATTGCAACTGTTTGCCTGCCCCATTTTATTCATTCGCCAATCCTTTAAGCTGTGGACCACCCCAATCAAACCAAACACAGAGGGTCCGGGCCTATAGTGTTCAGCTGCTGTTTACTGATCCCTGTGTGCTGGCTGACCCGGGGCAGGGAACAACTATGGGCTGTAAGCTTGTTAGAAATGGAAAGAGTTTGACTACAAGGCTTAAAGATCACTTTCTCTGGATGCTTCTGTGTAATTTGGGCTCTGTGTAAGCAGAGAAAAGACTCAAAGCTTCTGTATCCTGTTGCTGATGACCAAACAGAGTTATCCAAACTGTTCGGGATTGGTGTTTGTGTGTGCTAATGTTCAGTTTTCTAATCTAGATAAAAATGGTTGTAAAAAGTTATTGATAAATATTTAAAGTTTGTGTGATCTCAAAATGCATTATCTTTTTGTGTACACTGTTATAATTTAGGTGAACAATTAATCAATGCAAGTAAATCCATTGAAAAAAATAATGTTTTGGTAATCGTCAATCAAATTCTGATCATTTGCATTTGATGACTTCAGCCACAATATTCTTAACTAAGCTCCTCCCATTATTAATTTGCTATGAGGCAATCATGCAGATAATAGAAAGCCCTGCCCCATGCCCAGTATTCAGTTTTAGTTGGAAGTACATCTATACATAATGAAATTAAAGTCTCAGCAACTTCTGGTGTAAGTAGACTTTAAATAACTGTTTTATATTTTAATAAAAAATATCATTAATTCTTGCAAAGTTGAATCTTCATCATCATTACTCAAGACTTATCTGGGTTTCCATTCTAACCTGAAGCAAATCATTCTAACCTGAAGCAATTACTGTAGGTGCATTTCCATCAAGTTGTTAGAGAGGCTGGCCATCATGTGGATGTAATATTTGCAATGTCAAGTTTATTTGCCAACTGTGTTTCCATCTCCCGTTATTTGCATTGAGCCTTTAATACAAAACCACCTTAAGTAAGAGTAAATTCAAAGATTTTTATTCCAAACGTGGCATTTAGGGCCCTATCATACACCCAGCGCAGTGTGGCGCAAGGCGCGGCACAATACTTGTTTGGTAGTTTCAGCTTGGCGCAAGAGTCGTTTTGAGGCGTTGCGATACGCTTTTTAAATAGCAAATGCATTAGCGCTCATTTTTGCGTCCATAGGCGTTCTGGTCTAAAAAGGAAGGCGTTCTGAGGCGCACTGCTGGCGCGTCGCTATTTTGAGAAACTAAAATAGATTTTTCATTAGACCAAAACAAACCCAAAACAAACTCCGGCGTAGAGTTGCGCCTCGCTTACACACTGCCTAATACGCACAAGAGAGCAATAAGCAAATATCTTTACATATGAAAAAATTTAAATATTAAGGATATATATATAGATATATATATATATATATATATATATATATATATATATATATATATATATATATATATATATATATATATAGGATATCATAAGAATAGATATAGGATATAAATATAAAGGATTAAAATATTACAAAACATATTATTTTCTAGCCTACATAAATATGAAAAACCACTGCTTTTATGTCTTCTTCATCTCGGGAGGCTTTTCAGTTCATTCATAACAATTTGCTTTTGTATAATGTTATTATTATTAGCAGTATTATTTATTATATTCATATTTATATTTTTTATTAAAAACAAGCTTAGATTTGCCCACCTGTCAGGTTTTAGACCATATGGGGCTAAGCATGTGTTTTAGGATATAACTCAGGGTTTTGAACACACTTCGTTATTATTGTTCATTTATTAGTTTGCTAGAAATTAGATGTCAGGGTTGGTGATGGGAAATGGGGAAAAAGGAGCGAGGACTCAAGTGCAGGAAAAATGGGAATTTATTAAATAATAAAAATAAAATAAAATGCAAAATAAACTACCCCGAGGGGGAAAACATTAACAAAACAAATATATACACAAACAAACTTCACTGGGCTGGCTGGTAAGGAACAAGACTGGAAACACGACAGGACAAGGGTTCAAACAACAACATGTGATGACGAACTGGCACAGGACAGCAAAAGTGAGGGGTATATAAACTGTAGAAAATTAACACACAAACAGGTGAACACAATTAACTAATAATGGGTTAACAAGGAGGGTGGGACAAGACAATAGACGGGAGAGCGCATGACACAGAGAGACAACACAAGCCATGCGCTCACTTAACAGGACAAGAACATGCAGCCAATGAGAGAACTCATTAACCGCATGTTCATGACAACAAACACAACACTGAAGCACACGACAAAAGCACGTGACCACAATGTAAACACCGAGCCACGTGCTTTGACAAGAGACGCAAGACACGAGCACACGATAGATAAACACCTTACCGTGCGCTCACACATAAGCAATGCGCATGCTTCATCTCAGTGCCAACCAAAACTGAAACCAACTAGACGGAGGCGCTGAGAATAAAGCAGCGCGCTGCTGACAGAACAAACACAAACACTAGTACAAGAGCGCGCGCGTCTGAGGGACGCAGAGCGTGCGTGGCCACATGAAGCGGCAGCGCGCACACTCTGCGTACACCCATGACGGCGCATGCGCACACAGAGACAGAAACAGGACCAGGCATGAGTAGTGTCAGAGCTCTGCCACCAAAACAAGAATTTACAAGATCAAAGTGGCAGAACCCTGACATTAGAACTGAATTTAGAAATAGTTTTGAAACGAATTTTCGCGATTAACAAACGCAATTATTTATTTATAGACTAAATGATGTCTGTGCGTAAAGGTTTCCCTATCCAAGAGCGAAAGTGAAAGTGATCCATTATCTCTCATTCTCATGCAGTAGATGCTCTGTTTAACAGTTTTCTGAAAAAAAAAACTGTTAACTGTAACTGTTTGCTAGTGAAATGCTCAGTTTTTCCACTTAGACTTACTTTGCGTCCTGTAAATAGCGAATGCGCTCTTGGTGCGACGCAGCTGACTCTTAAAGGGAATGGGAGATGAGACTCTAATTGGTTTATTCTCAAAACACACCTATAACTCATTAAGAAAATAAACTCAACCCTTTTAGACCATGCGCCTTGGCGCAAAGCAGTTTTTCCCGTCCGTAAATTAGCAAAAATGCGTTCTGACACGCACTGAAGGCGTTTGCGCCCTGCGTTTTGCGCTCTGCGCATGGACCGTCAAAATAGAGCCCTTGGTGTGTAAAAATATTAAAGGCTCTATTTTACTGATCTAGGCGCAAAGTCTAAAGTGCATGGCGCAAAAGCATTAAGGGTGTGTCCAAATCCACTTTTGCGAAGAAAAAATATAGTTTGCCTTGCAGCAAATGGTCAATCAGGATTGTGCTTATTCTCTTAATGAATTATGGGTGTGTTTTGAGCATAACGTGCATTAAAGCAATCAGAGACTCATCTTCCATTCCCTTTAAGAGACAGTTGTGTCAGGCCATGGCACATTTTTTATCTACATGGCGGACTTTGTAAATGGAAAAAATAAACTTTTCACTAGCAAGAAAACCATTAAACAGGGCACTTGCAGCGCGAGAATAAAGCAACGAGGGTCCCCCATTCGCCCTCTTTACTTTCTATTTTTCTTCACTTTTACTCTTTTTACTCCTTTACTTTCGTGGAGTAAGGAAACGGTGGAAACTCGCTCCACTGAAAACAACCATAAGTCATAAACCGTAAGCAAATGCAAATATTTTTAAATTCAGTTCTACTTTCCAGCAAACAAATAAATGAACACTGAGTTATATCTTAACACAGATCGTATGCCCCATATCCTGTGTGTATGCAATGTGTTTAAGGCACACAACTAACGCGCTCTGCGCTGAATTTTAGACCTGCTTTCAGCTGGTCAATGGCGCAGTCAATATTAGTTCCTCAAAATAGCAATGTGCCAACAATGCGCCTCAACACATCTCCTTTCAAGACTATCAAACCCATGAGTCCACAAAGCGGCGCAAATGTATTTTCTATTTAAACAACGTGGCGCAAAACAGGAAAAATAGGGTTGCTTTGGTCTGTAAATAGCAACACATCGCATCTAACACGTATTGGCGACTTATTGCGCCAGTTGTATGGTAGGGCTCTTAGTTTTATTATTATTGTTAAAAATACTACATAATTATTTGGTCACATTCTACAGTAATGTTCAATTTGATACCAATCATTATGAAAAATACTTCTATATCACTGAATAATCTTAGAATAACAAATATAACTCAATTCACAGTGTTTAAGTAAACATTTAAAGGAACTGAGAAACTGAAAAGAACAACTGTACACGTATTATCTTTAATGAAGATTGATAATTATTAACAGATGTACTGATAATTGTTAGTAGATTAACTTTTGATCCTTAATTAAAACATGATCTAAAACGTTTAGTGAAAAATGCTCAATGAAAAGAACAAAGATTTGAAGTGTGTAAATCTGTGAATGTCTTCACAGTTGTATTTAATTTAAGCATTCCTGCTGAATAAATGTATTAATTTCTTTTAGAAAAATGAAAATAAATCATTTGCAAAATGCAATTATGATTATAGTAGTTTTCCATTTACCAGTTTTGTTTTATCGTTAAATCAGTTACACTGGCAAAATAATCCAAAATTTGACTAATACATTTGGCAAGTGTATATATTAATCCAGTTGAATATGGAATATTAATTCATATCCATAAATCTATGTGACTTAATAAAGGTCATTTGTTTTCACAAATTTCTATTTCTTCTACTTTTCAATTAGTATTTGGGCCCTGGCATTGATTTGCACTAGAATTTGTACCTTAATAAAGGCAAGTTTTACTGTTAACTTTTTAATTGTAACTTTAAAGAAGTAAAATGAAACCAATTTCTTCAATCAGTCAGAAAACTGTATTAAGTTAGTTAAGTTAGGTACTCCTTCCAATAAAATATAGTGACTCAAAATATGCTCACCCATTTGGCCGAGCAGCAGTGAAAGGGTTAAATTGATACAGTCATAAAGTTCATTCATTCATGTGGTTTGCCACAGCATAGTAAACCGCCAAATTATCCAGCATATGTTTTATAAAGCGGATGCCCTTCCAGCTACAACCCAGTACTGGGAAACATCCATACACACTCATTCTTATACACTACGGCCAATTTGGTTTATTCAATTTACCGCATGTCTTTGGACTGTGGGGGAAACCGGAGCACCCGAAGGAAACCCACGCAAACACGGGAAGAACATGCAAATTCTACACAGAAATGCCAACTGGTCCAGCCAGGACTCGAACCAGCGACCTTCTTGCTGTAAGGTGACAGTGTTAACCATTGAGTCAGCGTGTCGAACCAGTCATAAAGTATTTATGAGAAAAAAAATAACTTAAGGGAAGGACTGCAATATTAAAACAAAAAAAAATCCCTGCTGTCTTTTACAGCTCCAGATTTTGCAATAATGACTATTAATAACAATAAATAGAACACACACACAACAATTTTTGTGCTTGGTGAAACATCATGTCATAATCTGACTATGCTGTTTATGATGACATACTGCAAGTGTAAACAGGCAACTGTGACTAATGCCTTTGATTGGTCACTACATTCATAAACACCTCAGAAATGTGCGTGATCGCTTCTGATGTGTGCAAAATTAATTCTACTTTTCTGAACTGCAGGTGATTTAATCAAAACTGGAGGGATCAATAGTCCATATGAATAAATAAAATTAGGACATTGCTATGTTGTAAATCTGACCGGTGTTTTGGGTTGTAGATGATCTTGTGAGTAATGCCATCTGAGCTTCTGTCCTGGAAGGTCCGCAGGAAGTTCAAATACTGCACGCAACCTTTTTTAATCTTCAGACCACAGCGAGACAGAAACAGACCCAGCTGCTCTCTTTTCAGATGCAAATCAAACTTTCCCAACACCTGCAGAAAGTCCGCACCTCTCACCTGCAAACATGCCATTTTCATACATTAAAGGGTTGGTTAGCTTAAAAATGAAAATTGTTATTCCAATCCCCTGAGACTTTTGTTCATCTTCAGAATACACATTAAGATATTTTAGATGAAATCTGAGTGTTCTCTCATCCAGACAGAATTGGCCTTAGCTCCAAAAACTCTGTGAAAACATCAATGTGACATCAGTAGTAAAACATACTCATATTAAGCTCCAAGTAAAGCCAACAACTGAAAAATGACTTTGTTTGCCTATATCGTAAGCATCAGATTAAGGTGCATATTTTCTACAAACAGTATGGGGCTTGTGTGTTGTGATGCTGACTGTAATGGCAATATGCCACCCTCCCCATAGTAAATGCATACCCTGAGGAGAGAAGACATAGGGTGCACATTGTCATATATACAGTTCTTGTTTGGAACACAAAAGAGTTCATGGAGTTTTGTATGATTAACTACTGAAGTCACATGGGTTATTTGACAGATTGTTTGGTTCCTTTTCTGGACTTCTAAAGGTCCTGGAATCATTGCTGACAATGGAGGATGAGAGAGCTCTCTGATTTAATCTAAATACCTTAATTGACCCTTCATAAACCTTACACCACTTGTCTATCTCCGATAAACTTTCAATAGAGCTTCCCTATCAAATTGTGAAATCCCCAGAGAAATAGTGAATCATTTCATGGAGAAGTTACATACTGGTTTCAGATAGAAGCAGACACAAAGGTTTGCAATATGTATACAAGGGATATTTTGCCGACAGCTAGCTCTCTGCAACTCTCACATGGTTACCCACTGAAGCTAAGCAGGGCTGCACCCGGTCAGTACCTGGATGAGAGACCACATGGGAAAGCTAGGTTGCTGCTGGAAGTGGTGTTAGTGAGGCCAGAAGGGGGCACGCGGTCTGTGTGGGTCCCAACGTCTAAGTATAGTGAAGGGGACACTATACTGCTCAGTGAGTGCTGTCTTTCAGATGAGATGTTAAATCGAGGCCCTGACTCTTTGTGGTAATTAAAAATCTCAGGATGTATTTCGAAAAGAGTAGGGGTTTAATCCCAGCATCCTGGCCAAATTTGTCTACATTCCATCATAGCCTCCTAACCATCCTCATATCTCATTACTCATTACATCCACTAATTAGCTGGAGTGTGGTGTGCGGTCTGGCACAATATGGCTGCCGTCGCGTCATCCAGGTGGATGCTGCACACTGGTGGTGGATGAGGAGATTCCCCTCAATGTGTTAAGAGTCCAGAAATTGTATATAAATGTAAGGAATTCTTATATTTGGGGTGCAAGAGTAGCTCGAAATGGAAAAAAACAAGAAAAAAAGATTAAACCTATAGCATACAAATATAGTGAAATGAAAATCGAATCATATGAACGTAATTAAAATGTTACATATAGTTACTGATTCATTAATATACTCACAAACATACACAAATGGTGCTATCTCAAACAAGACAAAACTATCATACATCTATGAAATTATAAGAGACATTCCTTCATACATTCATTCATTTTCTTTTGCTAATTTGGGGCTGGGTCATGAAGGTAGCAGTCTTAGGAGGGTACCCTAGACTTATCTCTGCCTAGGCACTACCTCCAGCTCTGACAGGGGGATCCCAAGGGGTTCCCAGGCAAGCTTAGAGTCCTAGTCCCTTCAACGTGTCCTGGGTCTTCCTCAGGTCCCTACTTTGGGACAATCCTGGAACATCTCCCTAGGTAGGTGACCGCATTATTGCTGCCACTGCACCAATCTGCCTTTCAATCACAAGCCTCATTCACACTACGAGCGACTTGCAGCAACAAAGCGACAAGCTACCGTTCATTTCAACTGAGAGTGAGCGACTTCCGTCATCCTCTGTCTACACGAGCGACAGTGACCGTTAACGACTAGGTGGGAAGGTTTATGCAAATAAAGAGCGACTTTTTTGAGTGACAGCCAACAGGAGCACCAGTGGAGCTCACGTAATCTTCTCTCAGCTTGCTTAGAGGCTGGTAGTATGCTCCGTGCTGTAGACCTACACAGGCATGTGTTTGCAACAGTTCGCCACCCAGAGCGACAGGCAGCTACAAAGTCGCTGCTAGTCTGAATGAGACATTAGGGGGGAACTCTAGACTTCCCTCTCCCCAGACACTTCCTCCAGCTCCTCCTGTGGGGAACCCAAGATGTTCCCAGGCAAGCTAGAAGACATAGTCACTTCAGTATGTCCTGGTTTTTCTATAGTTCCCCACGTGGGATAACCCTGGAACATCTCCCTAGGTAGGCAACCGCATTACTGTTGCCACTGCACCAATCTGTCTTTCAATCTCACTTTCCATCCTTCTCTCACTCGTGAACAAAAGACCAAGATAATTGAACTCCTCCACCTAAGGACTGTGCTCCAACCTGGAGATGGCAAGAAACCTTTTTTCCAGTGGAGCACCATGGCCTCTGACTTATAATTGCTGATTTTCATCCCTGCCACATCAAACTCAGCAGCAAACTGTCCAACTGCATGCTAAAGGTCCATGTCCGATAAAGCTAACAGAACAACATCATCTGCAAATAGCAGAGATGACATCCTGTGATCCCTGAACCAGACACCCTCCGGCCCTAGGCTGCGGCTAGAAATTTTGTCCATGAACACAATCGGTGACAAAGGGCCATCTTGCCAGAATCCAACATGCACAAGGAACAAGTCTGACTTATTGTTGGCAATGCAAACCAAACTCCTGCTCCGTTCATACAGGGACCGGACAGCCCTTAACAGAGTGCATCTGACCCCATACTACCAGAGCAACCCAGTATGCAGTTTAAGTTAGCTCATCTCACCTTTCATCTTCCAAGTCCTCAGGTAGTTCACTGGAAATTTTGCCATGTTACATCTACATAAATTAAAGTTATGCTGGCTGTCCCAGTACAATAACAGAAAAGATTAGTTTACAAGTTGTAAATCTTTGCTTTTTAAGTAATTCGTCCAGCAGTAATGAGAGACAGCACTATTGATTGGCACACAAACATATCCACACAGTTCTCTAAGTTTTGGGAAAGGATGGAATTGTAAACTGCCCAGCCTTCCTGAACCGGCATTGCAAGTTCCATACAAGCACACCGTCATGTCAATCACCAGTTTTGTTCTATTATGATGCCTGTCAGACAAAATAGCAGAAAGTGATTGGGGCACAGAATATCAGCATTATGACTAGCTGGATCGCCTGTCTATCAAACTGCCAAAAAGGTCAATTTGTGTTGCAAAAATAAGCAAAAGTCTCAAGGATTGAAACAACATTAAGGTGAGTATATAATAACGGAGTTTTCATTTTTGGGTGACCTAACACTTCAATATGATTACCATTTTTCTGCCAGTTTGTTTGAGAGGTGTGACACTGTTTGCTACCTTTCCGGTGCTTTCAGGATCTAGTTTATCAAACTCTGCCTTCATCCTTTGAGCTCCATCCCTAAATCTGTCCTTCAGCCATGTTTCAATGGCGATGGATGTGTGACGCTCCTCTTCTGCTTTAGACAGTGTCCTTCCAGGAGCTGCTGGAAAAGACATGAAAGAATGTATTCAATGATCATGCAAAGTCTCTACAGACAGGTCTCATTTAATCTTTGGTTATAGGTTCCAATTATACCAAGCAAAGAGTTATTATTTTAGAAGATTTAAAGGGGGAAAGTTATTTTTTCAACCTTTACTTGTTTTGAGCATGTTTGAGTTTCTTCTTTTGAATGCAAAAGAAAATATAATAAAGAATGTTGGAAAAACATTGACTTACCTAACTCCCCTCCAACCCCCTAATTCCCCCCAAAAATTCATCAGCACATCTGTTTGTGGTCCACAGAAGAGAGGAACTGATAAAAGTTTAGAGCCACTTAAGTGTGAGCAAATGATGATCAACTTTTCATTTTTGGGTGAACTGCCCCTTTTAAGGAACAGGACCACAGCACCCTCTATAGGTTGACTGTTACATAACTACACATCATAAAGAGTGTATCCAAAAGCAGTTAAAAACACTTCCATGTACTTGCCTTGAAGACAACCAGCACTATTACACTTTACTGATTTGATCATCTCAATACAATAACATTTCAGATTCTGGTAACTTGTTGAGTGTGATACAAACTGTGCTACTGCAGAATTTATTTTCTAAACTGACAAACGAGGTAATAAAACAAGTCATGGCACTTTTACTACAGTGGATCTTGTGCAAATATTTAGTAACACTTTATTTTAATGGTCCATTTGAGTATTAGTAGACTGTCTGCTTAGTATCTGCTGATACTGCTTCTTCAACAGACTATTAACTGACTATAAGAAACTTTGCAAGTACATATCAACTTACACTAACCCTAACCCCAATTTAAAAGTCTACTTATTATCTAGTGAGAATAAAGTTGCAATGTAACTTAAATTCAAGAACCATCAAAATAAAGTGTAACCAAATATTTGATTAGCTAACAACTAACATCCAGCACTATAATTAGCTAACATATACCTTTACCTTTTGTGTCCTCCGCTTTAAAGGTATTTGAAGTATGGTAGTTGTTGTCATTTTTTGGTTCATTTCTTTTAATCAATCCCAATTCTTTCAGGAAAATAGTCTGTTTAACTGCTCCAAGTCCATCAGTATCTAGCCTGTTTTAAAAATATGAACCATTTCATTGTTTTTATAAAAACAAATCTATTTCAAAACACGTTTTATTAATGTGATGGTATACTTCACGATTCGATATGTAAATAAAACAAATAAAGACAAACCTTTTCCATAACTTATCAAAGTCAGTGTCTTTCAGGTGGAGTTTGAGCTTGTTGAGAACATTCCGGAACTCTGGGGCAGAAATCCAGCCTTCGGTGAGATTGTCTGACTTGCACAAAGTCTCAACGCTCTCCAGAAATCTAGTCAATGAAATCAAATCACAATCAGGCAATTAAAAGCTCTTTATTTTGTTTTTTGTTTTTATATTCAAATGTTTACAGTACACTTAAAACAGTAATATTAGGAAATGTTTTAATATTTATTAATACTGTGAAATATTTTAATAAGTGTAGTCATTTATTTCTGTAATAGTAAGGGTATAATTAAAAAAGTATTTTATCTTGCTCTCAGGAATAAATAAATGTATTATTACCAATGCTGCACAGTTTTTTTATTAAAAACTGTTCAATACTTTTCAGGACTCTCTGATGAATAAAAAATACAAGTAATATACACTACCTGAGAAAAGTCCTGTCGCACAAGTTTTAGGAGCAACAAATGATATATTGACGTCTATTTAATCCTTTGGCATTAAAAGTGGCTTATAGGAAAGGCCTCTAGATTACACATTTTATTTTACCAAAATAAAATATGACCAGGCCTTGACTTTTATTTAATAGGAACAGTAAGGTCTGACTTTGCTGAGAAAAAAAGTCTTGTCACTTAAGAAAAATAATGTAGAGTATAGAATATAAAGTCATGCTGCAGTGGAAAAAGAATTAATATTGTGTATGACTCCCATGATCTCTGCAATAACTCAAATAACTTATTATTAAAGTCATCTGGAATGGCAAAGAAAGCTTTCTTGCAGGACTTCCAGAGTTCATCAAGAGTCTTTGGATTCATCTCCAATGCCTCCTCCTTCATCTTACCCCAGACATGCTCAATAATGTTCATATCTGCTGACTGGGCTGGCTACTCCTGGAGCACATTGACCTTCTTTGCTTTCAGGAACTTTGATGTGGATGCTGAAGTATGAGAAGAAGCGCTATCCTGCTGAAGAATTGCCCTCTCCTGTGGTTTGTAATGTAATGGGCAGCACAAATGTCTTGATGCCTCAGACTGTTGATGTTGCCATCCATGCTGCAGATCTCTCACACTCCCCTGCACTGAATAAAACCCCAAACCATGATTTTCCTTTACCAAACATGCATCCATGCAGGTTCCAATACGTCTTCTGCAGTGTTGATGATTGGGATGCCGTTGAACAGAAGATTCATCAGAAAAATTTACCTTTTGCCACTTTTCCAAATGATCAACCAGAAGTCAAGTTATATTTGTCACTTTTGCAACTGGGATTGGTGACAAGACTTTTTAAAAAGAGTAAATCATAAATGTTCTATGTGCCCTGTTTCAATAAGTAATTAAATAAATAAATAACTAAATAAATCCATCCATTCCAAAATTTTAAAAAGGCATTTACAATTTTGACAATGGTACGATTAAACGTTTAAAATACTTACATATTGAAAATCGTATTATACATAATATAATACCTCAGTCAGATAGTCTACTTCTTTGTCTTTCCTACACACACACACACACACACACACACACGCATTGTCAGTAATACATGATTATCTTTTTTACTCTGTTCATTCATCTCTTTTGAACCCTTTTGGACCCATAAATCTGCTTTTTGCACACTTTTTTAATGTGTGCCACTTTTCTCTCATTTTCCTGTTGCTCTTTCATCTTTATCCCCCACTTGCTGTCTTTTTATTCAGTCTTTTTTTCCCTGTCTCTCATCCTATCTTCCCCATCTCTCACTTGGACACTCATAGTCAATGTGTCTGTAAGAAAGAGAGGGAAAATGTGTGAGATTAGTCACAGAGATTTCATTTTTTTTGCTCACGGCTGGAGTGTGTCTTGGTCTGACCAGGTCTTACGCAATCGCCACGACACACACACACCAACCGAACTTTCACACTCCCTCTACAACCTCATTGTATTGCACTGGTGTTTTAAACAGTTCGGGTACAATAGTAGCAGTGGTACAGAGATGGAGAAACAGAGGGGTCGCTAAGCTTCTTTGCTGATCATCCTTTTGCTTTCTGTCTTATTTGAGCACAAGATGCACTCTGAGCTGCTCTCTCACTCCCTGCTGGTGAACTTTGAGTGGTTCACATTCTCTTCCTGAATCGTCATCTCTCTAGAGTACTGTTTGTGAGTTAACTTGTACTTCAAAAAAGGCAAAATGTTGTTGTCTGGATCAAATTAAATTTACAAAAGTGATTTTATACACACAGAAAGCACACACTGTTAACATTTTTTTGTACATTATGCAGTATTAAACTGTAGTATGAACTTTATTTTATTATAGAATAGTTATGCTGTATGTTACTGTACTTTATGGTTGCATGATGAAAAATTTACAGTAAATATATACATAAAACTCAGTAAATACATATCTAGCAAGATAAATGAATGTAAATAAAGTATTTTTGCTAAAACTGATTTACAATAAGTTACTAGCAAATTGCTGCCAGTAAGTTACTGTAGATTCTAGTGAAGGTTTTTAACAGTGTATTCAATGCAAATGATTTTCATGTTTCAAATAATGTTTCATCATCATTCTATTTATTTATTTATTTATTTTAGAATAAGCGATCATACTAAACATTGTTGTCATATAAATGATTAAAATCATGACATGGCTAAGACAGAATGGTAAATGATGTAAAGTACATATGTTTATAAAAATTATTATAAAACATATTACTTATAAAACATACATTTATAAAATAATGAGTATTTGGGGTTTTGCTGTAATCCTTAGATTCTTTCATCATCAAATCAAATGAGTCTCAAAATATGCCTTTATACATTATTTTTTTCAAATACCAGCAGCAGCCTCTTGTTAGAGATAATGCAAATACATGCGTTCAATAAACAAGAAGGTAATTTACATATTATAGACAATGTATTAAGTAGTTCCAATCAAAAATAATCTAGAATTGAGTGACCTAAGGACAGTGAACTGCAGTGTTTGTTCATGACTGAGTCTCTAAAATGAATCGGACGTTTGGACAAATTAATTAAATGAGCAGTCGATTGTGGCATCTATGTAACAACATTATTGCTACTTCACGTTCATTATATGATCTGTTTTTGATTTCTACTTCCCGAGAAATAACATCATATTCAATATACACTATAAAAGAAATTAATTAGCTATTTAAATAAGCTGTAAATTAGCTGTTTTCTGTATTTTGTGATTCATGTTTTTATTTATCCCCATTTTTTTTGCTTTTGAATTTTATTATAAGACATTGATCTTTATTCTAACAACTTCTAACGTTGAAAAGTTCAAAAAAGTTACTTTTATTAACACTTTTAATAGTTTAAAGTGATTTATTGACTGGGTTTTTTGCTGCATATTACCTCTCTATATTATATCTGATACATTGTATTATTTCAAACTACTAAAATGACTATAAAAGTCACTTTGTTGAACTGTAGAGTGGAATTTTCAATATCAAAAGTTGACAGAGAACAAAGGTCCTATAATGCAATTCACAACTGTAAATAAATATAAAATTACCAGAAACTAATAAACATTTGTTTTTACAGTTTCCTCTCTAGTGAACTTGAGCATTCCCTCCAGCATGAATATTGTGGTGTGTCTTGACTGTGGAGATCTCACCTGCTGCGTGCTGGTCCTCTCAGCAGGGCCAGCGTCTGAGGAATTGTGAGCGGACCTGCAGGGTTACTTTTATTGGAGTCTGGGTCTTTCAGGGCACCATAAAACTCTTCAAAACTGATAAGCACTCTGTCATAGAGGTGTAGACTTCACAGACAAAGCAAGACAGGGGTTTTATTTAGATGGATCTGTGAATACTGAGAATTTGACAGTTAGATTGTATAAAAATATCATGTTTAGGATAACAAAGCTACCGGAACAGAAGATTTTTGATCTGCTTAGCTGTGACGGGCCGCCTCAGGAAATTTGTAAGGATCTCTAGTAAAACAGATCTAGGAAAAGAACAGACCACAAGAAAATGAAGAATGTTTGCTATAGTTAAGGTACAAAACAGTGTTTTTACCTGTTCGCCAGAGGCTTGCCATCGGGGTGGTTGTTCTTGAACAGGATTTTGAGAGCCAAAGCTCCTGTAGTTTGAATGTGCTCCTTCAACTCAACTTCCAGCTTTACAATAAATAAAAATAAAATTGGTATAATGGTAAAATAAGTTTACAAAACAAAACAGAAAAAAAAACATTAAGACTTGCAATGATGAGAGTAAATAATATTTTACTATTTTTCAAGACACTTCTATACAGCTTAAAGTGACATTTAAAGGCTTAACTAAGATAATTAGTTTAACTAGGCAGGTTAGGGTTATTATGCAAGTTATTGTATAACGATGGTTTGTTCTGTAGACTATTGAGGAAAAAAAATAGCCTAAAGGGGCTAATAACTTTGTCCTAAAAATGGTGTTTAAAAAATTAAAAACTGCTTTTATTCTAGTCAAAAAAAAAAAAAAAAAGACTTTCTCCAGAAGAAAAAAATTATTATCAGACATACTGTGAAAACTTCTTTTCTCTGTTAAACATCATTAGGGAAAAAAAGTAAGAGTAAAAATATTCAAAGGGGGGCTAATAATTCTGACTTCAACTATAAATTATGTTAAATGTAAATGCTTCAAAACAAAATACACAAAAATACAATATTTGTGTTCCTATTAATGGAATAGTTTACACAAAAATGAACCTGAGTCAGATGTAAATGATTTTCTTCTTTAAGATGTACACGTGCCTACGGAAATTAAGCGGTTTTAATGAGATAATTATTTAAGACTTTATAACCTTTTGTCACTAGTTTTCAGCAACTGTCATGAGAGTAAGATTATGACTAGTGACAGATATAATGGAAGCTTGATTCTAAATCTAAATACGAATCGAATATTGAGACAAATGCACTGAAATGTTTTAAGATCAGTCAGTGCAAGTTTGATAGATGACTTTAATGATAAATGGATGTGCTTTTTGGAGCTCGAGCACCATTCATGCTATTGCAAAGCACAGTACGAATATCAGAACTGTATTAATCCGAATAGCTAGAATGTGTGGAAACTATTGGAAAAATTATATTTTTTAGTGAATTGAAAGATCAAATGTCCTGTAATCATTGCTGCTTTTATATTACATCTTCAATTTTAGTTATTTTTCTGTACGTCATACATTCATTAATTCATTCATTTGCTTTTTGGCTTAGTCCCTTTATTAATCTGGGGTTGCCACAGCGGAATGAACCTCCAACTTATCCAGCATATGTTTTACGCAGCGGATGCCTTTACAGCAGCCAAAAAATGTACATCATACACATTACACATTAAATATCATAAACAAAGAACTGATTCAGGGGTTCATGATTCCAATGAACCCTACTTATTAGTCTTCACACTTCTGTTTGATTCTTATTAGTCAATTAAAATCCAAACAAATGACTGAACAGATTAACAAACAATTTCCTTTTAGAGAATCAGAAATTGTTTCCTATTTTCCACTTCCATATCAAATGACTTTAATGAGCCGGTTGTTTAATGAATCAAATGACAAACAAATGACTCTTTGTTGCAGACTTTCTGCTTTCTCTGCAATCAAACAGATGAAAAGGGAAAGCTCACCCAAAAATTAATATTTAGTCAATGTTTATTAACCCTTGTGTGATTTCAAACCTCTGATTCTGTTGAACACAAATGAAGATATTTCGAAGAAAGCTGAAAACCGGCATTGACTTCCATAGTATAGGAAAAACAAATACTATGGAAATCAAAGGTTACAGGTTTTTAGCATTCTTTAAAATATCTTCAACAGACAGTCAAATAGGTTTTAAACAAATAACGGGTAAGTAAATGATGAAAAAAATGTTTAGTTTTGGGTGAACAATCTCTTTAATGCCAATAAACTCTTGTAATATCTGAGATTTTATCTGCATGCAGAATTTAAGCAGCGTGCAGATTCATTTCCAAACTGCTCTAACGGAAAGATTTTAAGCGCTGAATGTATTAAATATGATGAGTGACAGCATTTCGAGCTTCTTTTGTGAGCGGGCTGGAATGGAGGGGTTGTGTGTTTATCCATATACCCATTCTGACTCTTGTGAGGGGTGTGTGAGCGCGAGTGTGTGAGCGCGAGTGTGTGTCTGTACCCCCACTGTGTGACTAAGGCAGCTCTCGTGACCAGGCGGAGTCGAGGGGCCTGTGCGCCGGGTTCAGTCGGACCCCAGGGATAAGACTGGCAGGGTTAATCACACACAGCACCCCCTCCAGTAGACAGACACCTGCAGATTTGCTGGACTTTGGCTCTCTCACACACACCCATTTGCACATGCGCTCCCTCCTTCTCTTCCTCTTTATCTCTCGTTGCTAATATCTCTTCTGGGTTTTACATTGGTGTTAAGCGCTGAGCTGCAGCTGAGATTTTATCAGTTCTTGTGTTTTATTGTACATAGCTGGCTCTCTCAATGGGATAATGCCAGGCTTTGATGTCAAAAGGAGGAACGCAGGCCAGCAGTCCTGTCATTGAGAGGAAAGCACTCGGGGATACTTGAGAATATGCCTGTGTAAATGCACAGCACTCAGAATGATGCCCTGTGGAATCAGACTTTGCATGCAGACTTGTGCACAGTGGCTCTAAAACATCAAATGTGTTTTAATAACTGTGTGTATTAATATTATGATTAACTGTGTTATTAAAAATAATTTAAAATTTAAAATAATATAATCAATAAAATAATTGAATTTATATCATTTTTTTGGTTTGAAGTGGATGTATGAAGTCAAATTCAACTTCAAAAGTTCAAACAAGTTTCCAGAATGTATAGTTAATATGCAAGACTTTTCGTAACAGTGTTTTAGACATAGTTTGAAATGGAAATTGCACTCATTAGTTTCTGCACTGAAAAAAAGCTTTTATTCATCCAATCAAAAAGTTTTAGGGAAATGATTCTGTTGTTAAAAAGGAATTACAAAGGAATTTTTAATAAAATATTTTTGTCTCTTTTTCTTGTCAATAAACAATTGGATTTGTACTGTTTAGAGGTGGTATTAACTGAACATCTGCTCGAGCAGGCCCGGATTGGCTAATCGGGAGGACCGGGAGAATTCCCGGTGGGCCGGTCCGTTTTTTGACCGCGAGGGCCAGTGTCCCTAGCTGCAGAATCTGTTGCTCTCAGCAGTCACACTTTTTAAATTTATTTATTTACTTGACCACAGCCTTTTTATTCATTATTTTACCGCAACTCTTCTCAGTTGTGTCTCTTTTCTGAACACAGCTATTGTGGTCCAGCGGTTAGCACGTTAGATTAAGACACCACTGACCCGGGTTCGATCCTCGTTAGAGTAACTTATTGTTTTCATTTTTATTGTTAAGACATATAATACTGTTAGGGTTGTTGAACATTTAAAGTTCTAAAGCAGCTGTTTTCTCAAAAAAAGACGTGATATTGTAATTAGAAACTGATTTGGAAATGACCTTATTTTAATATAGTCAGTCGTGAACTGAGGTGGGCCGGTCTGAGGCTTGAAACTCCAGGGCTGAAAAGGTGTCCCACTCCGGCCCTGTTCTCGAGTGTGATATGTTTTGCATACTAATGAAGCCTTTTTGCAAAAGTAGACAAATGCTTGTCTAAAATTAACTTGAGCTTTGCCTCGAAACTTCATGTGAGGACAGAATTTGCAAGTCTTGTGCTTTTTAATGTGCAGAGAATTTGTAGAAAAAGAGGACGTATGTATGGGTGCGGCCAACGGAGGACTGAGAATGAGTCAGGTGACGAATTTTACTAAACTACACCTGTTAATATCAGCTGCCTATACAAGTTGAAGTCAGGAAATGAAAACTGTTGCACACCTCCTGAATGTAACTTTTGCATTGCATTGAGGATACCAGAATTCTGTAAATCTAATTATTTATTCGTATCCAATAAATTGCTAATATGTTAAACCTAGAAGAAAAACCTCTCCTGACCTTATTGAACACGGTTGGAATTAATTAAATATTCCAACAGTTCACATCTAAATTTGATCACTTGACCCAATGAAAAATAAATAATTTGCCTTAAACAATATTTTCTATCTCCATGAGAACAATTTTATCTAACCTGGTACAAAGCATATTTGTCTTGTTAAAGAAAGTCAATAAATTCAAATTCTCTTTTTGTTTTAAACAAGAAGATATAGCTTTAAGCAAAACAGCAACTCCCATAAAATGTTCATTCATCCATATAAAAAATAGGGTAATAGTTTTGCGTCTAAATTTGTTCACTTTATTTTTTTATTTTTTGTCTATTAAAGTACAAAGCAAATTGTAATAATTGCTGTACGTGGGCAACTGAAGCTAGGAGAACACTTGTGTCCTACACCGCACAACCCTGAGTGTCTCTGTTGTCAGCAATCTAGCAGAATAAGCAGGTAGGAGACAGCACTATCTGTTAACCTTTTTATTTTGAGCTCAGAACATGAACAACCCTTAACAGGACCATACCACCGAGGTGCTTCCTTTACACACTACCCTTGTTGATGGTGATGGCCAATATTTTGGAAATAAATTAAATATTGGGCTTAAATCACAAACAAAAAAAAAACTAATTATTTGTTATAATACAGATTTGTTTTCAGCGTATTATTATAATTTAAAATGACAAATGTCATTTGCAAATGTCAGGCATTACATCAGTTGTCAATGTCACATAATGCTTTAGTAATCTGATTTAGTGCTCAGTTATTATTGGAGTATTTAAATCCATTTTAAATAAATGTTTAATTTTAAATCCATAACACTTTTAAAATATAGTTATCAAGATATCATGAGTTAAATGTGTGCACTACCTGATCAGTCTGATCTGTCTTCCATGGCCCAATGCTGGAGTATGTTGAAAGGGAAGCTCTGCTTATAGAGCGATTCTCTGAAGCTGCCCTGTGACCTGTATCAAACAAATTTAGTTTACCATTAAATACTGCATTTAAAGGTATAGATTACCCCAAAAATAAAAACATCCTCACCATTACAAGCTGCTTTGGCACAATCTACATTGTAGCACTATATAAATAAAGATGAATTGAATTGAATTATTCACAATCAAGTGGTTTTAAAATTGGGGTGAAAGCTGGCATGCAAATATTTATATTATTCAATATTCTTTTTTATTAATTATTTTTGTGTTTAAGCCTTTGTGTTTAACAGAAGAAAGAAACCCAAACAGGTTTGGAAGTGGAGGATGAGTAGACAATTACTTCATTTTCATATTTGGGTGGACGATCACATATTTTTAAGACTTGATAGTTTTCATGAAATCATTACAATGCAAATATAATATAAATACCCGTACACGTTTCAGATACTGCTTTTATTAATGTAGTATTTATAGAATGAGTTTTTTTTACCACTATCACAGAGTGATTGGCTGACTACTAGACAATTCATCGCATGAGAAGACAGCGCCCTCGAGTGGACAAACAAGTGAATAATGATGAATAATAACGAACTTATTCTAATTACAAATATAGCTTAACAGCAAGAATCTGTGAACCTAGGGGATGATTCTCATGACCTTTGGTTCTGCTCGGAGCTGGTTCCTTTACAGCAGGGGTGCTTAACCCTGTTCCTGGGGATCTGTATAGTTTAGCTCCAACCCTGATCAAACACACCTGAATCAATTAATTAGAACCTGAACAGCACATGATAATTACAGGCAAGTGTTTGATATGGGTTGCACCGTGAAACCTGCAGAGGTCTCCAGGAACAGGGTTGGTCACCCCTGCTTTAAAGGCTCTCGAAAAGATATATTTTTTATTAAACATTCGCACATTAAATGAGTTGTTAAATTAGAAATGCAAAAAATATAAAATTGTATTTAATAGTAAAATAAAAACTAAAATTAATTATGACAATAAAAGTAATTAGAATGATGTAAATGTATCTGTTAAAAATAATGGTTCTATACAAAATATTTAAGATTCCCAGCCATTCTTATTATGTCAGATGGTTAAACATGAAGACATGATCTACAAGCGGGCCGCGCGACAGCTCATAATGCAATGTTAATGGAGCATGTGGCGCAAAATATTTCACACTCAGCAATTTATAATCCTCTAGACGCTGTTTCAGGTGCTAAAATAATGATTTACAGGCAGACCTCATAAATTCACAAAGCATATCCCTTACATTATCACCAGCTGTAGGCGGTGCAGAAGTGCCCTTCATTGTTACTGACGACTCGAGCAACATAAATGTAAGGCTAGAGACTCACTGAACGCAGGTAGTTTGGCTTTATCATGGATGTCCTCTTCGCCCTCGGGAATCAGCTCTGGAACATCTAATCCTCTTTTTCCCTTCTCCACCACAGAACTTATATCACTTCTGCTGCTCTGACTGCGAAATGCAGAGTCCAGGCTCTCCGTGTCTGGAGACCGAGCTCTGGCTCCTTTCTGAGGGATCCAGCATCTCTGATCTCTGCAGTCTGTGGAATAACCCCGGAGAGAGATGAGATCTGGATCTCCAAGTCTTGATGAAGGGTGTTGGATGGCCGGGAGCCGTATAGAAAAAACAGTGGACATCCTGAATGAAACGTTTTAAGTTTTAAGGACTCTGTCAAGCTCTTTTCCAAAGTGCGTCACGCACTAAGAAAACAGGTTACATTAAATTACGCATCGAACTTTATAAAAGACGAAATGTCAGTCTGTCTTTTCAATACTGAAAAACTTTAATGAGAGGGAATAACTGACTGTTGGGGTAGGTACAAAGGAGAAGCCAAGTTGCTCATAGCAACAACAAGCGCTTGCGCCTGGAGTGGCAGGTTGCACGCGCAAATCATAAAAGGCGCGTGATGTTCGTGCACGAGACCAAGAGCGCGCGTTTGGTAAGTGTATCAGACAGTGTATTGTGATAACTTTGATGACGAAGAGTGAATCTTAATCTTGAATCTCAATAGTGAATCTTAATCTCAAATGTTTTAAAAAGGTTTTACTTTTTAAATAAAGAATAATAATTTCTCAATGATGTCGACAAATGCATGAGGCTAGTCATATAGGCCTATGTCCCTAAAATAAAACACACTCGTTTGCGACGCAAAGCGATTAAATCCAAACTTTAGTACTCACAGCAAATAGGAGATTTTGCTTTGTTCATTATTCATAACATTTATGGAAATGTTTATTCATTTGAAGACTTTATAGTTCTTTAGATTATTAAAATGTTTTTTCCACAATTATTTCAAGAATAGGTTAATTTAGGGAAACATAATGGCCCTTCTTTGGCAACAAACGTCCACTTGGAACATTTACGTTTGACATTATATTTGGCATGTAGATTATATTAATTTCTGAGTGATATTTCAGCTTCAAGGAAGGGAGAAATTCAGTAAAACAGCATTTGCTTTAGGAAATTTGATCTTAAGTGTGATTAGTGTTGGGAAATTCATTGTGTTGTAAAGAAGTTTTTCCTGCTTTGTTTTTAGAAACATTCAAAACTTCAGGGCTGCAGTGTAGCCAGGCAACAAACCTAACTTTGACTGAGGGAGAGAAATGAAATGGAGAGGTGGTTTCGGTTATCTAAAGCTAGTCTAAATGCGCAGGCGTCTGCGGTAGGAACGCACACTGCAACACATTACAAAATTAAACAGGTTCGAAAACACTTAAGATAACCGTGACCACGCAACCAATTACCAGATAAACGATTTTGTAGCTATCAGGCAGAATTATTTATCAAAGCAATTAAAAATATTAATACTGTCTTAATAAATTTGTATTCATAAAAATGCTATTACCACTATCAGTTTTTGCACATATAATTTTCAAAGACCTTCTGCATAGCACCTGAACGAATTATTTGGCTATATCTTACATTTTAGGGCTACTGACTTTTAAATATCTTATCTTACTTCATATAAACATAAACCAATAAAAAACCGTACAATTAAAATTTACTTTCAATGAAATAAACCAACAAACAAAAAATATCATTAACACAATCAATTAAAACCGAATAAAAAAAATGGAGAAAATAGTATTAAAGATGTTGGCTGAATTACTTTTTTGACCTATATTATTTACGAACACTCATCATTTTTACACTGAATGAATGAATAAAATTAATATACAAATTATTCATAACTATGCATCATAAATCTGGGCTTTATCAAATCGAATTTGGGTAAAAAATGCAACAATTCGGTACTGGTGTGGTGCAATAATCTAATTTGTCATTTTACTTTTTAATTCATTTCATATTCCTGTAAAAATTCTGTTACAATAACACGGATTATTGTATATATGAACCCGTTTGTCCAGTACTAAATAATTCGACAGCTTTTTAGTAAACAAATAAAATGTATATAAAATGTGTCCTTTAAACGTCCCCAGATCCTTGACCCAGGACATTAATGAACTTGCGCAAGACACTTGGCCCATGACCCGGGATATTTATTCAGCTTCGAGTTTGGGTTCGGTCCCTCGTGGATCAATCACCCGCTCCTCTCGCGATAATGACCCTGGATATATTAGGAGCAAACACGAGCACTCGTCCATTTGAAGGGTCGTCGCAGGGATTCATATAGGGTCCTAAGGTGGTGAGATTGTCTTCCAGGAGATAGGACATCATGTCTGACGCAGCGATCAGCTTCTTGAAGGATTTCTTGGCCGGTGGTGTGGCCGCTGCCATTTCCAAGACAGCAGTTGCCCCCATTGAGAGAGTCAAGCTGTTACTGCAGGTAGGTTTTAAAATCTGCATACATAAGATTAGAATCGAATAATCGCTGCATGTGAATCACGGTTGCATATATTAGTGAGGTAGTGCCTTGAATTAAAGTGCACTGAAAATTAGTTTACTAGTTCTCAGTTTGAAACAATTCAGTAAATTTTGAACTAATTGATCAAGAGGAGTAGGCGAATAAAGGTAAAGGTTTAACTAAAAAGGCATACAAATTATGACGCTGTCCATGGTGCTACTTTATAAAACCTTACTAAGAAATGGCAAAAAGGTAATTCAGAGTACAGAACAATGTTAATTAAATTAATGTTTGATTAATGTTACTTGGTAATTTAAACTCCGCTTTTTAATTTTTATTGTGGTTTTTATGATTTTTGCGGAAAGTTTAAACACATA
Organism: Danio rerio; assembly: GCF_052040795.2. Classification (NCBI taxonomy): domain Eukaryota; kingdom Metazoa; phylum Chordata; class Actinopteri; order Cypriniformes; family Danionidae; genus Danio; species Danio rerio. The sequence continues at coordinate 19,204,931 of NC_141021.1, forward strand.
AATTTGACCTTGCCTACTTCCATCACTCTTTCCATCAGTGCCAGAGTTTAGAAAGGCCAATCATGTGTGTAAAGACCGTGCCTGTGAGGAGCAGTGATATTTGGTGCAAGTTTAAAGTTAAAAATAGTCTTGAGACTGCAACCCAATCCTTAAACCCTGTGCGCAAGTGAGGCATGATGCCAAGTGCAACTTGTGCACGAGGTCAGGCTGATCCCTAAGTGTAAAGAAACCAAAATGTGAACTCTTCCATTTGTACTTTTAATCAAACCCAGCCTTTGGGGTTTCTCATACATGACAAAATATGACCACGATGACCCAAAGTGCTCCATCTTCCACTAACAAATCCGAACTGTGCTGCTTTACAGGTCCAACATGCCAGCAAACAGATCACGGCCGATATGCAGTACAAAGGCATCATTGACTGCGTAGTAAGAATTCCCAAAGAGCAGGGATTCCTGTCGTTCTGGAGAGGCAATCTTGCCAACGTCATCAGATACTTCCCAACACAAGCCCTCAACTTTGCCTTCAAAGACAAGTACAAGAAGATCTTCCTCGGAGGAGTGGACAAGAATACCCAGTTCTGGCGTTACTTTGCCGGTAATCTGGCCTCTGGCGGTGCTGCAGGTGCGACCTCTCTGTGCTTCGTCTACCCTCTTGACTTCGCCAGAACAAGACTTGCTGCTGATATCGGCAAAGGTGCAGCCGAGAGAGAGTTCACCGGTCTCGGAAACTGTGTTGCCAAGATCTTCAAGTCTGATGGTCTTAGGGGTCTCTACCTTGGCTTCAATGTGTCAGTCCAGGGCATTATCATCTACAGAGCTGCTTACTTCGGTATCTATGATACAGCTAAAGGTAAGCAACTACTCACAAAAGTCTCTTGTGGATAAAAACAATTTTCTCGTCAATGACAATTGGTGAACTCTATCATTTAGGTATGTTGCCGGATCCCAAGCACACACACATTGTTGTCAGTTGGATGATCGCCCAGACTGTCACAGCCGTTGCTGGTATCATTTCATATCCCTTCGACACTGTCAGACGTCGTATGATGATGCAGTCCGGACGCAAAGGAGGTAGGCCAAATTTTTGTTCAAATTTTACAACTTACTGCTTTGATGATCAGTCTAACGCCTGTATTTTTCTTTCAAAAAGCTGACATTATGTACAAGGGCACAATCGACTGTTGGAAAAAGATCGCCAAAGATGAGGGTGGTAAAGCTTTCTTCAAGGGCGCCTTGTCCAATGTGATCAGAGGTGCGGGAGGCGCTTTTGTGCTGGTCCTGTATGATGAGATCAAGAAGTACACATAAACATTCTCCATCCATCATGTCCATCCCCACCAAAGGAAACCCTGAGCGCTGTGTATGTCTTAATTGTGTAGAATGTTTAACAACCAAGGGAAGTGTACTTAGCCAAGCTGGCCCAGGGGTGGATGGTGATCATGTGATCGTGGGTGGTCACTGCATCCTCCACCCCAACACTTGTAAATATATTGAAGTTTACCTGCTACTGCCCTTCAATTTAAGTCGACTTTCGGTCTGGTTAGATTGAAAGTCATGGTTTATTTTTTTCTCATTTATTTATTTGAATTTCAATTGATTTCCTCATAAATCTTGAGGGTCTACATGTTCTACAGTGGCTCTTCTCTTCTAGTTAGCTGAACACATTTTGTCCCAGACTGAAGCAAGTGACCGTACACTGGAAAGCTGAATGTTTTTGTGGTGTATTCCACTTCATGTGTTCTTTTAATAACAATAAAGCTGAAAATACACATTTTGTGAACTTGCTTCTTTTTGTGATACTATGATACTTTTAACTGCCAGATTATATATTTATTAATAATCAGAAATCAGAAGGTTGTCTCAGAACAGTAATGGTAGTAGACTTATATTTACTTTAGAATTTAATTCACTAAAACATTTTAGTTAATAGAATCTATAACAAATAACTGTAAAACGCATAGTTCCTATACTACATGAACATTTACAGTAAAGCTTAAGAGTACAAGAATCTATGGAACAGAAAAGATTTTTTGAGTGCCAAATGAACAAATCCAAATATTCAGTATGATAAAGTAACAATTAACAAAGACTATAGTTGCATTAAAAATCCAATTGACTTTTTAGAAGAATATTAAATTAAAAACAGTTCATTCAAATTGTAAAGTCATCGTCTTTTCTGCATTTCTAATCAAATAAATGCAGCCTCTGTGTGTACATAAATATTATAATTATAATATAAAAGTATTTTATGAAAAGTAAAAAGTAAATAAAGGTACTTTACGTTGAATACATATTATAAAATAATCTGCAATATATATATATATATATATATATATATATATATATATATATATATACACATACATACATACATACATACATAGATACATACATACATACATACATACATGCATACATGCATACATGCATACATACATGCATGCATACATACATACATACATACATACATACATACATACATACATACATAGATACATACATACATACATACATACATGCATACATGCATACATACATGCATGCATACATACATACATACATACATACATACATACATACATACATATACATACAGTTAAAGTCAGAACCTTTTTAAATATTTACCAAATGATGTTTAAACAAGCAAGGAAATGTTCACAGTATGTCTGATAATATTTTTTCTTCTGTAGAAATTCTTATTGTTTTATTTCGGCTAGAATAAAAGCTTTTTATTTATTTTTTTTTTAAAAAACACTTTAAAGACAAAATTATTAACCCATTTAAGCTATATTTTTTCGATAGTCTACAGAACGTTTAATAATTAAATAATTTGTCAAATTATCCTAACTTGCCTAATTAACCTAATTAAGCCTTTAAATGTCACTTTAAACTGTATAGAAGTGTCTTAGAAAATACTATTTTACTAGATTTTTTTTAGTCATGAGGGCCAAGATAAAATGATCTTTTATTAGAAATGAGGTATTAAAACTATTAGGTTTAGAAATGTGTTGAAAAAAATCTTCTCCATTAAACAAAATTTGGGGAAAAAATGTACAGGGGGGCTAATAATTCTGACTTAAACTGTATATATACACATTTCATATTAGTTAACAACATTAAAAAAGGAAATAAGTCGTATACACTAGTTAAAGCAATGTCAGCTGAGTTTTACTACCACAACAAAGTCTATGGTGCCAGGCTCTGTGCTTGTTTGATAACCTTATTAGTCTAGCTAGCATGTGTCGACAAGTGTCAGTCAACCTTTTCAAAAGCAGTTTAAGAGTGACAGGCAAATTACTGGCATCGTTACATAGTAACCGGCGGGACATTGTCTGAGCATGCTTGTCACTTAACGTCAGCATGCCAGTTATTCAAGTGTCACACATCTGAGTCAAAGGGGTATATGAACTTTTAATTTCAGCCAGCCAGCCTCAGGGTTTCCAGTGAACCGTCTTTCCATTATAAAATTGTCACTTATAAGGTCTGATTTCCTTTAAAATCAGTGATCTTCCCAGACTAATAGATATTTAATATAAAGTGGGTCTCAGACCAGACAAGAAGCACTGGATTAAATTCCATTTCCCTCAGTCATGTCTTTAAAATATGAAAAATGTATTTTATCCCAGTATTTTCAATGGAGTTTCTGCGATTGCTTGCTTATCCTGGTGGCGCTAGCCGTTACATGTCCTTTATCTTGTTTTATGCTTAAATGAATGCTTAAGTCTATTTAACGGAATGTAATGTAATTACATTACAACATCGATGCTGTTATAAAATTGGTAATAGCACAATAGGCTTTCACCAGACGTTAATCATTGGCTGAAAATGCTGTGCATAAAGCCTATAAACAAACCACTTTTACATTCCAAAAACTGAAACAACTATAAATATCAAAATAACTATTAAAGCATTTATTTAACATGAATTATACATTTTCTGACAGACTCATCAAGAAATTAACTGTTCTGATAACAGCAGCAATGGCTTTAAAACTATGTATAGTTTTAACATACGTGTCTGTCACAAATAGGCACTGAAGTATGTCTCATAAAATGGAATGTCACACTTAACATTTGACTGAATGTGTTTAGTCCTGCAATATCTAAGCCACAGACTTTCAAGTAATAACATCATTGACTACTTAGCTGTGTAAACAAACATTACAGTTTTTAATCACTCCACATCAGGACTAATAAGCGTGAACTCAAGCACTTTAAGTTTTGAAAGATTTATCCAGAAAGTCTGGTGTTATGACCTGCAGTCATCTACTTACAGTCAGAGTAAGTCATGTAAATCAAAGTGTCAGAGCAGAGAAAGAGAAGGCAATATTTGATGCTTATGACCATGCAGGCCGTGGCTTTACTCTATGGAGTTTAGCGGTTTCCGGTCTAGTTTTGTGAGGACTGCTGCCAGGTCTTGAAGTTCTCCCTGCGTTGATCAAAAAACAAGAGTTAACATGAGATTTTACAAAAAACAATTATTTGAACAGATTTGAACGTTAAAATGCAACGCAAATAAAGCAATTAGAGAACTGAATTTACAACTGTTTAACACAGATTTAAAAAAAAATGAAAAAAATTGAAAAAAAAAATACATAAAGGAGTTAAATGGCAAATTCAGAATGGTATATGAGTATTTGTGCTGCACAAATATTCGTTCAGCATCGATATCGCAATGTGAGCATTCGCAATAGTCACATCGCAGGATCTGCAACGTTAAGTCTGGTTTATAATAGATCATTTTGCAAGTGTTTTTTGAGGCCTGTGAATGTGAGGATTTTAAAAGCACTCAAGCCTAAGAAATAACAGTTTGTAACTTTTATAACGATTAATTTTATCAAACTCATTATACAACGAAGACTATACAGTAATATTTTACATCTGATTCAATTACTGTATACCTAAATGGTATTAAGACTTCGCGGAAAACAATAAAACACTGTTTATCTTAATTGTATCTTTTTCTTTATTAAGTTTATCTAGAATTGTAGATTGTTGATTACAATTTTTACAGATGCACTATTACAGAATTATCAAAAATTATGAATTATTTCCAAATAGAGATAGTCAAGTCATCTGGTGAAACTGTATTCATATCGCAGAATATAAAAAATATTGCAATGTTATTTTTCTCATGTCGTGCAGCCCTAAAGGGTATATTTTATAAATAAAAGCACTGCATTTGGTATTTTTTCTTATATGCCAAATATCATTGGGAAATAAAGTAAGAATCACATTCCATAAGGATATATTGTAGATTTCCAGTGAATACATTAAAACACAGTTTTGGATTGCATTTTTAGCTGCATCTTGTCCAAATATTATTCTTTATTATTTATAAGATTATTTATTTGGCTTCCGCTTATGTATAAATCACATTTGACATCCATGCTTTTGTGGTTCAAGGTCACATTTGTGTTTTGATAGAAGCTATTTGCATACTAGCAAAAATAAAGTGATTGATACATGAAAAAAAGATCATTCCAGATTTTTACTTAGAGTTAATAATAATAATAATAATAATAATAATAATAATAGCTTTCATTATTATACTTGACCAAAACATATATTCCTATTGTGATGTATAAAAACTAATATAAATGTTTAAAATCATGCCATGGGCTTGAAAAAATAAATAAAAATAAATAAATAAATGGAACGTACACAAAAACACATACTGACAAATAAGTCTTAATTAAATACATTTAATGTGTTTTTTAAATAAATATATAAGAAAATTAATTAGTCTAGTTTAAAAAAAAATCTACCATGCTTTTGCTTTATTATTATTTATGTTAATAATAATACAAACATTTATTTCATTACTTATAGTTTACAAATCTAGTTATATTATAAAACAGTCTAAAATAATAAGCGGAATAATTGTAATAACAAAACAATGCAGAATGAAAAATACACAGTGCATTTTCTATGTTTTAATCAACAATAGCTTAAGGTAATACTCTGCTACAGTGATAACTGAATGTGACATCATCATTTAAAGTGTGTGTGTGTGCACACATACCAGAAGTCTTGGGGTTGACCTGTGGAATGTCTGTATTATGTGTTCCCATGTATCGGCACTGGCGCTGATAATCAGCTAGCTGTTCATCTCTGGTTATGCCAGGAGTGGGCTTCACAGATTCTAGACGCTTCAGAAATGCCTGAAACAACACCAATCATAGTCATTTAACAAACATGAATTCTCCTTAATATTTTGTAGACTGACCTTAGAGCAGTAATATTTTTTAAGCATATTCATTTTTATGCATATTTGTTTGAGAATGTTTTTATTTATTTATTTTTTTTTTAGAGAATTAGGCAGTTATATTAGACAGGTCAGTATGTTGATTCACATCCAGAACTGTACTATTATTATTATTATTGTGTTATTAGAGTGGCTTTCATTATTAACCTCGACCAAATCTTACATTTCTATTGTAATGAATAAAAACTAATATAAATGTCGGAAATAACGGAATAGGCTTGAAAATAAAAAAATAATAATAAAAAAAATAATAATAAATAAATAAAATGTACACAAAAATACATGTAGAAAAATAAATCTTTAAATAAATAAATGTATTAATTTAAATATATTATATAATATATATATATATATATATATATATATATATATATATATATATATATATATATATATATATATAAATATATAATATATTAAATAAATTTTAAATACAATTTTTTACATAACTATGATTTTTGCTGAATTTTAATTAAATATCTTTAATCATTGCTATTTATTTATTTATTTAGTTAGTTAGTTACTGAAGCATTAAAAGTCATTAGAAGGAAAATGTGTAAAGTGAAATATGAATAGAAAAATTATCTCAGGCTTTGAAAAAACATCCAGACAATGATTAACCTGCACTAAATAGTTAAAAAAAATAAGATGGCCATTAGAGTGACTACAACTGCACTCTGAAAAGCTACAGTGAGCCATTGAGAATAAAAATAACCAGTGCTTGAGGATCAGAATGTCACAGGCTGTCATGCCTTCGTATGTCGGTACACACAGCCCATTGGAAACCTCTCAGTAAGCAAAACCCACGAAAAGAGCGGGGAGTGGAAATAGAGCAAAGGTGAAGACAGAGGACATCTCGCTCAGTGCTCATAAAGAAAGCCACTGGCCATCTTGTACTCTTCATCTTGTGTTCCAGCATTAGTTGCCAGGCAGTAAAATGCTAACAAGACCTCGAAGGACAAGCAGTCTGAATCACAGCTCTTTGTCTGTGCTTCTATTGTACGTTCTGTTTTCATCAGTAAAACCTGAGTGGTCAGTTTAAATCTGTAAAGACCTTTGAAGATGACTGAAAGAGAGTTAGCAAAAGATTATTGGTGACCGTGATGTTCAGAAAGAACAAACACAAACGTACATTAACAGGGAATGTACTGAAATCAGAGAGTGAAATTTAATACCTTTCATTTGCTTTTTTTTTTTTTTTTTTTTTAAGTACACATGAAATGAAAACTAACCATATTGATTTAGTCAGCTCACATTGACAGTTTTGTGGTAAACAATTAATCTTTGCATGCCATCAGAAAAAAAATAATCCTTTGCCCTGGTAATCTTTAGTTGAAATCTGAAAATGCACTTCCAGTTTGTTTTCAGTTTAGTTATCAGATTATGTCTGTCTGAGATATTGGACGTGGCTAATATACTTAACCATACCCCTTCAACTGTCAGTTTTCACTATGATCATCACTATGACAACAAACAGAAATAATGAGGAGATCTTTTCCTGATCTTTTTGAATGTAATGCCTAATTTACAACATCCAAAGTCCCTTTAAGGTAAATCATTTCACTCGGCGGCCATATTTAAAACTCCTCTCGTGCAGTATGCTTGGGCATTCTGTTTGAATAGGGAAACATCAAATTCTTCAAATCTTCTTGCCAAGCTTACAATTACATTTCATATTATGAATAACCAATAAAATAAACAAAAACTGTCTATTTAGTTTCATTTCTAAACGCTTGTATAAAACAAAACCTGCAGAAAATCAAGCCTGGTCCCAGCCCTTCCCGCAGAGAATTGTCATTCTATAGCAATCGCTGATTGACTCCTGTACTAGAAGGCGGACTTTATTTGCCACATAGCGATCGATGATTGGCTCCTGTACTAGAACGCGGGGCCTCATTCGCCATATTGACAGTTACAATTTTGCCCACTCAAAAGTATAAGAGTGACATATCTTGTGTTTTCTATAGTCTTTGCTAGATCCAATCAGCTTGCAGTAGGAAAAAAACAAGTCACTCCAACTATTTTCTTATTTAAAATTTAGTTTCTCTAGGAACTGCTTAAAAAAACAGTCACAGCTTCTGGTTATTGCAGACTTCAAGACTTGTATATTAAGACCTCACAACCACTTTAAGTTTCAACCGGTAACATTGGCAACAGTTTAACTCACAGTATATTTAATAAATACTGATTGTAAGAATCGAATCCTAAACTAAAACATTATTCAAGTAAATTAAAAGAAATTAAAATGCTAATCCAGTAGGTGGCATCGATAGAACTGCAGAAATAACAGTGTTGCCTTGGTTAATGCAGTAAACAAAGCAGTGCTATGTCAATTCTAGCAGGTCTAGTTTATCTATGTCAAAATACACAGCATCCCAATTTTCACAGTTAAATTCAGGGAAACTTTAGCATACAACTATACATTGTACAAACAAAAACGATACAAAATTAAATACCTTGTAAAACAGCATTTAAGACTTTTTCTCTATTTAAGACCCTTAAATTTCTCTAGATTGCTTTATCAACTATTAAAGCTATCGTGAAGTACTTTAAAATGTAGACTTTTTTATTTAGTGTTTGGCAATCTCAAGTGAAAAACAAAAAGAGGGTGAGACAGAGTAGCTCCTCCCCTTCTAAAAAACAGCCAATAACGTTCGGTTTTGTTTTATCAAAGCTCTACCAGTGAGAGTGGAGTGGAGAGTGGTTTCATCTTTTTAAGACCCTGCGGACACCCCGATTAATTTTCATTCATAGGCAATGGCTTACTGCAATGTGAAAAAAGAAAGAAAGAAAGATTGAAAGAGAGATCATCATCATTTACTCACCCTGATATGGTTTAAAATAAATAAAACAGCACATTTAAATGTAACAAATATATATATTTGGGGACTGGGGGTGAACTGAGTATAATGTCAAGAGCAGCATGTGCCACCTGTCTGTTCTCGTCTAAGTCAGGTGGTAACGGTCTCTCTGCTTTCACTGGCTGTGGCTGACAGCGCCCCCCTAGCCATGCAGAATACTAAAATAAACACTCACACTTCTGCATACATTAATTTGATGAATGAATAATAACACTTACATTAAGGACACAAAAACATCTGGAGATACATACTGGGACACTTGAGTTGAGCTCAAGAAACATTTCTAATTACTAGCTATGTAAAAAACAATTAAAATCTTGCTTCATATTTTGCATGATCTACTTTATTGCACTTATCTTTGATTAATAATAATTTTAATTAAACGATTTATTTGAAAGGATATTTTGCAACAGTGTTAATATTTGCTGTCATTTATAATCAGTTCAATAAATCTTTGCTCATTTAAAAAAGTAATGAATCAGTAATTAGTGTCTTTCTAAAATAAATAAATAAATTATACTGACCCCAGACATTTAAATATAAATCCAACAAAAAAAAAATCTTGCGTCACTTTGATGAATAATAAAGTTTCTCTATGTAGTAGTTGCTTTATAATAAGTGTGACTGAGTTGCTCTCGTTGTGATAAAAATATTAAACCTAAAACTATATTAGAATAGAATTCACAGCATAACTAAAAATATATGAAATCACCCCCTCTAGTGGAGGAAGAGAGAAGATTGTCTTAAGGGATGACGTTAGAATTTCTGTCATTATTTTGTATTCAGCCTGATGTTCTTCAAAACATGCATTTATCTCCAGAAGAGAACATATATATATATATATATATATATATATATATATATATATATATATATATATATATATATATATATATATATATATATATGCCTTTCCACTAAAAAAAAAGAAAATGTATTACAGAATTTTAATTTTGGGGTGATGTAACCTTTATTAAAATAAGATCAAATTTGATTTGCTGATCAAATGCAGGGGTTATTTGGGGAAGATGGTTACCAATCAAAAACAATCAAGCTCATTTTTAATTTTTACATATTCTGAAAACAATTAATATTTTATTTCTATTATCATTATTGTTCTTTGTTATCGTTAAGAGTGTATAATCTCTTTTCATTACTTGTTCTGCGTATAATGCTGGAAATACTGTCTGTAAACAGTAATAGTAGTGTAGTGGTTCTCAATTCGGGCCCCGCTGTCCCACACATTTTGTATGTCTCTCTTATTTGACACACAAGGATCAGTTCATGGATCTCTTGGTTAACAAGTTGATGACCTAATCAGGTGTGTTAAGTAAGGAAGACATATGCTGCGTCCCAATTCACATACCATCCGCTATTCAATTAGAACTACAAACAAGGATGAAAAGTGTAAATGCACTACAAACATGGTGGACGCACGTAGTAAAGATGTTTGTATGACTGTTAATTAATATCTAGCCCACTGGAAAATATTTAAATCACGTTTTCTGCGTTATATTGCATCTGCAACAACAATACTGAACTTGTATAAAAATGAGTTTGGACATTAACGTCTGAATGCATAATTAATAGACCGGAGAGGATTTCTTTGCATGAAAGACTCCTCAATAGGAGATTAACCCGCTGCTGCATCTCCAAAAAGGTAGGAAATTAAATATGACAGTAATGTGGATGATTGACAGGGCTCATAACACTTAAAAGTATACATTTGTCCTTCACAAAAAAGTATATGCTTTTAGGGTGTAGTTTAAGTATGCAAACTGGGATGCAGCAATACAACATATGCAGGGCAGAGGAGCCTGAGGACCAGAATAGAAAACCACTGTCGTAAAACAATTATGCAGGTAAAACGTATTGAATTTAACTGACCAGGTTCTCCTTCTGAATTCGCTCCTGCTCACGTTGCCTGTTGAGGGCACTGTGGTAAAGGCGTACAGTTGGTGCACTGCTCCTGCGACTGCTCATTTTGGAACAGGGAGAGCGGGCGCTATGTGAACGTGACGATGCTCTGGACAGTTCATGTAACAGCCGCTGGTTCTCCCGGTCGATTTCCCGCACCTTCTCATTTGTGAAGGAATAGTTTTTACGGCTGCCGCCAACACTGGCAGGGCTGGAGACCATGAGCACTCGGTCAAAATGTTTGTCTACTTTTAAAAACTCTGCAAAATTGAGAAAGAGAATTTTAAAGGACAGCCATGACAAAATGATTAACTTCAATTTATTGCACAAACCTGGTCCATTTTCTCCTTCAGAGCTTATGCTGGCCTGACCGTCCGAAACATCATCCGCCAACTTCTCTTCGGTAAAGCCCGGCTGCTGTTGAACATCTGCTGTCACATCTATTGACTGGGAAGGACTAATATTAGGTGTGGATAAAGGCGTAACGTCAGTGACTGTGTCTTCAGATTCTGCTGTTTCTTTTTGCCGCTCTTTCTGATCAGCTGAAGAAGTCCGTTGATGTTTTACCGGTGATTTCCTAGAGCGAAAAGTGCTTCTCTCTTCACTGCTGTGAGAGGATTCAGAATCAGATGATGATGTTGAATGGCTTCGACTCTGCCTGTGAATTTTTCCAGCTGTTTTTTTAGGCATTCCCTTCTGTTTTGCTGATCTTGTTGCTGAGGATCGTGCATCCTCTTCGCTTTCCTCATCACTATGATGGTATCCGTCATCATCCTCATCACTGTTAACATTTCCATTGGTTTTCCTCTGTTTAAAATCAGCTTCAGGCTCTCTATCCTCATCGGATGAATATGAACGCACGCTAGACCCTTCATCTGATCGGCTTTTGGCACTTGTGTCTTGACTCTGTCTCCTGCTGGCCTGGTGGTTTGAAGCACCCTCAAATCTGGTTTTATCTTCATTGTTCCCTCCATTGTGAACTCCATCACCAATCTGATTCATTGAAACATGAGTCTCTTTTCCTGTTCTCTCATCATGTCTTTCTGAGGCCTTCTGTTTACTGAGCTGACCATCCTTTGAACTTTTGTGTTCATTAAGTTCACAGTCACTGTCAAAGAACGAGTGGTCAACTTCTTCCTCCAGCTCCTTGGGGCTGTACATGTTTCTGTGCCCTCAGTCAATCGAACCTGAAAGCAAAATAAAGAAAATAAGAAGTGACCATGTTTACCAAAAATTTCCTCACACTGATTTTAATATAGGCTTTTATGTATTTCTTTCTTCAGGTGAACACAAAACAAGATATTTTGAAGAATGTTTTAAAACCAGGAGCCATTGGCATCCCATAGTAGGAACCGCAAATAATATGGAAGGCAATAGCTGCTGCTTTCCAACATTCTTTGAGATATCTTCCTTGGTGTTCAACAAAAGAAAGAAACTCAAATATCTTTTGAACAAGTTGAGGGTGACAATATAATGGCTGATTTTTCATTTTTATGGCAAAATATTCTATCACTTTAACCCAGGGATGGGCAAACTTGATCGTCTAGGGCCGGTGTCCCTGCAGAGTTTTGTTCCAACACTAGTCAAACACACCTGAACAAACTAATCAGAGTCTTCAAGATCACTTGAACTCTATAGGGAGGTCTGTTTGAATAGGGTTGGAGCAAAACTGTGCAGAACACCGGCCCTCCAGGACCGAGATTGCCCACCCCTGCTTTAACCCCTAAACTGTCTTAGTGGTGGGACACTTGGAAGTATTCCAATGCCATTTTTTAATCCTGTAGATATTTTAGTAAGCATTTTTATATTAATCTCAAAATTAAACTCAGAATTTATCCTTTGAAAACTGTGCATTGTATTAGGGCTGCACAATATTGGAAAAATCTGATATTGCGATATTTTATTTTTCTGTGATAAATATTGCATTATGAATACAGTTTCATAAGATGGTTAAATAGCTCTATTTGATGGTTGTCTGGTGAGTCTAACAGTATTCAGGTAAAAAAAAAAAATTACACTGCATAAAACGCTTTTCTTACTTTGGTCTGTCTCATTTGGTTTTTCCCCTTAAAAAATAAAGTTGTTTTGGCTTTGAAATGTAGATATTTGGACTAGAAAAAATACAAAAATACTAATTAAGTAAGAAAACATTTTTGGGCATAAATCATATAAATTATGTATAAATACAGTAATTAAAACATTTCTGTAGCTCCTGGTCAACTATAATTCAGAGACTTAACATTGAATATCTTGCGATGTGACTACTGCTGACGCATACTTTACGATATTGATGCTGAAACGATATATTGTGCAGTCCTAGATGGTATCAAGCCTTAGACACAATGCTTAGTACTAGAAATGCTCCAATCAATTGGCTGAAGATCGGTATGTGCTGATAACCACATTTACATTTTACATTTAGTCATTAAGCAGATGCTTTTATCCAAAGCGACTTACAAATGAGGACAAGGAAGCAATTTACACAACTATAAGAGCAACAATAAATAAGTGCTGTAGGCAAGTTTCAGGTCTGTAAAGTCTAAGAAGGAAAGCATTAGAAATGTTTTATTTTTTTATTTTTTTTTTGAGTACAGTTAGTGTGATATCCAGAGAAGCAATTGCAGATTAGGAGGTGAAGTGGAGACTAAATAGTTGAGTTTTTAGTCGTTTCTTGAAGACAGCGAGTGACTCTGCCGTTCTGATGCAGTTAGGGAGTTCATTCCACCAACTGGGCAGATTGAACGCGAGCGTTCGGGAAAGTGATTTCTTCCCTCTTTGGGATGGAACCACGAGGCGACGTTCATTCACAGAAAGCAAGTTTCTGGAGAGCACATACATCTGCATAAGTGAGAGCAGATAAGGAGTGCAGGCAGAAGTCGCTTTGTAAGCAAACATGAGAGCTTTGAATTTCATGAGAGTAGCAACTGGCAGCCAGTGCAAGCGGATGAGTAGCGGAGTGAAATGTGCTCTTTTAGGTTCATTAAAGACCACTCGTGCTGCTGCGTTCTGAAGCATCTGAAGAGGATTGATAGAGTTAGCAGGAAGCCCGACTAGTAGAGCGTTGCAATAGTCCAGTATGGAGAGAACAAGAGCTTGAACAAGGAGTAATATATAATTTTTTTTTTATGTAATGTTTCCATTATATATATATATATATATATATATATATATATATATATATATATATATATATATATATATATACATATACTTTTTTATGTGTGTGTGTGTGTTTTCTTTTTTTCGTGAATATTTAATAATATAACTTCTTGTACTATACCTTTTGCATTAACAGTAGTTTATAGAACTATTTCCTTTTAGTAAAGTAATGAACTTGCATTTTAACTTCTTATGCATCAATTATGCACTACTAACTTTTTCTTGATTAAGACATGCTGAATTCTTCTTTCACCATTTGCAGTGTTTCCAATTTACATTGTAATTTTTCTTTCCAATTTTTTTTATTTTTTTTTAATTATTTATTTTCTGTAAAGCTGCTTCTGACCATGACGTTCAGGGATCTTTTGAAGCATCATTAATGTATTCTCTTAGGTAAGGTGAGATCTCCACTCAAGTATCATACATAGAGGGAAAACATGATTTATGCATTATAAAGCATGAAGCATCAGAATCGGTACTCTGTATCAGCAGATCACCACGATAAGGAATTGGTACTCGATATCGGCTGCAAAAATCCTGATCGGGGCATCATTACTACAGTAAAGTGTATAAAACATTTTGTCATGTCAAGTTCAAAACATAGAAAAGAAACTGAGGTAGAAACTGAGCAAAAACTACTAAATGATCAATAGATATTTGATTGTTGCTGCATGTTAAATTAATTATTGATATGTAACGATTTGAGGAAACTATTATAAAAGATTAAATTATAATCATCATCATGGTCAAAATAATAGCAGAATGAAATGTTGTAAAATATAATAATGGATATAAAAATACATTATTGCTATAATGTTACTTCTGAGAATAACCGATGTTGAGTATTAAACGACTATTAGTGCATCTCTAGTGTTTTCTGGCAATGGTAAAATAATAATAATAATAATAATAAAATCTTGATATACTTAACGTACAAAGCAGTTCAGGTGTTAATGTAAAACGTCAATTAGCACTATTTGATCAGAGGTGAAAGCAGTGTTACAGAACATGCTCATAAAACACACGGGGGAAATGTTACTATGACAAGAGCATTAACAAGCAAGTTTGTTTGTTAGCTGCCACATAAATAGCGTCCTCTAAGCTACACATTCAATTTCCTGCTGCGTATAAAAAGCATATTTTCTTTTATCGTTAGCTAATAAAACCATACACTTCTGTACATGTGCATGACTCAAACACGCCAACGCAAACTCATAAAGCTAATGTAGTTAGCAGTTCCTACCTCTTGACATTTACACCAAAAGCATGCGGGACCACGACACTGTCAGGCAAAGTCTCCGAGACACAGAGCTGACGTGCTGCATTATATGTCGCGTAAAACCTACAACTGTTTTGCAGAATGATAACGGTTTAATACAAAAGCTATAACAGCAGCTTTTAGACGTCCTGTGCGCTGCACAGATGAGTGTGTGGGCTCGTTAACAACGGTAGCTAGGTGACGTCATTTCCTCAAATAGTTTGGCGCCCCATCAAAGCAGGGCGGTGTGCTTTATTTTCTGCTTTGCACCAATTCATTCCTTCATTCATTAATTTCTTTTCGGCCTAGTCCCTTTATGAATTAGGAATGAACCGCCAACTTATCCAGCATATGTTCTACTCAGCGGACCTTCCAGCCGCAACCCAACAGTGGGAAACACACACCTTGTTTTGCACACAGTTGTGGTGTATTGTTATACATATACATATATATATACATACATACATATATATATATATATATATATATATATATATATATATATATATATATATATATATATATATATATATATATATATATATATATGTGTGTGTGTGTGTGTGTGTGTGTGTGTGTGTGTGTGTGTGTGTGTGAAATATATTCAAAAATGTAATAAATAATACCTTTGTTTAAATTAATAAATAGTTATGGTACTGGACGGCTGTTTGTTTTATTTTATTTTTTTATTAATTATTTTTTTAGAGAAATATTGCTAAAAGTGCTAATTAAAAATATATATGTATTCAGTAATTAATTTATGTATATGTATATATTTATAATTATTTATTTATAGTTTTTATTATTTTTTAATAATTTTATTGATAGTTTTTTATTTATTTTCATCTGTGTTTGTATTTTTGTTTATTCAAAAGAGAATAATCAATGAATATTTATTTATTTATTTATTGCCATTTTTTGTTTTTATTTGATTGTTTATTTGTCGTATTGTTTTATTTTAATCTGTTTACATTTTTATTCTTATTTTATTTATAGAGAAACAATTAAATCTAATATTCATTAAGTCTGTGAGACGCTTCCAAATTGAATTAGTTTTATTTCAATTCTTTACAACTAAACTATAAATAATATATAATCACATTAAAGGGCACCTATTATGAAAATCTACTTTTGTAAGCTGTTTGGACAGAACTGTTTGTAGGAATAGTGTGTCCACAGTCATATTGGAGTGCTATAAACACAACACATCTCTTTTTAAAAATGTCCTGACATTAAAATAGGATCTAAATCCAAGTGATTTTGAGGCCCACCGCAATGTGACGTAGGAGTAGGGATTTTCCTGTCGTCGAATTGATTGACAGGCACCATGTTTTCATAATAACATGTAAACACATGTCCACAGAACATTTTTTGCAAATAAACTAAGATTTCAACAATCTAATAATATATCATATGTCAGGCTTTAAAAAGCATTGCCATCTGTCTGTCTGCAATATATTCCAGACAGTACGTGACCACTGTGCATGTTTAATGATGCTGCTGCCAGCTCAGTATAAAGGCTGCAATACTGCTAGATTGTAGGCATGCAGCACGTAACCTTCCCTCAAAGCCTCTTTCATGTTGACACAAATGCCATGGCAGATTCATCATCTTCACACCATGCAAAGCCAGACATGAACGTTTTTCCTATTCAGATGTTGCCCTTTTACATTACAATAAACATTGTAAACATCTAAACTTGTAAATGACCAAGCCAAGGACAAAGCAAACTGTTGCTGCCACAATGCAAGTTTACATTTCTAAACGTTGTATATTGTGCACTAGAAAATTATTTACCGCTTCTGTTTAATTCATTTTAAACCTGTTTTAACACTTTTTTTCCCTTATATTTTTTGTTCTAAAATTTTTTATACAGTATTAGTTCTGAAATGTGCTGTATAAATAAACTTGTCTTGCCTATTTATTTATTTTAAATAAAATAAAATAAATGGAATGTTAATACAAATTAATAATGAAATGAAAAAAGGTTTATCTAATTTCAAAAGGTGTCTTTAGGCAAATATAACATTTTCTTTAAATTACGAAGAATAAAAAATAATAGAAAAAATATAACAATAATAAAATTATAATAAATGATGAGAACGAGTCTATTGAACAACATAATTTACTTGGACCAAAGTTTCACTAAAATCCTATTTAAATTGATCAGTTGGACCAGTTGTTTTACGTTCCAATTAAATTGTAATGTAAACAACAGCTCTTCTGAAAACTACTTTAAAAACAAAGTATCGAGTACGTGTGAACCGATGAACAAAGTGCCTACGTGTGGAACTGCACAGCTTGCGTTCGAGCTGTAGGATTGATGAACAGTCACGTGATCACGTCTGCCCCTTCTTGATCCTGATTGGTTAGTATCAATGAATCACGTGGTCTAAACAGGGCTCTGCGCTTCTGCTTTTTTCATTGTAAACGCATGTGTGCTTGTTTGCAGAACCAACAGCAGAGCAGCCTAAACGAACATCGGTCATCGGAGCTATTTATTATTTGAGAAATTGACCAGACAGTTGATCATGTTTTTGCTTGAGACAGAGTCGGTAAGTCAATTTATATATATTATAGGTATACAAAGAATTTTATAACCAAGTACTTAATATGCACTGATTTACATATTTAAGAGATTTCTTTCAAAACAATATCTATTTTGCTTACAAAAAAAAAATAGTTATGAACGTGTTTTTTTTTTTTAACTACATTCAGCTGGAGCGAATGAGTGATTTGTTTGAAAGCGGATTCGCAGTGAATGGAGGTTTGGATGGTCCCGGACAGTCTCCAGCGCATCTCGCCGCATGCGGAGGTCAGGCGTTCTGTTTGCTTTGGCTCCTCCAAACAGGCGCTGATGCAAACCAGCAGGTAAAAAAAAAATCTAGATTCGGACTCAGTTTTTTTTTTTTTTTTTAACTTAATATTGTGGTAGTTACCAGCAGCTTCTGCTCTTGCTTATAGGCTACATCCTAATTATTTAATCTATGCATGTTCGTTTTGTTCCCAAATCGTAATTAACATTTAATTATTTTCTTCAGGACGCAACTGGAGAGACACCCATGCATAAAGCAGCCAGATCGGGCAGTTTGGAGTGCATCAGTGTGTTGATGGCCAGGGATGCACAGTTTAAGTAAGTGTGTGTGGGTGAGAGGTGTTTCTGTTTCAGTCATTGGTTCGAAAGTGTTAAATTTGTACTTTTTTGTTGCTTGTTTTACATAAAACATTAATTCTTATTAAATAACATTTTACAAGATATCAATGTACAAAATGAAAATAATTAAATGAACATGCCAATAGCCAGTGGGTGTTCGGATGGTTTAGAAGACCCACCCTATACATGAGCTCATTTGTCCTATTTTGACTGTCATGCCATCATTATAAAAATAACCCATGGAAAAAAGCATTAATTCAATTCAATTCAGCTTTATTTGTATAGCGCTTTTACAATGTAGATTGTGTCAAAGCAGCTTCACATAAATGGTCATAGTAACTGGAACAGTGTGATACAGGTTTTAATGTTTAAGTTCAGTTTAGCTCAGTTCAGTGTGATTAAGACCAAGATTAAGACCAATCAGAATCTGATGTGAGTAAAGTTAACTTTCACTGTATTATTGTTATAGAAAAAACATTTTACAAGTAACTTTTATTTTAAATCTTATTCTTCAAAGAAAAAAAAAGACCAATAAAAAGTTGTGAAGCACCAAAAGCAGCTTAAATTAATAGTAGTTTGGCTATTGGTATTATCCATGAATTTTCAATTGTACTTTTTTACAAAAGAAGCTAGAAAAATTATGAAGCTCTGCGTTATTATTATTATTTTGTATTTATTATTATTCAAATGAACAAATTCTGAAACTGAGGAAAGTTGAATGTGCTGGCCAGTTTATTTGCCTAATAAATGACAATAGGCTAGAGTTTTAAACGAAAAAAACTTTAACAGATTGCTATTTTCCCCCTAGTGATGTATCATAAAGCAGCCTAAAAATAAGTAGCCTATTTTTCATATTTCTTTATTCAAAATCTTTAGAAAATGTTTTTAGTACATAAAAAACAGTGACCATCCAACAAGCCAATCCAGCAAATAAATGTGCTTAAAATCTCACTAAATTGCTATCTTTATATCTCATAATTAAACTGAAAATGAGTCTAATAACTACAAAAAGGTCCACTTTTTGTAAAATAAAATAAATAAAATAAAAAAACACCACAAACCACCCCTTTCACTAGGCTGGTTAAAGGCCTGATTTATGTGTACATTCACGAAATATTTCTCATATCACCAATGTTTTAAAATTGATTTTGATAAGTAGTTAAAGGCATAGTTAACCCTATAATAAAAAAATGCATGTGTTCCAAATTTAATAATTTTTTCTGTTGTATTGACATATTGAAATATGTTGGAGGGAAACAGCCATTGACTTATCCCTTTAAGTACATCTATTTGATATAAACTGTTCTGTTGATTAAATAATTACAATTTATAAGTGCTTTTATAATAATATATTTGAGCATTTAAATAATGGCAAAGCTAAATTACTCCAGTTTTAGATGTCAAGTTTTTTTTTTTCAGAAATCATTCTAACATGGTTACTTTATTCTAAATAAATATTTCTTATTGCGTTTTATTTTTTAGTTTTGAAAACAGCTGCTTAGTAATTTTGAGGAAACCATGACGCATTTTTATATTTATTGAGACAGGCAGTTCAAAAACCCATTTACTAAAAATGCAATGTTTTGTAAGTGAAGATATCGTTACTGTCAATACTGATTGATATAATTTGTCCTTGCTGAATTAAAAAAATAAAAATTAAATCTCACTAGTCCCAAACTTTTGAAATTGTGTTTTAATCAACTTGGGCTGACAACATGCGAGAACTCTTAACCCCTTTCTAAAACTACTAATTTCAGCTATTATGTATGTTTTTTCTTACCAGTGTTTAAGGTAACAAACAATAAATAATATAAGCTGTTCAGATTCAGATCATATACTTAATTAAAAGAAAATTCTGTGGATTTCAATCTTATGAACAGATTTCTAATACATGAATATTTTTTTCATTCAGCATTTGCAACAACGCTGGACAGACTGCTGAGGACATAGCATGGTCTTGTGGGTATGAAGAGTGCGGGAGATTTTTGAACTTGCATCGAAGAACACAGGACTTGAAGAAAGCTTCATCATCATCCTCGTCATCCCTCAGTGAACAGCATGTGTTGACCAGCACTCTCGCAGGACAGAAGAGAGGCCACACAGCCGCCTCTGGTGCCCAAGATGGGAAGAGGGCACGGGACTGGTGAATACAGGTCTCATCAAGACAGAGATCCTAAAATAACAGGTGGTTTAACCATTGCTAGAGTGGAATGGTAAACAGATCTATCAGTATGCCCTTGGAAATAAGCCTACTGTAGCCTCAGAACTGAGAATCAGATGATTTAGGCTGGGGTAAGTGATGTGGAGCCTCCCGATCAAGAGGAATGACTGACACTGGTGGACATTATACCAGTCGATGCAGAACAGAGGAAGAGAAGATCACAACTTCCGGGTTTCTGACTGGAAAGAGTGTAACACTAATTAGGATCACACGCATCTTGTGAACCAATTACTCAGACATCAACTGAAGTACTTTCAGAGTTTTATAGCAGTCAGTTAGCATTGGCAGGGACTGTTGAAATGAGTGGATGCAAATGAGCAAAACCAAGCAAAACCAAAGACAAACCACTTGCTGTCAAGCTTTCTGGAGTGCAACAGCTGGGTTCTGGAAGTAGAAACTCCATTTATTTTTCTCCAAGGGGAAATAGACTTCTAACAACAACACACTTGTATTTGAAGATAGCTCATTGACTGTCTTTGCTTTAGTAGAAACACTAGTTTGCAATAATTTGACTTATAATTGTTTTTGATAGTGGAGCAGTGTTGCAAAACATTACCTATGACGCTGTGCTGAAAAATTACACCAATCAGAGAGATCCAGAGAACAAAAAGAACAAAAACAGATCATGTGTCATCTACATACAACCAGCTACTTTTAAATCAATAGTTTAGATTTACATTTAACTTTTATAATTTGATGACGTAATTTGCAATGCTTCTTGGGATTGTAGTTATTTATCTCATGCCTTTGTCTTTTTGTCTCATCGTCTGCTTTATATAGGAGTTTGTCAAGTTGTGATTTAACTCGTAGCTTGTTGATTAGTTACATCTCTTATAATGTTTTTTTTTTAATTAATGAAAAAGTACTTGCAGACTTGTGGTGGATAATAACTCTAAAGGTTAAAAAAGGTGTGATTTGGTCAACTACAGGAAAACAGGACATGCATTGTGGCAGAAATGCAAGTGCATCAAAATGTACAAAGTATACTGTGGAAACACCTGAGAAAAGTCAGAGACTCTCAAAGTTCAAGACATTGCAACAAATCATTGAAGAAGGAGACATTTTTTTGTTTGTTTTCGAATGATATTTTAGCTGCTGTTCGTTTTATTGAAGTGCAGGTAGATATCGCAGGTATATTTCGTTATTATGAGGAACTTAAAAGATTTTATGTTACTAATATCATCCATGTTATTCCTTGCAGAACATCATTTCTGAAACCAGTACATTTAGCGTGACTCAAAGAGGATGTTAAAACAGGAAGTACAAAGAATAATAAATCACTTCTTACAGTGACATGTCTTTTTGCACTTATTGAAACAATAAGACTTCCTGTGAACTGCTGAACTCACAAGATGAGGGAGACCGAATAAGTGTCATGCACGTGACTCAGACGGTCTTGGGTCTCTGTGGAAGGCAGAGGTTGTAATAGGCATTTTGATCCCAGAACTCAGGCCCCTTCCAACCACACCATCCCTGAAGCAAACACAAGCACACACCATTAACATATAACCCAAAACAAGGATAGTTCACCAAATTTCTAACCACTACTGTAATTTTCACACTTTCAGGTCATTAAAGATAAGACTGCACAATGTTGTTTTAGTATCAATATCGCAATGTGTGAATCTGCAATAGTCACATCATAGGATCTCAAAAGATTTATATTATAATTTTGAGATTATATATTTGATAATTTTGTACATTTGATAGAGATGCACTCCCCTACAAAATAATCCTAATTGATGTAAAATTATGAATTCTTTCTAAATAGAGTTATCTTCTAAAATTATACTGATATCGCAATATATACACACACACACATACATGCATACATATATATATATATATGACCTTAATGCACTGATTATTTATCTTTTATGTTTTTCCCCACTTTTAAATTGCTGGTAGCCATTTATTTCCATTTTATGAATCAAAGAGGAACAAGATTTCAGCTAACTCTTAGATCATACATACAGTTGAAGTCAGAATTATTAGCCTCCCACAACTATTGGCCCCCCCGTTTTTCCGCCAATTTGTTTACAGATTTTTTTCAAAACATTTCTAAACATGATAGTTTTAATAACTCATTTATTTTATCTTTGCCATGATGACAGTAAATAATATTTGACTAGATATTTTTCAAGACACTTCTTTACAGCTTTCAGGGACATTTAAAGGCATAACTAGGCAAGTTACGGTAAATAGGCAAGTTATTGTATAACCGTGGTTTGTTTTGTAGACTACCGAAAAAAAATATAGCTTAAAGGGGCTAATAATTTTGAGCTTAAATGGTGTTTAAAAAAAATTAAAAGCTGGCTTTATTCTAGCCGAAATAAAACAAATAAGACTTCCTCCAGAAAAAAAAAATATTATCAGACATACTGTGAAATGTCCTTGCTCTGTTAAACATAATTTGGGAAATATTTTAAAAAGAAATTCAAAGGGGGGCTTATAATTCTGATTTCAACTGTATATTAACTAAGATTATACATCTTAGATGGCCTAGTGAGTAGATTAAAAGCATATTTTCATTTCAGGGTGAAATATCCCTTTACAGAAACTCTAGGTGCAGCAAAACCTATTTCTATTTAGCCTACATACTGTATTCCAACCATTGCTGAACAAGTAACTGATGTTTGAAAGCACATTTGTGACACTTAAAATCCCATGTATTTCTGGATATAATGGAAGAACACTTACGATAATTACAATTACATTTATTGAAAGAGGTTAGTTTTCAGCAAGACAGAGCAGAAAGTTTAACTCGTCAAAACAAAAAGCTAGACCTGTGTTGTTGTCAAATGTACCTTGTCAGTAATGATCTGCAGGTCCTCTCCACCTGTATAATGAGGGTCCAGGATAAGAAAACGTATTTCTCCAGTGTTCTCACTCCACGCTACGCCTAGAATAGTGTGTGCAAGTACACCCCCACCTGGTCAGGAAGAAAAAATAAAATAAAATAAAACAGCAAAGTAACAAATTACAAAAATACCAGAAATTTCAACTATCATTCATGTTCAATACCCTGAGAAGTTAACCATTTTAGAACATAAATATCGTTCAATACAAAAATGCACAAGCGCAAAGTAATATTTTCATTGAAAAAAGACTATTATATTAAAATGATGCTTATTAGGCTACATTTTGAACATTTTGAATATTTTCAATAGGAAATGCTTATTTGTTATTATGACATGCTCCATTATTTTGAGTCACTCAGAAACACATTTAAATTTTTATGCACTACATAAAATGTTTTCTGCTTTCTAATTATGTACTTATAATGTTTTTTTTTAGTAACCTGCTCTCTGATGCTGCAGTCACAATTATAACAATATTAAATGCACCCCAGACATTTGAATGGAAGTTAAAAATATAATATACTATGAAATAAGTTAGAAGTTAATCATGACAATAGAACTTTCTTTACCCTCCAGTCAACAGTTAAATATAAAATGTTAACATACCAATCATGACAGGTGTTCCTTCAGTGTGGAAATGATTAGCTAGCTCTCTGCCCTTGGTTGCCAGCTCAGAACCCTGACTTTAACAGAAAAATCAACCATTTTTAAAATTCCAACCGATTAGAAATTGCTATTATAAACCTATTTCAGTATAACTGCATCAGATTTTGTTATGGAAAAAAAGCACTACACATAGGGTTCCCACACTTTTCCCTGATTTTCACTGAGTAAAAAGCTGAAATTTCCATGACCTATCTACTTTCACACAAAAGCACCATAGCCATTGTAACCAAATGTATCAATATTTCCATGTGTTCTCATTCAATTCTATTCAACTTATCCTGCTTGATATTAAAAACAATTTTTTAAATCAAATTGTACAAATATATTTGATCGACACTTGACAATAAGAAAAAGAATAAAATTATATGGGAAAAAATACAATCCATAACAATAGGCAAACATGTGGAACAACATGATAAAAAAAACTACAGAAAAATATACCTGGATATTTAAAAATGAATAAACACCACGCTAAATGGTAAACATCTTAGCTACCTGACAAACATAATCTTTGAGGTGACGCCCAGTAATTGGTTAAGGACAGCCTGAACTTCAATGGAGCCGATCCACTGACGTGAACCCACAAAACGTGGCTCTTTATCCCCAACATCCACAAGAGCCTGACAAACCAAATGTAAGTTTTCTCTTAAATCCATATAACAAGACCACATAACTTTAACACCGTTCCATCCAGAGACAGTTTATCTTACCTGCTGGATCTGCGTGTGTGTGGGAACAGCTGTCTCCACATATCCTTGCTGCTGGAACCAAGAGCAGATGGTCTGAAGGGAACGATATGCACATCCCCAGCCATCGTCATCCACACGATCCTGCATGTAGTGGTGATAACTGTACACACCCTGCACTAAATACAGCTACAGAAAGACAAGAGTAAGTGTCAATCGTTAATCTTTACTATTGGAAGCAACAGATTTTAAACACTTAAAGTCCTAAACCCTACCAATTATTTTTTTTACTCCCTCTGAAATAATTTTCTTTAGTCTATGTCATCAATCTGACTTTCATCATTTAAGAAGTAAACAAAGCAAAGGTGATTTTTTTTTAAGATGACTTTGGAATCAGGGTTTCACATAGTCAAATTTAAGACTTATTAAGACCATTATGAATTAACTTTCAGAATTATACACAGCAAAACACTACGATTTTTTTTCTAATGGTAAGTGGACACTATTTTTACTTGCCTCATTTAAATTCATGTTTTAAATAATGTGTCAACAATGCATCACATTTTTTAGTTGGACTGTTGGTTGTACCGATTGGGTAGCTTTACACTTACAAAAAAAAATTAAGAATTACAAATTATTAGAAATTATTAGAAATATTACAAATTAAAGACAATACCATATTTCAATGAATTTAAAACTTTTTAAGGCCTAAAATTTTTTGTAAATCCAAGAGTTAAGACCTCGCGGACGTCCTGGGAAACCAATAAAATGTTGTGTGGAACCAATTACTTATCTACTGGTGTGTTTTGTCTTATTTGGAGCTTCTTCTGTATTCCAATAAAGCTAAACAATCATAACAACATGAAAACAGGTTTGAAAGTATTAAAAGGATAGATCACCCAAAAATCTATGAAAAATATGTAATGATTTGTGTACCCTTGTCTCATTTTAAACCAGTTTGAGTTTTTTCTTTTAGTTTGAGACCCGAAAGGGACGTGATGGTGGGGGAAAAAATTGGTGGAAGAAAAAAAAAGCTGGGTTGAGCAAAAAAAACATATGAAATATGAAAGGCGATGATCAACGCACAGCTGAAAACAGAAATGTTTTTGTGAGATAACGCAAAACCTCTTTGCGAGGGAACGCAAAAAACATCTTTGCGAGGGAACGCAAAAAACATCTTTGCGAGGGAACACAAAAAAACCTGAAAATATATAATATATCTGTATTTTTGTCCAGTTGAACACAAAATAAATTCTATTAAAGAATGTTGGGAATCTGTCATCATTGACTTCCATAGCTTTTGTTGTTCCTACTATGGGTGTCAATGGTTACAGGTATTCAACAGCCTTTAAAATATCTTCTTTTGTGTTCAACGGGAAAATTCCAATTGATTTGAAATAAGTCAAGGGTGAGTAAACGACACAATTGTCCCGTTTGGGTAAACTATCCATTTAACTTTCTGGATGAATTATACCTATAAATCACAATCTCACCTTAGCATCCTCAATGTTAGGTGGATTCAGGTGTATGTGAGGATTGCGGAGGTAACCATCTTTATAAGCCTCATCAGGAAAATGAAAGGCATTCGCACGTCTCAGGTATGGCCTGTCAAGTGACAACTCAAACTTCCTGTGCAGATCCTAGAAACAAAGAAAACCATATTGTATTAGATTTAAATAAAAATCACACATGGATTATTAATAATCTGCTAGTTGTGGCATTATTAGAATATTGTGTTGACTAATTTTGCACATTTTGTTAAAAGGTTCAAGATTTACAGGATTTTTAAAAATCTTTTTATGCTCACCAGAATCAACACTTAATTGTCTAACACAGTGGTTCTCAAACTTTTTTCACCAAGTACCACCTTAGAAAAAAATCGTCTCTCCAAGTACCACCTTACGACGCTATTTTTTAACCAGAATTAAAAAATAGCGTCTTAAGCCTAATTAAGCAGCTACAGGTGTGCACAGTTTTAAAACGATGCAGATTAAATCCTATTATTAAGAATATGTATTATTGTCAGTCACTTTAAACATTTGAAATAGTCTAAACATTAACTGTGCTTGCAGATAAAAAAAAAAAGTTTTAGTTAAAATGTGCTTTTAAAAGTTCTTAAAAAGTAAAAAGAAAACTGCTGTACTTAAATCTAAAGTATTCATAGTAGCCTATTCATCAAAAGCTGGAAATGCTGCTTGGACCTTATAAATATAGGCTATATGTCATATTCCTACACTTTTAGACAAATCTTGAAATAAATGTTAAATGTACATGACAGGGTTCATACAGGCACAGCCTAATGAAAGTCAATTCCAGCACCTATTTTTTTTTCAAGACTGACATGCTATGTATTGAAGACCTGAAATGTATTCTCAGCAACCCATAAAACATTGCATACGAATAGATACAAATAAAAACCATTAATAATAATATTTATTAATCATATATTAATAATAAAATAAACCTGCACTAAGTGCTTGTGAAATCTTTTTTGTACTAAAGGAAAAATACTATTACACTGCTAAAATAACAAAAATTTAAGTAAATAATACTAATATTAGGTAAAAGTACAAATTACTCTTTTAAAAAGTACTAGTTGGTTATTTTTGAAAAAAAATCTGATTTTCATTATGAAATTACTTTTTTTTAAGTGTAAACCTAATTTAATGGTTGGATTGCTTACATCCCAAAGCTTCATGTATAATTTGCACTAACAAAGGAAGTATAGTCAATTTTTCCTTTCATGACAATTAATCTTTTTCAATAGCACTGGTAAAACTACCAAATAATCTTTAAGGCCATAGAGACACTTTTTGCCCATTTTTAAAAATATATATTTTTAAGCTTTGAAAGGTTAAATTAAAGTATATGGTAAAAATATTTAAATTTAGCGTTTTATTTACATATTTTACACTATTTTCTTTACAATATGGCAAATTTGTTTCTTAAATAGCTGTACATCACATGTAGATTTTATTTTACACTTGATCTTAATCTAAAATAGAAACGTAAAAAAATACAAGTACACTGTCAGTAAAAAAATAAAACAAATGACTTCATTTTACTTGAGGTATTTGAAATATGACGACACTACATTTATCAAAGCAGTGCTTTAAGAGCCTTATTGTAAATTGTGATAAATAAACAATAAGTAGGCTAACAATGGATTGCTTTGACCTGTAATGCTTTAGGACAGATCAGAATACAGCTAAATGTATAAATCACACAAATACCTCATCCAGAAACATTTCCAGCATAATTCTTTTGTCGTAAAGAAATAAAAAATGTTCCACCTTTGCTAAAAGTAAGTTTCACTTCACAACACAGCCAAATAATAAGACCATTAGCATTGTCATCGATCATGTATCAATCTATTTCTAAATATTTGATAACTTTGAATACTTTTGACTAAATTTAGTTAAGGAGCAAAGATAAATAATGTCTACTTTAATAGTGGAAAGATCGCGATTGTATTCTATCTGAGCACGCGATCATGAGAGGACTTGCAGTTCATTTCAAAAAAGCCTATTTAAGAGCTCACATATCTGTTTTAGCGATTTGCGTACATGAATGCGCTCTCGTGTTAAAATAAAGCACTCGCCGCATTTGCAGAAAAGAGTTATTGCGCAATACCTTCATTCCCGCGCCGCCATTCAGAATGTATTTAGAGGAGTGACAGGTCAGAGGCGAGTCGACTGGCTGTTGGAGAGCGAAACGTGTATGAAGATCATCAAATAGGCAGGAAATATGTCCGCGGTTTAATTACTCTGCTAGACATCTCTGCAGTGAAAACATCCGAGAAGCATTATTCCAACAAAACATTTGTTTTTAAGTTGTTTTTTTCTGTCTCTGCAACACAGAAAGCCTTTGTCCCGCCCTTACGTTTCACGCAACTAGTCAAGGTCGACTGTGATTGGCCACTTTTCATGTCAGTCAAATCAAGCTTTAGAATCGATTCTTAAACTTCGGAAACAGATTTTCAGCAGCTTATGACACAATGCACTAAAATAAACACTCTAAGCACAGCACTGTGATCGTACGCTTCAAAAAACAGCCAATGCTGATCACATCAATGTTATATTACGCATTAAAGGATTAAAGTGTTAATTGTTTCTTTCATTATTCAGCGATTCCTCCGCGTACCACTAGGAGGAAGCCCGCGTGTACCACAGTTTGAGAACCACTGGTCTAACACTTACTACATTCTCTTTTATTCTTCTATGATCTTCTGTTCTATATATCCCATGTTGAATGTAAAGTTCGAGACCAAATAGGCCTTACCATAGTATCTACATATTATTGTTATTATGTTTTAATTTTGACAGCTTAATTAATCTGGTTTTTCAATATCAAGAATCATCTATTCACCTTATTCTCAGCTGACGAGCGGGCGCTGCCATTTGAATCTTTTTGTCTCGCGACTTCCAGTCACATTCACTTCCATTCATTTTTTGACGTTAACAACTGCTCGTTACGCTGCTTGATGTTGCAATTTAATATTTTCTTATTATATTATGCTACTTGGTCTGTGTAGTCATGCAAACATTTGTTTGTTGAGCAAGTAGTTTGGCCATTTTCTGCCGTTTATTATTCCTAGTCATTTCTCCCATAGGCGACTGAATCGGAAGTTCTAAGACAATCGCGAAAACAGGCGCACTTCCGCATTTTAGAATAAGGTCAATAGATTCACCTTTTTCCAGTGCTTGGATGTTTATTATTATCAACACTTTCTATTCTATGTTCTTCTCCATCTAAAAATTGCTCATGTGTATACTGTACTGTATTTAGCTTTTATTAAAATAAAAACAACAATACAAACCTCACTCAGATTTGTACATATTTTATGCACGCATATTAAGGCTGGACAATATGGTCTAAAATCAAAACCTCTTGGAAAAACATTGCCTTGATGTCGATTACTGAATGATTTTTTTCACTGTGTTTACTAATTTACATGTTGAGTTTTGACCCCTCAGAGTTAATGTTTTCATTTGTACTGTAAATACAGTGGACTGATAAAGGTGAGACATCTTATATTGAAAGAGCGCATTTCCTTTTTAAAATATTGTTATATTGAATATTTTTTAACATAAAAAAATTAAACGAAAACAAACAATTCTATTTTTTTTCTTTTTTGCATATGATATAGTTTTTGGCGCATCAGATGGGAAATATAAACAGCATGCTGTTCTGTGTTCAGTCAGTGAAACTCTCTGTTTACATGTGGTAGTTTGTTTTTTAAGAGAAATTATCAATAAGGTTAAAAATTAAAATAACCAGCATGAGGAAATTATGTTGGTTATAGGTTGTGAATTTCGATTTTAGTTTATTTACGATTAATTGATTGCCTATCCCTAATACATATATATGTACACTGCTCAGCATAAATGAGTACACCACATTTTGAAAATGAATATTTTTATCCATTTTTCAGTGAATATAGGTAATATATTTTGGTCGACTGATAATTTAAATTTGGTGCAAGATAATACATATAAATTAATAAAAAATACTGCAAAAAAAATAAAAAATTCAAGCTACTAAATTTCAACATAATTTTCTATCATTTTTGTTTCTGTTGATTTTTGTTCTTTTTAAAATTTCTATTTGATTTTTTTCCCTAACATATAAATTTAGGCTGTTAATTTTTGGACTGTTGTGGTAAGTTTATTTTGTAAGATTAGATCAGATATGGCTTCAGTTCTAACTACACTAATATATATCCACAAATATAATATTGTAAAGCATCCTATAGAAACTATTAATTTAAATGATGATTCATCAATGATTTGTGACTGGTGTACTAATATATGCTGATCATGGTACATGTATTAAAAATAACAATCACTACTTTGTCTATTCTCTATTCTGTTGACTTTATATATAATATTTCCTATTCAATTTCTTTTCTTCCATAAAATCATCTGAATCTGCGCATAACTTGCCTCTCTGACAGCCTGTAGCTGACTGTCTGGCACTCCTGCAGGGTAGATCACAGTGGTGAGTCCAGCTGGTTTGGGCAGCTGAAAGTGAAATGGCTGTGGCACCAGGAACGAGGAGCCCTTCCTATACCGGAGGACCACCTCCTCCATATCTGCTATCTGCTTATTTAATGCCTCCACCAGACCTGTAAAGACACTGAACAATCACAGCGACAGAGACACACACACACACACACACACACACACACGAAAGTGTCATTAAAAACGAGACTGACGAAAAAAAAAGTCATTAGAAGAAACATATTTCACATCAGTTTCAATGCAAATTGTCCACTGTTAGGTGCTTGATAATAATAATAATAAATTTTATTTGTATAGCACTTTTCAAACATGCAACTCAAAGTGCCTCACAAACAACAAAATAATAAAATTTGCATTATTTTATTCATTTTCTTTTCGGCTTAGTCCCTTTATCATTTTGGGGTCGCCACAGCTGAATGAACCGTCAACTTATCCAGCATATGTTTTACACAGCGTTTGCCCATCCAGCTGCAACCCATCACTGGGAACCATCCATACACACTCATTCACACACATTCAGTACACTATGAACAATTTAGCCTATCCAATTCACCTATACCACATGTCTTTGGACTGTGGGGGAAACTGGAGCACCCAGAGGAAACCACCGCCAAAACAGGGAGTACATGCAAACTCCACACAGAAATGCCAACTGACCCAGCCGAGGCTCGAACCAGCGACCTACTTGCTGTGAGGCGATCATACTACCCACTACGCCACCGTGACACCCTTATCAAAATAGTATTTTCACCAAACAGTTTACAAATCAATCTACTGTACTTCAAAACATGGATTCATTTAAATCTTATCAATAAAAGAATACTTCTTTACAGGTTTTATAAAGAAAAACAGCTGCAGGCAAATGATTCACCTGTCAATTTTGAGATCTTGGGCTTTTTGGCTTTTTATAAAGTGTTTTGTCATTATAATATAAAGAAAATGTCCAAAAAGTACAATTTTAAATATGTATTTACTTGCATTTTATCAATTTGTTTTGTAGATGTCAAATACATTTTTCAGAAATGTTTTATTTTCTTCTGCACCGAGCCAGAAATCTCTCATAATTCACAGTTTTGTTCATATCTATATTCTAAAGTTTTTTTTTTTTAGTAAGAGATTAGTTTATACATAATTTGCTTGATTATATACACTTTATTCTAAAAAAAACTGTTTTCTTCCTCTATTAACTGCATTTTTTTTTATTATGGAGAGATTAAAAAAGAAGCTTCCAAAATCTAATCTGTAGAAATATGACTCTAATATGTCAAAAAGAGAAAAGAAACAACAATTTGAAACTGATTTAATTCAATGTTAAGATTTCTGAGCTAGAAATACAAGCAAATAGAAACATATTCAATAAAATAAAGCTTTTTAGAATATTAAAACATTAAACATTTTATGAAATTTGGGTAATGGAGGCCAGCTAACAAAGTGCTATGCAGGTAAACCTCACTCCCCTGATCTCTAAAGGTGCTCTAGCAACAGATGCTAGAGACCATGGCCTTTAGCCTCCTTGTTAGAGCAATCAACTCCAATGCAAAGAATCGCTGGTTCAATCCAAGCTCAGACCAGATTGGGTGCAGTAGGACCGCTGGGTTACACTTGTAATATAAAAAATGTTCACAATTTTTAACACAATCTTTAAACTACAGAAATATGGTGATAACTATCAGATAATTATTTTACACTATTCACCTGCGGTGTCTAGTATGTTAAATGTTAAACTAGTATGTTTTAGTAAAAACTAAAAAGTTTTTTTAAAAGAGGAGGAGCTACTCTATGTCCCACCCTCTCTTCCTTTTTCAGTTGCGATTACATCAAGCGTCTAATTAAAAAAAATGCACATTTCAAAGAACTTCAAGGAATCTTTAAGGAAAAAAGGTAACTCACGTTGTCATGCTCTCATCAGCACTCACAGACAGAACACAGTCTAAAGGCAGTGGCATCTTCACACTGTGCTGCTGTGCGCTCATTCGCATCAGACTAGGAGCTTCATTCCCAGCAGGATCAGTGACCTCAAACAACAGCTTCAGATTCACTACAGTCTACAGAAACACAGGCAGTAGATAGTTAATGTTACAAAAGTTAACGGTCACAATGCTTTAAATAATCAGGCAAAAGGTTCTCACAGGTCCAGATTTTTTCTTATCTTTCTTTTTTGATGACTTTTTGTTTCCACCATCATCTGATCTATGAAAAGCAAAAAGAAACAATCTTAATATCCTTATAAAGCACAATGAATAAAGAATATACTTGGATTATGTAAGAATTCTTACTCTATGTACTGCAAAATGTCTCCACATGCTGAAGCTTGTGTCAAACCTTCCACGCTGGACTGGAAACCCATGTTAGGCCATATTAATATCGGACTGTTACAGACAGTGAAAACAATGTTTTTGGATGATACTTTTGATCTGAGATTCTGAAAACTTTTGGATATGGTGTTACCACTTTGAGCCCCTGCAAAAAAAGAAAATAAATAATAAATAATAACAAAATAACAGAGAGATGTCTTATTCATAACAGTAATTCATTGTTAGTTTTAGATAAATTACATAAAAAACAAAAAGATTAATGTCTTTATCTGCTTTAATAAAACAATATGAACTTCACCATTTGGATTGTCAAGTTGACAAGCAAACTCCAAGATCCCCTTCACGCGGAATATAATATTGCACTCCTCTGAATAAACCTACAATTAAAACAGATCAAAGTCTTAAAACAGAAATAACCATTTTAAACCACAGAAAAATAACCGAAGTCACATTTCGTGTGTTTAATTACAATGACTTGTATTCTCTCAGAAGCATATGCCCTCAGACTAATTCAAATTATATCAACACCGTATTCAACTAACGTATCCTTTTAAACGAAATGAGATATGAACTAATAGCTTTCTATAAACTAATAGCTTTAAAACAGTATAATACCATTTTAATTGCCTCGATCTATGATCACACTCAGCTGCTGTCAAGAGGAGGCTGCCATTTTCGATGACGTATCATAACACACGTCCACGTCTTCCTCGTTTTCTTGTTGCGTCACAGGGAAAAATGCAATCTTTTGCTGCCCCCTGCTGACCTGATTGTGGCTGCTCGACATATTATTGTTCGAAATCCACAAAAACAGTTCATATAGACCATTTCGATGTGGTCACGTCATTGGACATGAACATTTCCTGCTTGTTATTAAACTATTTCATAACTGTAACAAGAGGCAATTTAATCATAACTTAATGTTATAACAGCTGTCATAACATTATTTATCAATATGTGGCTTTTTTGTATTCTCGGAAGATATAGAATGTAAAATGTAAAACAGGAAATACGTTGAGACCACTATTTTTGTTTACATCACTGAAAATGGTCTATATACACTATTAAAAATGCATTCAATGGGTGGGAAAAAATGAGCAAATATATTATGTACTTATGCACTTTGCCTTTTTAGAAATTACCAAAATATTTGTGTATCATAAGTAAACCATTAATGTTTTGCTGAACTTGTTATATATCTGCTATATATATATATATATATATATATATATATATATATATATATATATATATATATATATATATATATATATATGCTAAAAATGTTATATATCTTAGTATGAATAGTTAAAATCTACATGTAAATATAAATAAAAAAGTTATTATAGTCTGTTTTTACTGAGACCAAAAAGTCTAGGTGTGTGAAATATAAAGAAAACACAAGTAAAAATCCTAATCAATACACAAAAAGCAGATTTATTGAGAGAAAATAATGAATGATTTTTTTTACCAGTTGTAATTGTTCATTTTGAATAATAATAATAACATAAAGAAATAATATCGTTAATAATAACATAAATCAACAACAATAAGTAACAAAAAACAGACTGCATATTAAAACACAGAATATTGTTAAATAACTTTTTACCAGCAGAAAATAATAAATCAAAGTAATGATACTAACAACAACAACATCATCAACAATAATAATAATAAACAACAATAAATTAAAAATGACACTTGTAAAACCGTCAATAAACAGACTACATATTAAATCACAGAATATTGGTAATTACCTTTTTTACCAGAAATTAAACACTCAAAAGAATATTATTATTATTATTATTATTATTATTATTATTATTATTATTAATAATAATAATAATAATAATAATAATAATAATAATAATGAAAAATGTAATAAAAATACTCAAAACTCAATTACATGAAAAAACAGACAGCATCTAGTAACATTCCTAGATATTTTTTTTTCAGGTTTTTGTATTTCATCTTTCTCTTCTCTTCTCTTCTCTTCTCTTCTCTTCTCTTCTCTTCTCTTCTCTATCCGTTATGTTGTGTGTCCTCCTTTCAGAATAAAAGGAAGCAAACGTAAAATAAGTAACAACTATCACCCAAATTAGTCATACAACTACAGCTGTGTTTACACGGAGCTTACCTTCAGAACACTTAAGAGGTGGACTTTGCTGTTGTAGACTGTGAAGCTTTTCCCGAAACCGTTGCTGTTTCTCTTCATCTGCAGTGAGATGCTGTTAGTAAGGCAGATATATTCCTCATGGAGCCTCTTTACCTCCTGCCGCAGCAGATTCCTCTCAGTCTGTAGAGTGAGCAGACAGCTTTCCACTTCGTCCAGCTCTGTCTGAACTCTTTCCGCTTTACTGACTGCATATTTCATCACCTGACACTTCTGCTCCAATTTCTCTTGTAGAATCAGGTTTTCTTGTTGTAGTTGTGTCAGGATCTTCCTCTCTTTAATTCTAGCTGAATCTTCTTTCATCGGAAGTTCTTCTAAGTAATTTTTCACAGCTGCTTCTATAAGTTGCTGTTTCTCGAGTTGTTTGCTTTGGGTGATTCTTTCTAGATGTTCAGATTGAGGTTTGTTCTGGTTTAAAACCTCTGTAATTCTTTGCCTCATTTGCTGGTTTTTATTGAGAAGTTGTTTGTTCTTTGAATCCAGGTTTTTGTTGATGCTTTTAAACTCCTTAAAGCGCTTAACAAATCTCTGCAGCTCTGTCGCACAATCCTTGGAATACTTCTCCATCTTTTTAAGCTTTTTCTTAACCTCTAGGTTTTCTTTCTGCAATCGTGTGCACTTTTCTAAATAAGGCTCAAATGGACATTTATGAGTTAATTTAGCTGTTAGATTGCAGTCATGACAGCCTGATTTTTGAATGGCTTTATTGTCTTTCTTATTTAGAGTTAAGATGTCATTCTTAATGTCTTTAGGGTCTGCATTAAAGTTGATCTCCATAGCATTGCAGTTGTCTTCTGGTCCTTTTGTTGTGAGGTCAGAATTTAATGTGGACTGTGAACTGCTGTCTGTAAATGTGGATTTGTGCATGATGTCCATAAAAGTTCTGCAGTCTTTTCTTTGTCTGGTTTATGACGTTTTTGACTTCTTCCTTCAGGTGACCAATGCCAGTTATACAGCACTAAAGAGCTTCTTTTCTTTTGTGAGTGATTGCTGCAAAGGATAATCTAGTCATCTCAAGTACATATTCAAAGTAATTACATAGAATTGACTTTTTAATATAAGCGTATTTGAAGTCAAAATTATTAGCCCCCCATTTGATTTTCCCCCCCTTTTTTTCTTTTTTCTTTTTTTTTTTTTTACATATTTCCTAAAATGTTCTTTAACGGAGCAAGGACATTTTTCAAGGACATTTTTCTTCTGAAGAATATTTCTTCTTTTTACATTTCAGCTATGAAAAGCATTTTTACATTTTTAAAACCATATAAGGTCAGAATTGTTAGCCCCTTTAAGCTATATATTTTTGAGAGTCTATAGAACAAACCATCATTATACAATAACTCGCCAACCCTAACCTGCCTAAACCTAATTAACCTAGTTAAGTCTTTAAATGTCACTTCATCCTGTATAGTAGTGTCTTGAAAAATATCTAGTAAAATATTATTTACTGTCATCATGGCAAAGATAAAATGAATCAGTGATTAGAAATGAGTTGTTAAAACTATTATGATTAGAAATGTGTTGTAAAAAATTTGGGGGGTGGGGGGGGGGGGGTAATAATTCAACTTCATATTAAAATGATTACTAGTTTCAGAAGTTGATTTAAAGCAATTAACAACAACAACAACAACAACAACAACAATAATAATAATAATAATAA
Source organism: Danio rerio (assembly GCF_052040795.2). Lineage (NCBI taxonomy): Eukaryota > Metazoa > Chordata > Actinopteri > Cypriniformes > Danionidae > Danio > Danio rerio. Next base: position 19,242,151 of record NC_141021.1, read on the forward strand.
TAATGCTCTCTGCTGATTTTAATGATAATGGTCAAAGACAAATTGGTACATAATGTTTTCCTTGCTTTTTTTCAAGACACTCGTATTTAGCTTAAAGTGTAATTTTTTTTAAGGCTTAAAAATGCTTAAGGCAATTATTGCACATTTTTCTTTATTGCTCTAGGTGGCTAATGATATTTGCCGTTAGAAAATGCTTTTATTCCGGTTAAAATAAAACAAATAGGACTTTTTTCTGAACAAAAATGATCGGAAAAACTGCTGGAATACTGGAACACTGAAAGACTCCATTAAACATCACTTGAGAAATATTTGAAAAACAATAAATATCGCAGGAGGGCTATACTGAATTTGTCCTTAACTGTAAATCAAACATGTTAATAAATTCATGAGTAACGTTACATCAACTTTATGACTGGTGATCTGCAGACACCAAAAGAGACATCTTTTGACTCAGTTTGCATTATGTGGCTGTAACGCTAAATTAAACATAACATAGGCTACTTGTACTATTTTGAAGTAGGCCTACATCTCTTCAACATATATTGACTTCAATTTGTGGACGAAAAAGCATAGAGAAGAAAAGGAAACTTACCAATAATTACTAATAGCCTACACTGCTTCTTGATTGGACTCGACTGGATTGGACTTGATTGATATTTACAATGATTTGACGGCTGTAACCATGGAAACCAAGCGATTTCAATCACCCCCGTGGGCTTCGTGTCACCACGTCGCTTCGAGAGCAATTTGACATCCAGAGTCCCGTGAGACTGTCCGGTACATCGATTTAAATAATGTATATTTATCGTTTAAACCTCGTGTTCCTTTTAACACTATTTTATCTATATTACTTAGATACTGCACTCCGCGAGAATCCAGTTTCTTTTGAAATTGCCCTTTGAGACCTGTCCTCCTTATGGAGGGTTCCAGTGATGGTTTCTACACAACTGTCAAGTCAGAAGTCTTCCCCATAATTCTGAAGCCTAAGCCAGACTGAGACAATTTCAAGGCTTTGCATTAATTAGCGGACTAGATTGAGAAACAGGGAGCCTATAATGTTGAAGTCATGATATTCTAATTTTGTGAAATACTGGATTTCCGTTTTTTCCCATATTTAATCCATAATCATTAAATAGAAACAAATGAAGGCTTGAAATATTTCACTTTGTGTGTAGTGTACTATAACACACAAGTTTAACTTTTTTTTTTTTTTTTTTTTTTTACAAATTATTGAAATAAACAGACTTTTCCTCAATATAATTTTTTTTTGGAACATACGCTACCTGCATGTCATTCTTCAACAACGGGCGTAAAAAAAATTCTTCAACTACGGGAGTAAAAAACTTGTTCAAAATTAAATGTAACAGTCTCATAAGTTTAATTAATTTGTCTTTTTTTTTTTTTTTTGATCAAGAGGACAAACTTAGATAAGTAGAGAAACATTTTTTTCCCATTGTAAACTGAACAAATGTCAATTCCACCACATCTCAATAGCTTATTTCAATATGAAATAGATTATTGCAGTCAAACATTGTCTAAGATAATTTTTTGTATCTAGTTTAACCAATCTTTCCACTAATATATATATATATATATATATATATATATATATATATATATATATATATATATATATATATATATAAAATAGCGAGGCAGAGGGAAAACACTGACACAGTTGGTTGAGTTTACAGACAAGTCCCCGGAGGGTGCTTTATTTACAAAGTGTAGGTTGTGAATACGGTGCTCTTCTTAGAAGTGAGGTGCTCTGGTACTCCGGGAAGTAGCTGAAGGACAGTGAGTAGTCGGGTGTTGGATCGTCACGAGCTGGAGTCTGCTGTGGAGGAGAGACCGAGAGACAAGCATTAGCGCAGGGAGTCATTAGTTGAATGAAGCTCGCTTTCTCTTGCGTGGGCTTGGCTTATATGCCTCTCCGCTTGATGACGTCCAGCTGTGAGCGATCCGGTGCTGATGATGGTCCAGCTGGGTTGGATTAGCGACCAGGGCGACGTGGCATGTGTGTGCTCGCTACATTCCCCCCCCCTTAGCGTCGTCCTGGTCCTGGGTTTCCTGCGGAGGAAAGGTAAAGTATTGAGAGGGGGGGTAGAATGTTTTGACAGACCTGCCCATCCTGACCAGAGCCTTGAGAGACCGTCAGCGTTTCCGTGGGAGGCCCCGGCTCGATGTTGTACTGTGAAGTTATAATCCTGGAGCGACAGGAACCATCTGGTGACTCGAGCGTTGTTGTTTTTCGCTGTAGACATCCACTGTAGGGGAGCGTGGTCGGTCACCAGGGTAAACTTCCTGCCAAGGAGATAATACCGGAGCTCCAGGATTGCCCACTTGATCGCCAGGGCCTCCTTCTCCACCGTTGCGTACCTAGTCTCTGCAGGGGTAAGCTTCCGACTCACGTACATGATGGGGTGTTCATCGCCGTGGACCTGGGAGAGGACCGCGCCCAGGCCCGAGTCGGAAGCATCTGTCTGTAGAATGAAGGGGCAGCCGAAGTCAGGTGCGTGCAGTACCGGTGAGGATGTGAGGGCCGTCTTCAGGGCTTGGAACGCGTCATCTGCTTCTGTTCCATTGGATCCTCTCCGGCTGCCCCTTTCTGGTCAGGTCTGTCAGAGGGCTGGCTATGGATGAGAAATTAGGTATAAAACATCTATAGTAGCCCGCTAACCCCAGAAATGCACGTACCTGGGTCTTTGTGGTGGGTTGTGGAGTTTCTTGTAGTGCTTTGATCTTACTTTGTTGTGGCTGTATGAGACCTCTTCCGATGTGGAATCAGAGGTACTTGGCTTCTGCTAGACCCAGGTGGCATTTCTCGGGATTAGCTGTGAGCCCATCCCTTCGAAGATCTAGGAGCACCCTCCGCAACCGGGATAGATGATCTTCCCATGACTCGGAGTGGACGATCAGGTCGTCGAGGTATGCTGCTGCATACGGGTGGTGGGGCCTCAGCAGGATGTCCATCATTCGTTGGAATGTGGCTGGGGCCCCGTGGAGCCCGAAGGGAAGAACCCGGTAATGCCAGTGCCCACCGGGAGTGGAGAAGGCGGTTTTCTCCTTAGCGCTTTCACTTAGTGGTAACTGCCAGTAGCCTTTGGTGAGGTCGATCGTGGATATGAATAGGGCTCCACCCAGCCTATCCAGCAGCTCGTCCACCCGAGGCATGGGGTACCCGTTGAACTTTGAAATTTCGTTGAGCTTCCTGAAGTCGTTGCAGAAGCGGAGGGTGTCGTCGGGTTTGGGGACCATCACTATGGGGCTGGACCACGGGCTACAGGATGGCTCGATGATTCCTAATTTTCTCATCTTTTGAATCTCCTCGTTGATAGCCAGCCGGCGAGCTTCTGGTACTCGATAAGGCCTCTGCCGGACGATGGTGCCAGGTGGGGTGATGTCGTGCTGGATGATGGTGGTTCAGCCCGGTTTGTCTGAGAACACATCCTTGAACTGACCGACCAAGGCTTGCAGCTCCGCCTTCTGATTCGGTGAGAGTTGCTCACCTATATGGACGACGGGAGAAGTTTCTTCTAAGAAGGCAACTAGATGACCTGGAGCTGCAACCCATTTCTTCATCAAGTTGATATGGTACAGTTGTTCTTCTCTTCGTCCCGGCTGACGGACTTGATAGTTTACCAGCCCTACCCTTTCTACCACCGTATATGGTCCCTTCCAGGATGCCAGGAACATTGAAGTTGTGGTAGGTATGAGGATCATCACCTTGTCCCCTGGGTGGAACTCTCTGGGTTGGGCGGGCCGGTTATATAATCTCTGTTGGGCGTGCTGGGCTTCGGTCAGATGTTGCTTGACGATGGGCATGACTTTTTCAATGCGTCCTCTCATGTCCCGTACGTGTTCAATTACTGACCGCTGTGGGGCTGGCTCCTGCTCCCAGGCTTGACGAGCCACATCCAATAGCCCACGTGGTTGGCGGCCAAACAGCAGTTCAAAGGGGGTGAAACCTGTGGAACCTCTCTGATTCCGAATAACACGTATGGGATCATGAGGTCCCAGTCGCGCCCATCCTCTGCCACCACCCGGCGGAGCATCTGCTTCAGCGTCTTGTTGAACCTCTCTACAAGGCCGTCAGTCTGTGGATGGTAAACAGATGTTTTTATTTGCTTTACCTTGAGGAGGCGGCAGAGGTCTGCCATCAACCGGGACATAAATGGGGTGCCCTGGTCGGTCAATATCTCCGCTGGTATTCCTACTCGGCTGCATAGCAGAAACAGCTCCTTCGCGATCGCCAATGACGTGGCTTTCCTCAGGGGAATCGCTTCAGGGTATCTGGTGGCGTAGTCGAGGATGACAAGGATGTGCTCATGTCCCCGGGCTGACTTCGGCAAAGGCCCTATCAAGTCCATGCCAATGCGGTTAAAGGGCACATCGATGATGGGTAAGGGTATCAGAGGGCTGGGGGGTGGTCGTTGGGGAGACGTTCTCTGGCAGATGTCACATGCCTGACAATACCTCTTCACCTCTCCGTCCAGCCCGGGCCAGTGAAACCGATCGCGGATTCTTTTAATTGTGTTGGCCGCTCCTAGATGTCCAGCCATCGGGTGAGTATGTGCCAGCTCCAGAACCGTCTCCCTCTTGGTCCTGGGAACGACCAACAGTGTCTTCTTTTCCCCCCGCCTCTCTGCGACACAGTACAGCAGACCATTTTGTACAATGAAATGCGGGAGGGGGTGAGGGCTGGGAAACCGTTCACTGTCAACGATTCTCACTTTTGGCCAGCAGTGTTTCAGCGTCTCGTCTTCTCGTTGCGCTCTTCCGAAATCACCACCTGCAGTTATCTGTTGGAACAGATCCAAATATAGGTTAGCCGATGATGACTCACCCCCTCTGTCGCTCTCGGTGGCCATCAACACTGGTTGGCGGTCCCGCTGAGCCCGTCCTTTGTTCTTTTTCTTCGGACGAGCCAATAGAGCCTGATGGTGGGTGAGGAGATCAACGAACCCCGGCCAGTCTCTGCCCAGAAGGAGGGGCACTGGAAGATCCGGAACCACTCCTACCTCAATGCGCCAGCTGCCCGGTTTAGCCGCGATGGTCACTCTCTGTGACGGTACGTGACGGGTATCCCCGTGCACACACGTAATTGGGATTCGGCTTTTTCCTTCATGATGAACTTTTAAAGTTTTCGGGTGAACTAGGGTTATGGCGCTTCCTGTATCCAACGTGGCTGTTTGTGTTTTCCCATCTAGAAATATTCTTCGGGTGGGAGCTTCGGGAGGGACGTTGCGATGTATCACGCACCCTGCTGTCCAGGCCGGGGTCAAGTGTGTTGTGGGCATCGGCTCGTCGACTGGGTTGGGGACCGCCGGTCTGCTGCCTGGTCGTGCTGTGCCCTCTACCGGTCGCCTTCACCCACCGGGTTGGCAGAGCCGCTCTCTCCCCAGTCTCCCTGGCAACGTGAGCTTCTGCCAGCTCCACCGCCTCCACCAGGGTGGCCAGCGATTTGGGATTCCTCATACTGGTAAGTGTGCGTAGTAGTCTTGGTAACGCTCTCATCATCTTTTCAATCACCACTTTCTCAGCGACCTGGACCGTGGAAGGATCTCCTCTTAGCAACCATAATCCCCCCAATCGAGATAGGTGAGCTGCTTGGGTACGTACCGGCTGCTTTTCATCATAGGACCACAGGGAAAATTGCTGTGCTGCGCTGATTGTGTAGAGCCCCATTCGGGCGAGTATCTCCTTCAATGCTTTATAATCGTCATTTTTCGGTGTCTCCAATGCAAAATACGCTCGTTGAGCTTCTCCAGTTAAGAACGGTGCCAACATCCTCACCCAACTTTCCTTCGGCCATCTCTCTCTTTCGGCAATCACTTCAAAAGTGTGAAGGTAAGCATCTATATCATCCAGGTCGCTGAGTTTGGTGATATAACGATGAGCACTCACATCAGGGAACTGGCCAGGACTGGCCGCTTGGCGGAGCTGTTGCTCCATTCGGTCTTGTCTAGCGGTGAGCTGTTCTGTTATTACCTGTTGCTTTCTTGAAATTTCCGCTAGATGGCGTACTATGTCTTCCAGCAACATGACTCAGGTCAGGATGACAGCCGAGCAAGAGAGCGTGAGTGGGAGAGAGAGAGCGGATGCCTGTCTGTGACACAAAGAAAAAAAAATTCAGCGATTATTTCTCCTTACTGGTAAGTGTTGTTTTCTGAATTTTTTCCCTCTGCAATTGCCCGCATTCTCCACCAGTTGTAGCGAGGCAGAGGGAAAACACTGACACTGTTGGTTGAGTTTACAGACAAGTCCCCGGAGGGTGCTTTATTTACAAAGTGTAGGTTGTGAATACGGTGCTCTTCTTAGAAGTGAGGTGCTCTGGTACTCCGGGAAGTAGGTGAAGGACAGTGAGTAGTCGGGTGTTGGATCGTCACGAGCTGGAGTCTGCTGTGGAGTAGAGACAGCGAGACAAGCATTAGCGCAGGGAGTCATTAGTTGAATGAAGCTCGCTTCCTCTTGCGTGAGCTTGGCTTATATGCCTCTCCGCTTGATGACGTCCAGCTGTGAGCGATCCGGTGCTGATGATGGTCCAGCTGGGTTGGATTAGCGACCAGGGCGACGTGGCATGTGTGTGCTCGCTACAATATATATATATATATATATATATATATATATATATATATATATATATATATATATATATATATATATATATTAAATTTGTCAATGAAATAATTTGGTTGAATACTGAATTGTCACACTCTAAAATTCAATATTTATTTGGTAAAAAGCTTTTTAGAAAATGAATAAACTGAATTTGTATATTAAATAGAGCATGAACTTATACATTGTGAATACACTTTTAATGTGTGATGAGAACTTTTAAAATATTTATGCTATTAATCCTATTAATGGATTAAAGAATTGAATTTCAACCGATTAATATTTACATCAGTATTAAAACAAGAAAAAGGTCAAATCTGTGATATAAATACATTTTCTGCACAGATTGTATTGTTTTGCCCTTTAGTCAGAATCAATTCCTGTTTTATCAAGTGTAAAAAAAGAACGTGCTTGACAAGAAATTAGTATACAAAACACAATTTCATTCATATTTTATCACAACAGAAAGGTTTATAGAAGTGCGCCATTGATTTTACCCCAGCAGGTGGCAGTACAATTCCTAAATTCTAGACTTTTCTGTATGAATGACCACAGTATGCTGTAGCAAAATAAGAAATTAACTTTACAGTATGTGTTTCACTTGCTATATTTTTGTGAATTTTTCCTTTTGATCTGTAAGCACATGAAACATGATGGAAATATATAAAGTACAACCACTTGTGAGTCTTGTTAGACATCTCCTTTTAGAAAGTGCATCCCTGTCTTGCTCAAACACACCAGATAAGGGATATTATGGCTCTCCAAAAACAAAACCTTTATTCATACAAACTTACTTTAATAAACACACACTATATTACTACAGTAAGTGCAAAATACTGCATCCCAGCACACAAAACGACAATGTATGACAACTCTCGGTATCTGGACGACATGATTGTGCATGAATTGGTAAAACCTTTGTGTCTGTGCTTAAAACAAGAGAAGTTCATGTTGGCGAGAAGATCAAAGGTCTGGACTCTCAGGAGGTTTTGCCCGGGCATGAGCGTGGCTTTCACAGTACAGCTCATCATCTATGAAGTAGTATCCCTTCTGCTTTAGGTTTTCCTCGCATTCTGTGCACACAAAACAGTCTGGGTGACGGAACTTATCCTGAACCTTCACAACCGTCCCACTAAGAAAACAAAGAGAGACAGAAGAGCAAAAATAAAAACCTAGATCAACATTTACATTTTATTTGATGAATACAGTAAACACAGTAATACTGTGATCAGATTTTTAACACCACTTTTTAAATTATTATTATTATTATTATTATTATTATTATTATTATTATTATTATTCAGGATTCTTTTAATAACCGAAAGTTTAAGAAAACAGAATTTATTTAAAATATATATAATTTTTACATTACTTTTCATCAACCTACTCTGAAAAGCAGATTTGTATTTGAATTATTTGGAAAGTGTAAAAAATTAACTGACCAATTACAATTAATGAATGATATAGGAGATTTTTAAATAAAGTCTCAATATATACTGTATAATATATACACTCACCGGCCACTTTATTAGGTACACCTGTCCAGCTGCTTGTTAATGCAAATTTCTAATTAGCCAATCACATGGCAGCAACTCAATGCATTTAGGCATGTAGACCACAGCTGTGTCCGAATGGCACACTATACACTATGCACTTATACATCTACACACTCAACAGCATAATATATATGTTTGTCGTCCCAAATGAAACACTAAGGTTTTTTTACTAAGCGGAAATTCAAACCGTTTCCCTCATGAAGTTTGACGGTTGTCAAATAAGTGAAATAAGTTACCAAATAATACCTGCCATGAGTATAACCGCTTTCACCACCAGGAGGCGATATAATCACTCTCGTAGGAGAATACTGCTTTCACAATCCAAAATAAATAAAGTTATCTGACATATATTAAAGTGTACTTATTATTTTTAGAGTTTTCAGTGTGAATGCATTGCTTACATTATTTATACTAAAAATGGCACAGAATAGTGCATAAGTATGCGATTTTGTATGTTTAAGATGATCTGCTGCAGTTCAAACCGAGCATCAGAATGGGAAAGAACAATGATTTAAGTGACTTGAATGTGGCTCAGTTGTTGGTGCCAGACGGGCTGGTCTGAGTATTTCAGAAACTGCTGATCTACTGGGATTTTCACGCACAACCATCTCTAGGGTTTACAGAGAATGGACCGAAAAAGAAAAAATATCCAGTGAGCGGCAGCTTTGTTGGAGGAAATGCCTTGATGCCAGAGGTCAGAGTAGAATGGCCAGACTGGTTTGAGCTGATCGAAAGGCAACAGTAGCTCAAATAGCCAATTGTTACAACTAAGGTTTGCAGAAGAGCATCTCTGAACGCACAACACGTCAAACCTTGAGGCAGATAGGCTACAGCAGCGGAAGACCACACTGGGTGCCACTCCTGTCAGCTCACCAGGCTCAACAAAATTAGACAATAGAAGATTGGAAGAACGTTGCCTGGTCTGATGATTCTCGATTTCTGCTGGGACATTTAGATGGTAGGGCCAGAATTTGCTTTCAACAACATGAAAGCATGGATCCATTCTGCCTTATATTAATGGTTCAGGCTGCTGGTGGTGTAATGGTGTGGGGGATATTTTCTTGGCACACATTGGGCCACTTTGAGTACCAATTGAGCATTGTGTCAACGCCACAGTCTACCTGAGTATTGTTGCTGACCATGTCAGTCTCTTCATGACCACAGTGTACTCATCTTCTGATTGCTACTTCCAGCAGGATAAGACGCTATGCGCTATGTTTCTTGAACATGACATTGGTTCACTATGTGGCCTCCACAGTCACAGCCAAAAGTCTTGGCTTTCTACAGTAAATATTTGACCTTGTGCATATGACTATATGACCTGTGTAGCTTAACTTACACTATGCCGTTACCACACTTATCACACATTGGTAATTTGTGCAAGTTGCCAGAAGGAGCAGATGGTTTGCTCATGGGGGCATGGACTTTCCTTATCACTAATGGACGAGTACCTGTGGAAAGAAAACAGTATAGTAACATGTTTCTGTTCAGAACAAAACTTCAGTGCATGTGCACATTGCAGCATTTTCAAAAAATAATAAATCCATAGTAAAGATTTCATAAAATTAACCACAAACAAACAGTAATAAGGATTTTTATATCCTTGACTATATGCCACAAAATTTCAAAACTATAATACTTTCATTTTTAATACATTATGCATAATCCACAACACTCCTTTTAAATTAGAATTAAATAATCTGGGTGAAGTACATTTTACATATTAAGACTATTATCTAACTAATAATATCTCGTACGTTCATCATAAAAAAATTAATTGTGTTATATTTTTTCCGTGAAAAAAATAAATTTAAGAGGTGTTTTGAAGGAGGCAAACTTTCCTTACGTGCAATGGATTGGATGGACAAAACTGTTTTGGCTCAAACGTTTTGGCCCAATGCCTTCCTCAGTGTGTGAAACTATTTTCTCCCTCCACCCATTTTTTGAATTGCCAATCACATTACGTCATACTCATTCATTAAAAACAATGTTGTGTATGTCGTACCCTCACTGTTCATAAAGCTCTGTAAGGCCTTAAAGGATCCAGACTGTCGAGGTTCATGAGCTTCATCCTCTTCTTGATTTTTCTGCAGCATCCGATATACATCCGAATCCTCTATATTGCTGAGTAACCTGGGACTACACAGTCATAATTTCAATGTAATCTGCTAGACAAAAGCAAACTAGATGCTGTATTGATTTAAAATTATTACTTAATGTTGATTAGTTCTAAAAAACATTCTAGAAGGATTTAGGTTCAGTTATGATACACACCTTTCTGCTTTGTTATGGATGAGGCCCTTGAGTTGTCCTTGTAGGGCGTCCTGAATATTGCCTGAAGAGTAAAGCCCAATAGGGGAGTTGTAGGTTGGACTCACCACCTGTCGTGTTTCATCAATGTTGGCTGCAGCCACAAACGGTGAAGCCCTTCGATTATGGCCTGCTCCTATTGGTCTGTGTTCCTTTCGATCAATATGATAAGTGTTACAGTTCATATTAAAAATAGGGGATCATTGTGCAGAAAAAATATAAAGACACGTACTTGTCTCTCGGCTTCTAGGTTCATTTTAAATGGATTGTCTTCAGTCATATTTGGTGACCACAGCTTAGTCTCAGGTCTGCAAAATAACATTTGTGATCCCACATAAAATATTTCTGTAACACTTAAGTTTAGGTCACAATTCACGGTATTAGCAAACCATTAATGAACACTGCTTAATAAACTACTAATTAGCTGTTTATTAATGGTTAGTAAGGTAGAAGTTGGGTTTAGGTTTTAGGTATAAGGATACAATATACATTCATTCATTCATTTCCTTGTCGGCTCAGTCCCTTTATTATCCCGGGGTCACCACAGCGGAATGAACCGCCAACTTATCCAGCAAGTTTTTACGCAGCGGGGGAAAACCGGAGCACCCAGAGGACATGCAAACTCATGCAAACACACAGAAATGCCAACTGAACCTAGGCTCGAACCAGCAACCAAGTGACCTTCTTGCTGTAAGGCGACAGCACTACCTACTGCGCCACTGCTTCGCCAGATACAATATACAATTATGATTAATAATATGCACACAGACTTTCAATTTTCAGCCAGGCAGCCCAAGGGCTTCTGGTGTACTGTCTTTCTGTTACAAAATTGTCAAGTTTAAAATATGATTTCTTTAAAAATCAGCAATCTTCACTGCCTGTTAGATAAATGATATGAAGTGGTTCCCAGATCAGACAAGAATCACTGCATTAACTTCCATTCCCCCCACCATGTTCTACGCTAGCCTGTTGCTACTGATGGCTCTAGCAGTTACAACGGTCTTTCATCTCATTTTTAGCTTGAACAACTAAATGAATGCTTAAGTCTATTTAACTGAATGTATTGTTACTGCATTACAACAGTGATGCTGTAAAAACAACCTTGTGAAATTGAAAATAGTCACATTAAGCTTTCACAGGAAGTTTATCGTTGGCTTTAAAACTCTAGCTTGAGCCCATAGGCAGGTAGTAAGCCATTATAGTTAATAGCATGAATTGTGACCTAAACTTGAATGTTATCATTTCTTGTTTTTTCCAATATGCTCTCAATAGTATTTCTTAGCATATGGATGATTTTAGAATCGTGTATACATTTTACATTTAAAAACACATATTATATCACGTTATCTCTAAAAACAATATGTTAAATAAGCATATTTAGGGACATTTTGTTATGAAAATGTTCACTTAAAGAATCTCACTAGACCAATTTCTGGCTGTCTCTGCCTCCTGAATTATACATTCAGCATCAATTATCATGAAATAATTAATCTAGTCTAATTTTAAACTTTTGTGTTGACTAAGTCAAAGAAGCACCTGCATAAAACATCTATTTTCTGCTTTAATTGCTCTTCACTTATTGAAACAAAGTTGTGTCCATCCCTACGTTCTATTCACATTGTTTCTAAAAAGGCATAACCTTTAAAGCACTGACAAAAGAAGCATTTTGCTTCAAGTTATTTTACTGGAAGGCACTGAGGCATGTCATTATTCTTCTCTTATTCATTACAAACTGAACTGCAAACATGCTGGGTTCCACTCAGTTATTTCATGTTGTCCCAGCACAAATAGACTAAGTTAACTTAATTGTTTTGAAAAATTTAAGTGGATTAAACATGAAACAATTAAGTTGTCTCGCCAAAAAAATTAAGAATTGTGTTATTTCAACTCATTTAAAAAAGTTCAAAACAAGCAACAAAATACTATTTTTTTTAAATGTGTTTAGGATAAACCAATAGATTATAAGAAACTATCTGTCAACTCCAGCCTGATCTCACGAGGAAACGTAAGTATTTAAAATTTTGTCAGTTTAGTGGCTAATTCGTACGAATTCGAGTTCAGTCATACGAAAATGAATGATTTTAAAAAGGAGGCGTGGCACCCAACCCCACCTCTAACCCCAACCGTAATTGGGTGATGAGCAAATCGTACTAAATTGTACGAATTAGATTGTACGAATTCATACGAATTAGCCACTATTTCAAAAAGTTACAAATTGCCGTGAGATTGAGCTGGTCAACTTTGTTACTGGGATATTTAATTGAATTCTCATTCACCTTTTGAAAACTATAATACAATTAAAACACATAACATTGTTTTTAAGACCTGTCATGTGGTGTCTGTTTTGAGGTTAGCGTCTTGAGCTAATGCACAAAATGGTGTAAAACGTCAACTCTGTTAGCTGTTAAAAATGTTTAACAATAAGTTATGCAACTAAGTCAAATGTCCCTATCACATTCGACCATTTTGCATGATTATATTAATTATGGATCCATTATTTATTAGTATTATATTATTACAGTTTAACCACAATTAATAGAAAATACTTGAAATGCACCAACAATACGTTAAAACCCCCAAAATCTTTTTCAAGAACCCAAATGCACATCAACTATATAAATGATTGGACCTCTGACCTTTCAACAGTAAGTGTGAGCTGATAGGAGGCATCCTTAATTAAAGTCTGAGCCTCAGAGTGCATCAGGTTTTCTGCTGACACTCCATCTATCGACAAAATGATATCTCCTGGAGAGAGGTTCACTGTGGAAGCTTTACTTCCTGGTGAAATCTGAAAACAGAGAATGGTTTAGACAACATCAGAAGAAGTTAGCTGAAAGTTTCAGCAAATGGCTAAACTCCAACACTGAGCTCTACTGATATACAGAATGACTAAACCGGGCAAATAAGCATCAAACCACAATACAATAAAATGACCAATCAGAGAGAAAAGTTCTGTTGATGGTCAATGAGCAAATATACAAATTAAATAATACTGTTACACTGAATTATTTTCTATAATAGCAAACACAAGGCACTTAGAGTGATGGAAGATAGAAAATAATGTGTTGAAGTTGGCAGAAACGAAACTATTACAGAAACGCTGAGTGCAAACAAACATGGATTTTGGGTGGTAATTTAATGAAATGATTACTAGTGAACTGGTTACTGCAAAACTTAGTAAATGTTGTATTGCTTTTTACTCCCTTTCATATGTTTTGAGTATAAGAGGGAAACTCCTACAACTGCACAACAGTACGGTCAGCCATAAACAGTCATCTATCCACATCACATGGTTCATACTGCATGCTTTAGTTAAATCCGCAAAGAAAATCCATTTCAGCAGTTAATTTGTTCACCTTCAGTTTGTGGTACATGCTTATTTTCGCAGTAAAATTGTATAGTTATTTTATTAATCAAAGGGATAGTTGAAGATAAAAATGTTTTTTTTTTTTTTGTTTTATAAAGCAAACAATAGGATATTTTACCACTTATTAGCCTTAAGAATCTGAAGTTTACTTGATAATTCATTCATTTTATTTCTGCTCACAAAAATTATGTTAAAAGTATAAAACGTGATAAGAGTATTAAATATGAAAATATACTAAAAATAGTATTTTGATGAACAGTGCATCATCAGTGCTTCAGATTGTATTAATTCTATGGTTAAATAATAGTAATTTAATCTCACATTTTGCCCATGTAAATTAAAAGTGCATTTTATATTTTGGCATTTAAGTTTTCTTTCTTTCTTTCTTTCTTTCTTTCTTTCTTTCTTTCTTTCTTTCTTTCTTTCTTTCTTTCTTTTTCTTTCTTTCTTTCTTGTATGCTATAACTTACTTCAAGAGCCAAAAATCCTGTATTCTAGTTTTTTGAAAAGGAAGAAGATGTATACAAAATGTGGATTATTTATTCATTCATTCATTCATTCATTCATTCATTCATTCATTCATTCATTCATTTCCTTTCCGGCTTAGTCCCTTTATTAATCTGGGGTCGTCACAGCGGATTTAACCGCCAATTTATCCAGCATGTTTTTACACAGCGGATGCCCTTCCAGCCGCAACCCATCCCTAGATCCACACACAATCATACACAACAGACAATTTAGCCTACCCAATTCACCTGTACCGCATGGGGGAAACCGGAGAACCCGGAGGAAACCCACACGAACGCAGCGAGAACATGCTAACTCCTCACAGAATCGCCAACTGACCCAGTTGAGGCTCGAAACAGCGACCTTCTTGCTGTGAGGCGACAGCACCACCTACACAGCAAATTTTACATAGTAGATTTAACTACCTTGGAGTTAAAATTAACATTCCCTCAGAGTTTATATGGGAACCACTATAAGTGTTAAAAATAACACTTTTGAAAGTGTTAACATTGTCAACACCAAGAGAGTGTTAATTAGCAAACTCTTATTGTGTAAAATATCTGTTAAATTTCCGAAAAAATACCAGCAGCTGTGGTTGCCAGAATCTTTCTGTGAAAAACATGGAAGTTTTATAGAACTGTATAAATTTACAAAAAATAACCATATTTCATGAACTAACACAATGTTCAGTTTACAAAATTATAGCTTAGTGCACAAAAATGTAAAGTCTTTAGATGCAATAATGTTTTCATGTGTGATTGCTAGTAGCAAACAGATTTTGACTGCATTAATAACTACACAGTTACCTTTAAACAAAAGAAGATGCAGCATAACATCAAATATTTTCAGTTCATCTTGGACTTGAACAGAGACACTATTATCCTCCACAATGGTGACACAAAAAACGTTTAGCTGTTTTTCTTTTTTTTTCATTTTTAGATTTTACGTAAAAATACCAGCAGCTGTGGTTGCCAGTAATCTGCTGTTTTTTGCTGAATATTTCTGTTAAAAGCACATTCAACAGTCTATATTTTTTATCGATCTCACACTGCAAATTTTAGATTTGGTAGATTTAACTACCTTAGAGTTAAAATTAACACTCCCTCAGTGTTTATATGGGAACCACTATAGGTGTTAAAATAACACTTTTGAAAGTGTTAAAATTTTTAACACCCAGAGTGTTAATTAGCAAACTCTTATTGTGTAAAATATCTGTTAAATGTATGTCAAAATACTGGCAGCAGTGGTTGCCAGTAATCTGCTGTTTTCAACATTTTACATTCGTAAATTCAGTTTTCAGAATATTTCTGTTAAAAACAAATCCCATAGTCTGTATTTTTCATTCGAACACACGTAAGCCTTAAATTCCAGAGCAAAATCCTAACTAGTGTCCTCACTACAGAAGGCTGAACACTCAGACAGTGATGAAGTTAATGAGACAATAAAGTGTCTAATTAAAGGAGGATTGAGATTTGTTGATGAACAACTGTTAACAAGCAGAATCACTGAAGGACAGAAAAACACAAGCCAAAACCAAAGATGAAATCAACTGAGAAAAAAAAAAAAAACTCTAAATAAAATAATAATCAATAAAAATAAAACAAATTACACAATAAAAAATGTTATTTTTCAACATCTTTAAAAAAAACTCATCAAATTAAACAACTTATCATGGAGCTTCACCTATTACTGACCTTTGACTTTATTTCTGTCATGTGAACAAAAGCTCTTAATGAAATTTCTGTTGTTCATTTGAAGTCACCATGATGGAGGACAGAGTCTGCTTTAGTCAGGCTTTTCAACTTCTTACTATAAATGTCTTTTATTTTGGCTGCTATAGTTAGTGTTAATTACACTTTAGACATATAGCATGGAAAGCCGAAAGAAAATTAAAGTGTCAGTCTGAAGAGATTATTATATGACATAGCCATCCTTTCCTGCTTGTTTTTTAATTCAGTCTCATATTAATTATGTGTGAGAAATAAATGATATACATAAAAGAAACCACTGAAGCTCCAATAATATATAATAAAATAAAACCAATATTTACAATGAGAATGTTTGATCTATGGCAGAACTTAAAAACACCCAGACATCAACAATTAGTCTTTGAATCTCAATAATGGTGACAAACAAACAAAAAAAAAACACTACTGAAATATCACCTCCCAAAAACAACTCAAAATAAAGAAAAAGAAAGAGATTGTAAAAATATAAAGCTGCATAATTTATTCATGCTGCAATGCATGCTGGGAGCTTTGTACTATGCTGGCACCCAGCATGCATTGCGGTATGATCTATGCAGCTTTTTTTTTTCAGCAACCACGGTTGAGGTTCATATCCTAAATCTTGATGCCTGTGTGTCATAATGAGCAAGCTGGAACTTGAATGTTTAGTGCATGACACTCTAATTATTAATTGCATCCTAATTTTTGTTGAATCTTCTATGAAGAGCAGCAGACTGCCAGAAGTATTGTCCCATGCAGTTTTTATACAACTATATTTGCATATCTTTATGAATCAACTTATTAATCACCTGAAATTATATCTATAAAAATTTGGCACAAACAGTATAGTTTCTCTTGATCTTTCTTGCTATAACTGATGAGTTTTAGAAACGCAGCTATAACTGTCAGAGAAACATTAGTCTATAGGAATAAAGCTTCAAGAACTCAAATAAGCAGCCTCTGATCTCCATGATGGTGAGGTCAAATGAAATATTTTTAATAAAAAAATATAAACCTCTGTTCATTGTCAAATATTCTTACAGAAATGAAGTCAAACTGTAATCAGTGAAGCTGCTTATACTATTATTTAATGGAGATGTTTAATCCTCTGTTTTAATTCAGTTGGTTTGGTGTGAGGCTGTGTCTGTAGATTTATTTCTTCCTTCAATTTCTTATTCCTTCAGTGATTGTGCTTGTTAACAGCAGGTGTTCAACAGCAGGTGTCTCAATTCACTTATTTGTGGTCATTCGCTCTGTCTAGTGGACTAAACTAATTGACTAATTTAAGGGCCAGGTGAATGAGGGTGTGGCGAGATTTCAGACACTCTGATTAGTTTCTCAAATACAAGGCTTTTCTACAAAGGTAGATACATGTTACTCTGTGTGACAAGAAGGCAAATCAGCTTCTAATGCCGATCTAACTCTAGAATTTTAACACTTTACTCTGAATTACCTCAACCCTTGAAATTTAACACCAATGAATTTGCTGTGTACTGTGCCACTGCATCGCCATTGTGGATTTTTACATAAATAAATACAGGTTTGTGTGTGTGCAACCATAAAAAATGACAAGGGGGCTTGAATAATATGAAGCTTTATGTCCTTAGTATGTCAGGATTGTGTGTGTGTGTGTGTGTGTGTGTGTGTGTGTGTGTTTGTCTGATTGTGTGCATGTCCTTGTCCTCATTGGTATGTTACCCAAGTAAACTAATCTTACCTGTAAACATACTTGAGGAATAAGTCTCCAGCCAAGTTCTGCAGTCCTACTGTTATCATTTCACAGAGTAAAGCTGCAAAGATGAATTATATGAAACTGCACATATGCAGTGCATTATATAGTATCACTTGCATTACATGATAAGAATGGCATGTATAATGGTATAAGAACCGAATGAAAATGTACATCCATCATGTCAGTCATTCATCATAAGGCAGTAGGCGTGTATTCTGTGGAATTGTGATGGTTTGGCACTGGATAAGATTCTTACCCTTAAATCAGCTGTTTATCAACTCAATATATTTCTTAAGGTCTCTTATCTATTCATCCCAGATGTATGTTCTGTGCAATGTGTATGTGTATACTTAGAACTATTTTACAGTAAATGTGTGTAAATGATCATGTGTTTATAGCTACAGTACCATATGCTGGCCTAAAACTGGTATAACTATCTGCCACAATAATGTATAATACAGCAAATGGTGGCATTTCTTTAAAGATAACATCTGAAATACTGAAAGTTATGTGTGGTCTCTCTGAAAAAAAAAAAAAAAACTAGGTTTTACACCAAAAGTTATGCCTTAGTTTTAACACTTTTGTCTTAGTTTAAAAAGAATTACATAATTTGGTCACACAGTGGATTTTAATGTCTTTCAATCATGATTCCTATAGCATTTATGCTATTGGATTGTTTGGCAAAAATGTTTCTATCAGTCAATTGTGTCAAACCCTGTTGCCAAAACAGAGGAGTAAATCATTTCTCATCCTACCCAAAAAGTTTATGTAACTACATTTAAAAAGTGTTTAGTTGACTTTACTTAAAAAAAAAACCTGAGAAAATTCATTGCTGTTAAGGTGATTAGTTGAAAGTAAATCAACCTATTGCCTTCAAATAATTGAGTAATTGAAACTTTACCTAATTCACTTAGTACAAATTAAGTAAAGTGAACTTAACAGTTCAGTGTTACAAAGGGTTTACTCACTTTTTAATCGCATTTTACAATGATGATATCTGACTAGTCATATCTACTCATAAATATGACAAGACACACTAGAATGTTGCCTGTAATTTACAGTAGCCAGAGTAAAGTACAGCAGCCGATTTACTGTGTCCGGTAAAAAAAAAAAAAAAAAGATTTATTTATCCATTGTTTATTATGTCTTATAATTTAGAAACAAAGTTAGCAATTGCGTTGGAAAAAGCCTTTTCTTTAAAAAAACTATAAAATAAGTTTTTACACTTTTATTAAACTATAAAATATATAAATAATTATTAAAAAAATAATTATAAAAAAATAATTAGTAAAACTATATATCAATATTAAATGGGAGATAAAATGTCAACTAAAACATTTTCTTGCAGACATGAAAGTAAAATCTAATACATACAAATTTTATACCAATATATATTCAAATGCACAAATGCTTTTATATGCCCAGCCTTCTTTTTCACCAGAATTGACCACTCTTTATAAATGTTATGGT
This sequence comes from Danio rerio, assembly GCF_052040795.2. Classification (NCBI taxonomy): domain Eukaryota; kingdom Metazoa; phylum Chordata; class Actinopteri; order Cypriniformes; family Danionidae; genus Danio; species Danio rerio. The sequence continues at coordinate 19,261,438 of NC_141021.1, forward strand.
CTTCAATCCATCGTCTCATCTTTTTCTTCAATGAAACTTGTAATTGTAATTGACAGGAAGTTATATTAATCTGTTGTTAGTTCAGATCACTGACCTGTATGGTGCTTGGAATATAGAAATTGTTTTTTGTTTGACACTGTAAAAAAAAGTCCGTAATTTTACGGTTCATTTCCAGCAGCTGGGGTGGATTACAGAAATGTACCGTAAAATAACAGACATTAAATTATAGAAATTTCCTTAAATTTAAATTTCTGATAAATTTCTGTATTTAACGGCTGTTATTTTACTTTATTTATGGCACCACAGTTGGCAAAAATAAACGGGAAAATTACGAATATTTTTTACAGTGGATGTTATAGCCAGAGGTCAATTTAAATAAGTTAATTTGCCAAATGATTAGATTAATAATGTAATTTTAGGTAAACCTGAAACCTTGCTTACGTAAATCAAAGCCTGATTCAAAATCAACTGGCATTTAAGCATTGAAAAAGTAAGCATAGATCTATATTTGTACTGCATGTAATGGACATTTGCTCCACAAATCTTAGCTAAATCATTTTGAAATTTGAGTCAACTTGAACTAATCAGATACTACAGTATATGACATAAAACAAAGCCCATTGTCGTTCTAAAATTACATTTTGAGCACATTTCAAATCTGCTGTTGATAAAATAGGCCTGCTTTCCAAACATACTTTGATTAATAAAGTCCATGCAGGTTACAGACTGTGAGTAAATCAAATCTGAAGGCCCAGAGACAGAGGACAGGAGGTGTTTGACCAAAAATGGCTGCGCAGTGTTGAGATTAGGTAACAGTGTCATGCTGAACCACAGAGTGAGCAGCAGAGAATGTTCCGAGTGTGAAATCTCATTAAAGCAAAGGAGAAATCTAAAACTAGAGCTGCTCAGAGAACAAAAGCAGAAAACCTCTGCACAAACAATGACTTCATTGTGCATTTATATACTAGATCTTTGATCACATAACAAGTTGTAGCCTTTTTAACTCACAGAAAAAAAAATCGTTTAAATAATCTTCAAAAAAAAAAAAAGACAGTACATTTGGATTAGGATAAAAAATATGTCAAGATTCAGTTTTTATCATATGGAATTTTTAATACTGGTTTGAAAGACTTTTTCTTAAAGGAATATGTCACCCTTAAATGGAAAGTACTTATTTGCACACCCTAAAGCGGTACAAAACCATTATGAGGTTTTTTTTATGCTTCTGTTGAAAACAAAAGAAGATACTTTGAAGAATGTTAGAAACCGGTAACCACAGACTTTAACAATTACATTAAAAGTTACAAGTACAAGCATTTTTCAAAATAACTTCCTTTGTGTTTAAGTAAATAGTGAGTAAATTTCCATTTCAGGGTTTTAGTAGTAATTGAGTAGTTTTACTCAGGAATTGTAATTTAGTAGTTTTCAAAATCTGTTCTTTTACTTTCCCTTGAGTACTTTTACTGCACTACTTTCCTTAACTGCAGTCACTACTTTATTTTTTCTTGTCTATGGAGATTAGAAAAGTCAGTCCTGTAATTCCTGTCCAATAAATCACACACAGAAGTAAAGAGGTAATTTGTATCAAAATGAACTACCTCAAGACATGGGTGATTTATGATTGCAGCAAACTGTTTGGAAGCAATAAAAGTGTCCTAGAAGATGTTCAAAATCTTTACCCGCAAAAACACAGAGACTGTTTAGATACATGTCACTGGTGAAAAGATGACGGATGTTTACTGTATGACCAAAATGGCCTTAAACACCCAGCAGACACAAGATGTCAACATGACGTCAGATTGACGTGGTACCCCAATGTCATGGGGGCGTTGCATTTTGTTTGGAAATGAAAATCTATATTTATACAACAGTTCTGTCTGGTTCTCAAATCTGATTTGCTGATAGCCGTGCGATATTCTGCAATATCAGAACTCCTACAGCCTCTTTACCCTTTGTGTATTACTCTGCCCACATACAACCAGCAAGAAAAGCAGACACTACAGATTTAAAGTTTAAAAGATGCTTGCTCAACTGTTTAACTGTCAGCTTATGATTTAAATCCGGAAGAACGTAGTTCCTCATACAAAAGGGTTTTTGAGGCTCTCCATGTTTGATTTTGTTTTTATATATACACAATAATGCCGTCAAACTGTTGTATAAACGCAATATCACACTCGTAGTAGAGCGATATGGCTGTATATCGGCACTGGTGGGGGCACTATGGCACTCGGCCTGTGGCCTTGTGCCAACGCACGCCTCACATCAGTGCCGATATACAGCCCTGTCGCACTGCTACTCAAGTGATATTGCTCATATATATATATATATATATATATATATATATATATATATATATATATATATATATATATATATATTATATTTATATATATATAAATTATCAAAATTAATTAAATAATCAAAATTCAAGGTACAAATATGTTTTTTTTTATTAATAGTTGAATTAATCATTGTAAAATGCAAAGATAGATTACAGTTAAACACTTGCTATTTGGAGATATAAAATTGCAATTACAATTGAGAGAAAGTCTAGAATATTTTAATCTTTTTAATAATATTAAAGGGACTTCATATAACCATCCGACTTGTGTTAAATATTGCTCATGTTCCAGATCTATATGATGTTCTTTCTTTTGTAGGACAGAATAGCAAGTTTGGATAACAGCAGCCAGGATATTCCTCAAATTTCTTTCTTTCTTTTTTTTTTTTTGAGTTCAACAGAAGAAAGAATCTGACATGGTGTTTGGATGACATGATAACAGATTTTTTATTTCATTTTTGATTAAACAATCCCCTTAAAGGGCTGAACAAACAGAGCGGTTTCAATCAGTCTATGCTCCTATCGGTTGTTCTTTCTGTTTTTGGACTCTCTCTGACATTTGTTTATACGTGCAATACACAAATCCACTGCCACAACAGGTGCGAGGATCCAAATGTTAGTTCCAATGTCAATGATTCATCAACAATTTTAGCTCCACACATGCACATAAATAGAGCATGAGGACAGCCATTGTTCTGCACCATAAAACATTCTCTTTATTGGGGATGATATACTGCAATCCGCAGCTCATGCCAGATTGTGTAATTTCGGTATCCATTTCTATTATTCCTTTCTAGTAATTTTTTTTTTTTTTTGCATTTTGTATATTCTATGATTATATACATTATTTTAATTCATTCATTTTCCTTTGGCTTAGTCCCTGATTATCAGGGTCACCACAATGGAATGAACCGCCAACTATACTCTGGTATATGTTTTACACAGAGGATGCCCTGCAGGCACAACCCAGCACTGCTGGGGATTTTCTTTTATAATAGTCTAGTATTTTAGCTCTATATAATAATTGTAAAGCATTTTTACTACACAATAATTATAAATTATTATAATGTGCTTGCATGTTTTTTTTTTTAATTTACTTTACTGTAAAGCTGTTCATCATTTTTATGGTTTTATTATTACATTTGATTATGTAATTAACTTTTCTTTCTTTAAAATGCTAAATGACATAATAACAGAACAATAAAATACAAAATACAATAAGAAAAGAAAAAGAAAATGTGTGTGTATGTTTGGTATTTATTCGCCTTTAACTCGGTCTTCTTGCATTTCATTGTTTTATTATTATATTAGTTGATGAATTAGTTGAGTATAATAATACAAATATAGTAAAAATAAAAACACATATATTATTTGCAGATGAATAAATATATAAATCAAAATATGCTAATACTTGTGTAGATAATATATCATTACAATGATAATAATAACAACGGCAATCATAATAATCAAATTATTATTATTTATAAAGATTCTTTAGTGAATGTGTATTAACACATTTAGAACTTTTTTTAAACGTATGTGCATTTACATAGATAACAATAATGATAATAATCATTTGTTATTATTAGAATATAGGTGCTCTGAATCAATAATATAGTCTTATAATGCGTTCAGTATAACACTTTCTAAAAACGTTACAGAAAATTGAAAATTGATGTCTGTGTTATGATTAGCCTATTGTTTTATGTTTGTTGATGGTGTTGCTTCAATAAATCTGTTATTTTCTGTTCGCTTGTTTAACACAGTTAAATAGGTAAATAGACACACTCACTTTGGCGACGGTGAGCGGCTGACTGAAGTCTCTTCCTCCAATAAGTCGAAAACCCCACGGCGCGGGACCATCTAACACCACAGTGAACGGCATTTCCACAGCAGGTGTGTGTACAGTATTTGTGTGTCGAGTATGACGGTGTTTTCAACTTTAAACCCCTTTGGAGCCAAATGAAGACCACTCCTCCGCTGAGTGCTATCTCTCGCTTTATATCTTCCTCACTCACTTCTCTTAGTTCATAATGCTACTCTGTCTCTGTCAGACTGTTCATCTCATCAAATCTCAATCTCTTCTCTATCGTATAAACATCACACCTAAATCCTTAGTCACCTCGACTATATCAGAACAATCCTAGGAATGGCAATTTTACTTTCGTTTTAAGAACAAGGGTTTTTCATCAAAAAAGTCTGTAGTAACTATACAAATGTCGCGTTTTTTATCCTACAAAAAGAGCAAAACAAACAAAACAAAACAAGTGAAATCCCAGAACAATGAATAAATGTTAAAACATCAACCAAACTATCATTGAAACAACGTTAAAACTATAATTTATTTTTAATTAGTTTTCCACACTGAAATGAAGTTATTTCAACGAGGATAAATAGATCAAAATGCTCACCAGATCAGAATTTTTTGACTAAAATTAAATAAATATTTTTACTGAAACAAGCATTGAATAAACATTAAAAGATCAACCAAAATATCATTGAATTTTGTTTGTCAGCTTTGATTGATGTATTGAATAAGGCTGCTCAGTTGCATTTAGTTTTTTTAGGATAGACTAAACATACTGACATCATATGAGACACAAATATATACAAATAAACCCTTTTTTCAGAATATTAATCTAAATATTGTAATGTAATAAAATAATATTGTAAACCTCTGTTCATAGTAACAATGTCATAGTACATCCATCTGTAAATATCACCATAGATTTTCTGTAATTGCACTGAGGGGCGGGGTGTGGGGGATGGTGGAGTGGGTTATGGGGATACGTCCCCCTCACTTTTAGAGACAGACCATTAAGAAACAGGTGATTAATAACTGTATGAACATCAACTTTTGTATTGCAGCTGATCCCCCCCCCCCCCCCCCCCCCGAACACACACACACTTTTAAATGCACTTTATAACTACCTATATCCTGCGCTTGCTGCTATTGCACTCATGGTTAGACCAAAACTGCATTAGGTTGCCTCGTACTTGTACATGTGTAAATACAATAAAGATGAATCTAACCTAAGAAAATCTAATCTAATGTAATATCATGTAGTTTTAGTATTTTTTTCAGACATTTTAAACAGTATACACTCAATAATAATTATTATTTGTTGTGCTGCTTGAACACATCACACATTCTTCATCACATCACAATTCTTGAGAAATTTTTGGAACAACTTAATTGTTGTAGGTTTACTACTTACATTTGTAAAATCTATTAAGTTAACATCATCGTTTTGGTTTAGACATGAAGCAATTGTGTTGAACCCAGCATTTTTTACAAAGTTCAATTTTTACCAAGTAAACAGCTTTATCAAGAAACTAATTTAAATTTAATTTAATTACATTTTCGCTTAAGTGCTTCCATAATGCTGGATCACTATTATATAACTATTTCAATAGTTCACATTTAGATATGCTTGGCGTTAATTGCAGGTTTGTCCCGGGGGAGAACCCTGAGCTCGGAGATAATGAGCATATAAAGGGTGTCCGAGATCAGGTAGTTCTTGAGAGCTCCCCTTAGAAAAGGGAGGGAAAGGAGGAGATGGTGGTGGAAGGGGTAATTCTTCCAAACGAAGCTAAGGCAGTAGGGTAAAATTGGTTTATTTATTGTAAGCTTGGATCAATCTGAATGGATCATTAGTGATTTTAGATGAGAAGCCAGCTGTGATCAATCATATTACATGCTCGTCTTGAAATTAATGTATAAAACTTCACTTGTTTAGACTGAAAAATATATATTTTTTTTTTTTCAAAATGAGGATCATGAACACTAACTTGTTAAGAATGTTTCATTAGTTTTCTTTTTTTTTTAGAATTGCAAATTTAATCAAACAAAAATGTTAAAATATTAAATTATAAAAAATAAATAAAAAAAAGGAATAACTAATGTGTGACCATTTTTGTCTAGCAGAGTTTACTGGATAGAAGAATCTTCTGCTATGACATCTCTGGCAATGGAGACTGATCTTAGATGTGAGCTACAGCGAAACACTGATCAGACAGCCACCAGAGATGGAGGCAGGCCTGTGTGCTCTTATGGCTTTCCAGTGTTTGTACAGGACTGGAGACTTAAGGGCCTTCGCTGCTTCTGCCCTTATTTGGTGAGTGAACGAAGCGGAGGCTTGTAAAGTCTTACAGACACATTCTTTTATTACAATCTGGATCTCGCGCTGGATCTCCAGTTAAGCAGATCCCTGCTCGTGTTCTCTCATCTTTAAATCTTCTCCTCTCCTGTGGCCTAATCTTGCACTTCCACTTTGTTGATATAGTAATAATAAACTCATTGCACTGGACATGGATGGATACAAGCGTAAACTCTTCTGTGTTTTCTTCTATTGCTTTTTTTGACTCAAACTGTTGGGCTTCCTCCCTCTCGCTTCTTATCTGCTTGATTGATTTCATCCTTTGGTTCAGTCCAGACAGTATAAATTGATATAAAAAGAAGTAACTGAACTCTGTTTTAATACATGAATATGCTTCTTTAACAGTGTAATCACAAAGATAATGCCAGTATTCAGTTTTCAGCAGGCCTGATGGATTTGCTCCATAAAAGGTTTTTGGGGAAATGGCCAAACAAATAAACGTCTCTGGCAGTAAATCACATCCTCATATCAGTCTGGCTTCACTGAAACTTTGACCTGTGTTATGCTCTATTAACATCCTTAATACAATTACCATAAATAGCATAATATTATCATGATTTTTTGGAAGATGTCATTTTAAAAATGCTTTTGGACATGCACCTTATTAGCACCAGGGGACATGACAACAAATGCTGAAGCTAATTTTTAAAGAGGTACACATTTTTAAACACAAAGGGTGCATTTTAGTCAACCCAGGCTCATTCTGATTACGTACTTCTATATACATTTCTGGAGAGCGCCAAATAGCTCCCGGGAGCTACGTTTTTTTGCAGTTTTTGTTTTGAATCCACCAGAGGGCACTGTTTATGCTTTTTTTGAGATCTTAAATTTGCCATTCACACCCGTTGTTCTCATGCTGCTGTCGACTGACTGACCAATCAAATGACCCACCCTCCTCCTTCCCTAAACCCAACCAATAGTGTTTTCAAAAGCACCAATTGACCTGGCCACCCACTTCCCTAAACCCAACAGACAGTTTTAAAAAGCAATCCAGAAAAAGAAAATTCCTCATCTAATTGTTACCATGCTTTCAGATTTCCTCACTCTGTTATTTACATTTTTTTGGCTTCTGTTTTTGTCTTACAAACTTTCTGGAACTGTTCTTCGTTGAACTCAAAACCCATCATTGTGGTCAGCTCCTCTCTACTTCTCAAGTCCTCCAACGTACATGGTATGCCACTGGACAAACTGGTAACAGCAGGAAAGCTGTCCATATGCAGGTAAGCGGTCAGCTGGTTTGTGCAAAAAGGAACGGCGTCATATCAACCCATAGCATTCGTTTTAAAGACAAAATGCATCCATACGTACTTCTGGCTAATTTGCGATCTCCAGAAATGGCATTTACTTTCAAGAAGAGCCTGTGTTGATTTTAGTACCTAAAACATACATTTTAGCACTTGAGTGGTATTCATCAGTGCTTTACACTTTGTTACCTAGTAGAAAATGTAGCACCCCAAGTGATTTTGAACCTTTGTTTCTGAGAGTGTGCTGGTTTAATTCACTTTATACTCAATGAAAATCATTTGAACACAATCACACTTGTAAATGCATGAATATACTGTATATACATGCATAAAAAACACCTACTTATAAGCACTCCATAATTCTTGGAAAATATTTGTGTACTGCATGCAGGTGAGCAGATTTTACAAACCTTTTGTAGGCAACACACTTTTTCTCTCCAAATGCACCAGACACTTTCTTATAAACACTCTGTGTTCCTGAGAAAACATTGTACAATTCTGAAGCGGGTCGCACACTGGATGCACCGCTCAGCGCCATGACACTGCACACACATAACAGTTGGAAGCATCACACACCAGACGCGCACATCGAATGGTATTTAAAATTCTATTCAGATGGCGCTCGATGGCATGGCTGAAATATGAACATTGTCTTAAGTCATAGCTGGGCGCCACAGACAACCGCCGACTTGCTGTGCTGGTGTGCGTACCCTGATAGAAATCTATGCTTAGAATTCTTAAATGCATTCGGTGTGCGACCCCTTTAAGTGTGCTGCACACAGCTGAGTGGTCTTGACAAACCACCTGTAGGAAACCCACTGTTTTCTCATGAAGTCAACATTTAACTTTGTTTTTCGATTTTGCAAGTTAAATAAACTGACATTGCTATTTAGTCACTTTTATAGTTTAGGTGAATTGCGGTGTAGACTTAACTTTGAATAAATCTTTTTTTTTTTTGAACAATGAAACAAACTTGAAAATTCTAAAGTTTGAATTAACTTTAGCTTCTGACATTTATAATACTACAAAGAGATACATTTCATCAAAGAATACTGAAAAAAAAACAAATAAACTTGCTTTTAACAAAAATATTATTGAGCTATATGAAAAAAAATGCTGTTTATTTACTCACCCTGCAGACCATCCAAGATGTACAGATGTTTTCCTTCATTAGAACGATAAAGAAGATTTTTAGCTGAAATGTGGTCCTTGGTGATTCAAAAAAAAAAAGTAAAAAAAAAAAAAAAAAAAAATATATATATATATATATATATATATATATATATATATATATATATATATATATATATATATATATATATATATATCTGTATATATATAAATAGCTGTAAATATATATGTTTTTGATTTCCTGAATAGATCCGAATGAATTACTACAAATGACCTTAATGTATTATCAGAATTCACATTTATTAATTTTTTTTTGAGGATGGTAATTATTGACTTTGACTTACTTTTAAAAGTAATTTCAACAAGGACCAGTTTCCAAAAAATAAAATTGCCTGAAGAAGATTGGACTAACAGTAGCATATTTAGGGTTAACATCTTTTTAAATAAATCTCTGTTTAGCATTTTTTTTAACCTAAAATGGTCATGAAATACTGAAAGTAAATATAATAATGACAAACCCACAGTGTTGAAATATTAGAACTGGAGGCGATGGATAAACATAGGAGCTCAAATAACTGAGCAGAAATTTATTAGATTAAGAAAAAAAGAAAAGAGAGACAAAAGGAGAGAAAGAGAAAGAAATGGGAGAAAGCTTTACTTGATGGAGAGTAGTGTTAGATCCTTAGTTAATTATGAACACACATATACACACACATACTTGTTTTGGAGGTTTGTGAGGACTCTCTATTGGCATAATGTGTTTTTTACTTTTTAAAAAATGGCAAATTTTGAATTTGAAAAGATCCTGTTAAGTATGATTTTTTCATGTCTTCATAAACTACACCAAGGTCTAAGGTCAAATCCATCTCATTATACAGTTTGTGTCCTCATAAAGCACTAAAACCAGCACCCCCCAACAACACTATATGATGATAAAACATCATCATATCCTCTGTCTTGAGTAGAGGAGTTTGTGGCTGTATCAAAGGCAAATAGTGACTCCAGTTAGACTACACTGTTAAAAATTGTCCCGTTAAATAACAGTAAAATACTGGCAGCTACAGTTGCCAGCAATGTACTGTTATTTTACAGTATGTTGCTGTAAAAATACATGGACTACATTGATTTACACAATACTCAAGTGAACTCATTTTGCTCACTGAAAGCAACTGCCTCAACTTGGTCAACTGCTGAATGAGTTTATGAAGTAATGTGCTATATATGCTTAGAAGCATACTTATAATGATAACTTATTTTAGTTAATTAGAAAAGTTCTGTTTAACTCTAATGTCTTATTTTTCACAACAGCACACATACATGTAAATCTGGAATCACCAGAGAGATTCTGACTGCATCAGCAACTAAACAGCCGCTATCTTTAAATAGAGAAACATGCAGAATAACATCAGCAGTTCATTGTTCATCTTTAACTCATTCACTGGCTCTACTCTCCTCCACAACGGTGACAGACAGAAGAAATTAGCTTCAGGTTTTACAGTAAAATACTGTTTTTTCCTTGATTTAACAGTAATCTACTGGCAGCTGTGGTTGCCAGCAATATACTGTTTTTTAACAGTCTACTTCCGTTGTGTAAATTAACAGTATATTACTGTTAAAATACATTTTACACTGTGTTTTTACCTCACACCTTTAACCCTTTAAACCCCAGAGCATATACTTCAGTTTTAATTGAAGTGTCCACACTACTGAGTGTTCAAGAAACATGTAGCAAAGCTGAAGTAAATTCATTAATTAACTGACTAATTAAATGATAATTGAGGATTAACAATGAACAAATGAAGAAATACTGAAGGGAAAAAACAAGAACAGAACATACAAAACTTTAGTCACAGCTTTATAATGAAATAACCTGAAGAACAACAAATGATTAAATCATTTAAATGATCAGCGGATGATTAAACAACTCTACAAACATCATCACCAGCTACACTTATTACTTAATACATGTATTTTTGTATAACATCTACTAAAGTTCTTCTTGAGAGAAAGGTTAACGTTTTACATCACCATCATGGAGAACAGAGTTTGCTTTAGTTGGGCTCTTAGCCCTGTCATTTTTAACATTTATATATCTTGGCTGCTGCTATTGTTAAGAACTTTGTTTAAAAAGCTCTTTTGATGTGGCAAGCCAGCCAAAAACCTAAATCTGAAAAAATAAGATCTGGTGATGTTCAAGTTGCTATTAAATGGCAGAGTTTTGTTCTCATTTAGTATAATAAAATTTACTGCTCCTGTTCAATGTTAAATCTATTGTTTTACATTATATGTGTGTATATATATATATGGCAATGATTTCTGGAAGTTTTTAAGAATATCTTGGACAATAACACTGCTCTATGGTATAAACCGCACTCAAAGAGACATCAATAATTAGCACATGAACCTCAATAATGGTGACAACAAATTTAACAAAATTTAACAAAATTAACAGTTTAACTCACAAAACAGGCAACTGAAAGTCGAAACATAAACAAAAGCAGAATCAAACACAAATAAATAAAACTGTTAGACCATTATACAACATTTATTTATACCGCAATGCATGCTGGGATATTTGTACAGTGCCACTCCCAGCATGCATTGCAGCATGAAACATTTGAGATGTTACCATTGTTGAGATACAAGGTCAGATTCATGAGGTCTGAGTGTGTATATGTCATAGCTGAACTTTTTATTGTATATTATTTCTTAACTGTTAAGTAATCATGGAGGTATGTTTTCTGTTTCCACTTCTCATTAATTAAATACCTGCAACTAAGCATAAAATCTATTGCATGAGGCCCTTCATCCAAATTTATACCAAAACATTTATCAGAAATAATTTCAGATCAAGAGATTTCTCTATTTATTGACTTCCCAACTTTAGTGCTATGGTACAAACGGTTTGTAAACGCTGTATTACAGCAGTTGGAAAGTCTTCTTAAATGAGTTCAAGGGTGAAGAGCCCAACTAAACCAGCCCCTCACTCCATTACGGTGACACAAAAAACACCTTAATTTCTGTTGGATCTCAATGTGAATTGTATGGACGTCAAATCAAGCAGTAATAAGTGTGTCTGCTGTTGTTTGTGGAGTTGTTTAATGATCCTCTGCTGAGACTGAAGCTGTTTTATTTTATTTGATTTTATTTAATGTTGTAACTCAAGTCACTGTTTGTGTTTCTTGTTTATTTTCTTCAGTAATTGTGATTATTAACAGCAGGTGTTCATCAGTGTCTGAATTCACTCATTAGTGTTCATTAAAACTGTCAGGTGAACTATATTAGTTAACTAGTGTATGAAATAGTGAACAAGGACACAAAGCGTGATTTCAAACACAGACTTCAAAACATCGAATCTGAACTCTGTTAGCTCACAGTTTTCTGCAGTTGGTTACTTTCTCGAAAACAAAAATGTTACCCAGAAAGCATTGTTTTTAACAGAATATTACTGTTTTAGTGAAAAAATATTATTTTACCGTAGAATCTGACCGTTTTTTAACAGCAATTTTTTACAGTGTAGAGAGTGCATCACTATCCATCCTGTGCTGAAGAAAGTATTTTAATATACCCAGACAACATTCTTTGCCAATTTTTTTGCATACATTTTAATTTTTTGCACCAAAGACATTTAGTGTGTATAAATTTGGCACATGGGATGAATCATAAAGGACTACAAAACAAATAAAAGAAACCATAAGTGAGAAATCAAGAACTTTATAACGTGAGTATAAAGTGAAACCCATGTATATTACAATACAAAAAGAACATATAAAGTTTCAGCAAACACAGCCATGAAGCTGGAAAATGCAAAAAAAGTGTGTTTAAACATTTAAAGCTGAAGTGTGTCACTTCTACTCAGAGCTGAACTCAAATATCACAATCACAATTCAAACATCCCAGTGACTTTTCTTTTCTTTCTAAATGCCATCAGTCTGGCTTTTTATTAAACATGTAAATCAAAGTGGGCATTCAGGTCTATGTGTGAACAGTTAATAGATGGCTTCACAAAAGTCCTCTCATGATACCTGATTTACAAAACTTTAAATGGGATAAAAGTTGTGATTTAAACACTGATGTCTAAAGTAGTGATTCAAATAAATTAAATATCCATTTAAAAAATGTCCCGACTGCTCAAATAAGACTATCAATTGCATGTTACTGTTAAAGATTCTTTAAGCACTTGAATAAAAGCCTAAAAGCCTTTGAATCATTAATTTAAACATAAGAAAACAAAACAAAAACATTTTAAGTTTCTTTTGGTTCCCTATTGAGAACATTGTAATAATCGTGAGCTCTATTTAAAGAAATAAAATCAGCTTATTAGGAGTATGCAGCTCTTTATGTGGATCAAATGTAATTACAATTCTTTCTGTACAGGTTTCCAAAATACTTTGCATCTACCACTGGGCAACCAAACACCTCCACTCCAAAAGCAAACCATCATGTGTACAAATTAACAAGGTACCATCCTGGACCCTTTTCACAATTTCTGGGATTCTTGATCAGAAACTAGAACTAGACATAATTTTATGAGTTCCCGTTTGATTTTGTAGCAAGAGAAAAAAAATAGATCTTGATTACAGCAAGTTACAAAAGTCCTTAGAGGCCATGCGGTATTATATTTTTCTTTCTCGTTTTCTCATTCTCAACATATCAAGTTGTTTTCTTGTTATAATGACTTCATTTTTTCGTGATCTTGGCACATCAATAGTTGTTTTCTTGTCATAACAACTTAATTTTCTGGTCATTTTGACATAACAAAAGTTGTTTTCTTCAGTTTATGACTTATTTTTCTGCTTATTTGGCATAAGAGGATGTCCTAGATGCTGTAGATATTTCATATTGCGGTCTCTTTAAAACAAGGTTTCATTAGTTAATGTATTTACTAATATGAACTAATTATGGAAAACACTTGTACAGCATTTATTAATCTTAGTTCAGTATTTACTAATGCATTATTAAAATCCTAAGTCATGCTTGTTAACATTAGCTAATGCATTGTGAGTTACCATGAACTAACAATGAACAACTGTATTTTCATGTTAACTAACATGAACAAGTACTGTAACAAATGTGTTGTTTGTTATTTGTTCATGTTAGTATATGCTTTAACTAACATTAACTTATACAACCTTGTTGTAAAGTGTTAGCCATATTGCCTTATTTAAAGGGATTCACTTTTTCATGTAATTATAAACAACTATAGTTGTCTAACTGCCATAGATTCATTAAAGCAAAAGCAGGATCTTCATTATTCTTCATTATCTAATTCCTACATGTAACAACTTATTTTGCACCATCTAAAACCCAAGCTCTAAAATGGTATAAACAGTTAAGGGAATTCATTCAGTACCTTTATTAATCTGGGGTTGCCACAGCTGATTGAACCGCCAACTTATCCAGCAGTTTTACACAGCAAATGCTCTTCAGGCTGCAACCCATCACTGGGAAACATCCATACACTCATTCACACACACATATGCTACAGACAGTTTAGTTTACCTAATTCACCTAATTCATGTCTTCGGACTGTGTAGTAAACCAGAGCACCCGGAGGAAACCCACACAAACACAGGAAGAACATGCCAACTGACCCAGCCGTGGCTCAAACCAGTGACCTTCTTGTGAAGCCACTGTGAAGCCCCAGTTTAGGAAATATTGTTGTAAATAATGAAATAGAATCATATACAAAAGGGGTTCCCAAACTTTTCAACCCTGCGACCCAAAAAATAACAATGCCAGTGACTCACGACCACCAATATGGTTCACACACACACCAATATCCTCAAGTCTATTCTTTGTTTATTTTTGAAGAACGCAACTCAGAGATCATCCTCCATGTTTAGTCGTTGCCTGTAATTCATTTTAATGTATACGCGTGCCGTAAAGGTGTCAGAAAGTTTACCCTGGTGCCAAGAAATCAATCTGCTGCATCTGACCCTATGCTGTCTTGAATCTAACATATTGAGACCCCAGGGGTCACAATCAAATAGAAAAAAAAACATGCGTTGCTTTATAACTAATATACTTTATATAACTAATACTATATTTTTTATCTTCTGTATAATATAGACACAATATGCTTATTCTAATAGTTATCCTGCGACTCCCGAGGGATAACAACCACCACTTTGTGAACCACTGATATACATGAATGCTATCATGAATACACATTAATCATGAGCATGTGCGCTTGTGCTCATATAATTATGGCTCTTCTGAAAGCCCCTAATGTGTTGCACGATTGCCCGACTGCAGTCATCCTAGCTTCGTTTGCTGCTCTATAGGCAAAACACTTGTGTTGCCTCTTCATCATCAATCATTAAGTTACATGTGGAACATTCTGTTCTCATGGCCGGAATGTCCATCTGAAAATTTTTGGTGGCCTGGTCATGCATTAAGCACGTATAAATAATAATAACAATAATAATAATAATAATAAATAAAACCCTCAAGAATTAAGTCGGGATAACGGGAAAACAACATTTGATACGTTGTGATCACAAAAAAACTACTTTTAGTTATGTTGAGATCACGATAAAACTATTGAGAAAAAATATTTGAGTGCATGGCCTTTCAGAACGTCCATAGCAAGTTGATAAGATGAGAGAAAGAGACTTCAGTTAGTCATGCCAAGGTAAAATAACACAAATAATAGTGTTATTACATTAAATACCTTGCATTACTTTTAATGCTAATGATGACTGTGAAAACGCATCAGGAAAGTCTGTGAAAAGGGTCAGCTGGATGAATCTACTTACAATTGGTTTACCTATGCATATCACGCTACAAAATGATGCAATATTTCATGAAATCATATGAACACACTTCAACTTTAAAGAAAACAAAAATAAGAGAACTAATAAATGCTTAAGGTGCTTTAAGATTGCTTTACTGCCTGTGAACTTCAGACATACTTTTTCATACACTGAATAAACATACTCGTAAAAGCTGATGCAACACAAGCTATATGTTTTCAGATGAGAACACAACAAGTGATACACTTAGTGCAGAAAATACTGATGTACAAATCCTTCAAAAACTAAACATGAATTTTTAAATGTCGGACAAGCTTATAAACAACATTCATCAAAGACCAACAACCCCCCTCCCCCTCTCTCTCTCTATTGCGCTATACAATGCAATTTTTAAAAGAGTGCATCTCATGTGAAACGTGGCAGATAAATTACATAATTCAAATGTTATACCAGAATGCTCAAAAGGAAAATTGCAAGATGAACCCTTTCAGATAAATTAGTTGAACAAATAAAAAGTGAAACATTTTAGCAGGCTCTCCTTGATATTGTAACATTTGTTGCCATTCATTTCTAATGCAGTTTTACAGATTGTTACTGTGTGAAAATCTGGTTTACAATTCTAAAACAGCCTATTCATAAAAGTCTCAAGTAAACATTATAAAAACAAGTTCAGTAATCAAATACTTTATACCAAATCCCATAAAAGCATTTTCTTTTTTCAGAATTTCAATGCACTTTCATTTTAAAGACAACTTATACAAATACCCAATGCACTGATAATTATATGGACATTATCCTATATTAAAGATTGCCACTTAAACAACAGCAAAAATCCTTCATATTTCATAAGTCTGTATGGCAAAAGTATGTTTCCTATACACTTAAATGTTCCTATTACCTTTTTATTTTGGCCACAAAAACGGGGAATGAGCAACATCATAAATTGTCCATTAAATCACTTTTAGATCATTTTAAACGAAACTATTCATCACCTTTTATAACCAGTGGTCTCTATTGCTATTAACTTTGCATGTTAAATACACACACACACACACACACACACTTGTACACAGCAAAATCCTCTGAGCAAAATTGACTCAATTCACAGTGCATTTGGTCCCTCGCTAAATTGAGTAAAAGTTACTCAGCAGCAGAGTTAAAGGTAATGAAACAGTAAAGGGACTAATTAAGCAATGATGATGAACACCTGCTGCTAATAAGCAGAAACAGAAGAGAACACACAAAACTACATCAACCTTCAGTCACAGCCTAAAGGCCCGTTCACACTTTGTGATTTTTTTTTTTATAATCCTGAACAATTGTAGCATGTCAGACTGCAAGAACATGGCTCTCTTGTCACATTATAAGATCTTAGCTGTCATAAACTCAGACTGAAAGACAATGAATACGCACCAAACACGAATGGAAATGCCCTCGGAGTTTGACGCCATCCACCCATGACACTTTCACTATACTGCGTTTTGAAATGATTCCAAACAGCAAACATAAACAATCTGTAGCTTAAACCAGGAAGAAAAAAACTGTTTTGACATTTCCCCATGGATGTTTGAATTGTCGCATGGATTGCTTCATCAAATGAGGAGCTCCTATTGGTTCTTGGATTGACGCTCATCACAGCTGTTGTCACAAAGCAGGAAAGTGTCTGAAATCTTCTGACACTGCCAGAACTTCATCGGAGAAAAAATCTGATCGAAAAGGGCAATAAGCGGCTGCTAGCGAACATGTCAAACTAACGATCAAAGACCACTTATTTTAGTCTAGGATTTCAGGAATCTTTTAGGATTTCCCAAGTTTGTCTTAGATGAAAAAATTGTGGCTGAAATCTCACAGGGTAAGCAGGGCTTAAGATAAAACAGCAGCTTTACTTATTACCGACTTGTTTGGCCTTATTTCTGCCAGACTCTACAAAATTCCATATAGTGATATTAATGAGAATTACCTGACTAAGTATACCTTTATCAAGTTATAAACTGCACTGAACATATGAAACACTCAAAAAACAGACATAAATTAAAGCTGCACCCGGTGGTCTTAGGATAACAGAGAATAGTGGACAATAATAATTTAAGCAGACAAATATTTTAAAAATCAGAGAAAATCACTGATCTATGCCAAACTTCCTTCTGTCAGCAGGTGGCGGTATGACTGTAACTCAATATTGGCATGTAGATGTCTTCAGGAGTGAAATCTTATCAAACCTGGGAATTTTCAGGCAGATCTGACATTGTATGGCTGAGTTAAGGCTGATTTATATTTCTGCGTCAAGCGAACGTGTATGCTCCGGTGCAACCTATGCGTGGAAGCATAGCCCTCATTGTGGACTTCGGCGACGCTGGCCCACACCTTTAAAAAAATGTAACTACACATCGCAACGACGTGAGGTGAGAGCCGCACAAGCTCGATGTAGCAAGTGTTTACAAGTGTGGAGTCTCGTGAAGGAGCTCAAGATAGAAACTGTTGTTTTGTGTTTACATGTGAATAAAGTTGTTGCACGTCTGTCGATTCCCGCCTTAAAATGAGTGAGTTTGAGCCACATGTATAGTAAGGTAGTGTTCAGAAAAAAACAAAACACCAGTGAAAAAACTCGACACAGAGGAACATAAACACCTACTGCCAGCTAGTGTTTAGGAAGTGTTATTGCAGAGCAACAGAAACAGCGTGCAGAAGTATAAATACATGGCTACGCACGTTTTTTCACTCACGTTTTTTAATGTGCAATTATCCTGTTTAATCCCACCCCTTGTACGACACAAACTCAAGTGTGTCCGCAGCTTCACTATTACTCAATTTAGAGAGGGACAAAATACACTATGAACTCAGTAAATTTTACTCAGAGGATTTTGCTGTGTATATATGGTTTATGAGGACTATCATAGGCGTATTGTACTTTATACTGCAAAAATGCTTATTATATGTTTTTTGGTGGCAAATTTTGAATATTAAAATACGCAAGTATAATTTTTAGCTTTTAAAATTACAAGAACACAAGGCATCCCTTGTAATCCACCTTAATAGACTACAGTAGGTCATAACCATGTCATTATACAATATAGTGTCCTCATAAACAATATAAAAAAGTACACACACACACACACACATTCAGTTCAACATTGATGCCTGAGTTTTGTCTCTCAGATCGTACTGATCTACTGACCTTACTCAATATCGTGTCTGAATCCTCATCGTGCTAATTCCTGGAAAATAACAAAACATTGGAAAAACATTGCTGTGTGTGCTATCGTCAGAAAAGCAGGTGAAAGAACGGCGAGGAGACTGCGTGGTGGCACGAAAAAAAAAAGTGCTCAGTGAAGTAACTTCCGTGGTTCGTCTGTGCAGAAATGGCAGAGCTAAAACTGTAGTGTCTGTGAACACACTCGCACGCAAAGACACACTTTCTCAAAGGTGAGGCGCCTCGTTGGCCCTACACAGTAGGCACTGGAGTGGCCATAGTTGTGCCATTATTTCCTCTTTGTTAAAGCGGCTTAACATAGTTTCCTGGGAACGTTCCAAATAACCTGGTTCTCCGAGACGTACCTAAAAACAAGCACAGTGCATCAGCAATACAATACAACAGCTTTCATGAAATCCCTCACTCACAGAAAAGTCACAGTGTGTGTCAAATAGAAAAAAATGACATATGAAACAAATGAATATCAAGAACAAGCTAAACTGAATACAACCAATGATGTAATTTAATCAGAGATAGGTGAGAGACATAATCAGTAACCATAGCAAAAAATGTAAACATACTTAGAAATCTACTATCACTGGCCACTGTATTAGGTACACCTAGGTATTGAGTTGGACCCCCTTTTGCCTTTAGAACTGCTTTAATCCATGGCATAGATTCAACAAGGCTCTGTTGGATTACGATCTGGTGACTGTGGAGGCCATTTGAGTACAGTGAACTCATCATCTTGGTCAAGAAACCAGTTTGAGATGATTCGCGCTTTATGACATGGCGCGTTATTCCGCTGGAAGTAGTCAGCAGAAGATGAGTACACTGTGGTCATAAAGGGATGGACATGGTCAGCAACAATACTCAGGTAGGCTGTGGCTTTGACACAATGCTTAATTGGTACTAATGACCCCAAAGTGTGCCAAGAAAATATCCCCCACACCATTACACCCCCACCAGCAGCCTGAAACATTGATACAAGGCAGTATGGATCCATGCTTTCAAGTTGCTGATACCAAATTCTGACCCTAACATCTTAATGTCGCTGCAGAAATCGAGACTCATCAGACCAGGCAACGTTTTTCCAATCATCTATTGTCTAATTTTGGTGAGCCTGTTCTTAGCTGACAAGAGTGGCACCTATTGTGGTATTCTGCTGCTGTAGCCCTCCCACCTCAGGGTTGGATGTGTTGTGCATTCAGAGATGCTCTTCTGCATACTTCGGTTGTAACGAGTGGCTATTTGAGCTACTGTCGCCTTTCTATTAGCTCGAACCAGTCTGGCCATTCTTCTCTGACCTATGGCATCAACAAGGCATTTGCGGTCACAGATCTGCCGGTCACTGTATATTTTCTCTTTTTCAGACCATTCTCTGTAAACCCTAGAAATCGTTGTGAATGAATATCCCAGTAGAACAGCAGTTTCAGAAATACTCAGACCAGCCCGTCTGGCACAAACAACACAACTTTCAAAGCCATTTAAATCCCATTTCTTCCCCCGGTTTGAATTGGAGCAAATCGTCTTAACCATGTCTACATGCCTAAATGCATTGAGTTGAGTTAGAAATTTGCATTAACGGGTAGTTGGACAGGTGTTCCTAATAATGTGGCCAGTGAGTGTATATACATATAGTTTAAATTATAATTTTAAAGTGCACAATAAAGGCTTAACTAGATTATTAAGGTTAACAAGGAAAGGTAGGTTAATTCATTGTCAAAAAGTCATTCAACAACAAATTTCACAGGAGGGCCGACAATTTTGTCTTCACAATGTAGAATAGTCTATATTAACAAATCACAAACCCATGAAAATTGCATACCACCTATAAAGGCACTGTATTATCTTTATAAAAGACTTACCAACAAACCAGCCATCGTCACATCTCTCGACAACATCAACAACATCCCCTTCCTTCAGCTCCAGCTCATCCTCATTACGAGGCACATAGTTATACACAGCTTGGAAGCTATGTTAAACATTTAATAACATTTTAGTAATAGAATATTATTAGTGAATAGTCAAAATTAAAGTGCTAAAAAATACTTACGGGTCACCACCTGCATGCTGAGAATCCTGCATCATTTTCTGAAAGAAAGAAAAAAACTGTATAATATACATGTAGCACTTTAATGCATCAAAACATCATGCTAAATCCAGGCACAGGATGTCATTCTGTGAGTCTTCATCATCATCATCACAGAGCTTAGAGACAACCTGTTGTTACAATACACACAAAAGGGAAATTCACCCAGTTTGAGATCACAGAACTGTAAAAAAGGATTAGGCTTTATTTTCCAGTCTGCAATGCTGCTAGTGTCACAGCACACTCCATCCTACCCTTCGTGCTCTACTGGGTGATAAACAGGGAGAAAAACAGCGCCTCCTTGTGGAAATTGGGCTACGAGGTGGCTTACCCTCAACCACCACTTCCTGCCTATAAACTGTCTGCAAGAATCAAATGCAAAGCAGCCAATCAGCAGTTTCATACAAAATCCATCTCCGAGTTATTCACAACCTCATTCTCCGTCATAAAATCACTGCTCATGTTATTTCCAATTTAAGTACGGTTAAGCTTTAGTAGTCATTACAGAATCTTTAGTATTGTTACTAAGTTATCTTAAGTACCATTTAGCTTGCAAGTAAGAGACATATTGTAGACATACATGCACAAACACACTCATCCTACTTTCAGTATTGCCATATTTAGAATAACGGACAAAGGAAAATAAGGACAGTTCAGCTGGTTGTATTGTGTCAATAATTTCCCCATCAAAAGTATGCAAGTTGCCAGTTCAAATTCTGCTGGCATCAAAACAAGCAGATCCAGAGGGCTTACATTGGTGCCGTGACCCAGATGAGAGTTCCATCCTTATTATTATTATTGTAAAGTTATTATAATATTTTGAATCCCACTTAAAATAATGGGAGCAGAACCAGAGGGGCTACGCTGGTATATTTGATGGGAGCTAGGTTCAGGGAAGTAAGTGTAATACAGGCCATAAAGTAACAGCTGTTTACATAAACCCCTTTTGCTTTAAGAAAGATACTAGCGACAGTCACTAGAGGCTGTGGTCTTAGCAATTGTTAGCACACTGGGAATAGTAGTTTGAATAATGCTTAATGTAATGCGAGGTGAACTAGAATGGTTAAATTGGTGCCGTGACCCAGATAGGGGTGAGTGCAACAGGTGCAAGAGCTGTAAAGTAAACCTAATTCCTCTCACCTCTGTGTTCTAGTAACAGACACAAGATGCTGTGGTCTTTAGCATCTTTGAAAGTGCATCTACCTCTTACGCCAGACACACTTCTTCAAATCAGAACTGGGCGAGTATGTCAAAGCAGGGGTCTGTTACTGTCAAAGACCATAGTATACACATACATGTCACATGTATAGTAGGGTTGGGCATCTAAGCTATAATGCCGATCCGATACGCATCTCGATACAAAGAATACGATCCGATATATTAGCGATACATTTGTGACATATTGCGATGCAACACGATACGATTCACACCCATATCACGATACAATGCGATATTTCAGCACTAACTAATTAGATCAAGTTTATGAGATGATGTGAAAGAGGATGCTGTGCCATTGAATGAGTTTGATTATTTATTAACCAAGCAAAACCAAGACTTTTTTTACTTTTTTTTTGAGTGTCAGTTTACAGTAGAGGGCCATTTTAGAACATATAGCACATATTATTTAAGTATTTTCAAGATAAACAGAATGTATAAGTGCAATATATATTAAAAAATATATATATTTGCACTCTTTCAACATAAATAAATTTAGCATTGCACAACAAGAATTGTGATTTAACTTTTCAACTATGAAAACAAGTTTTACAAAGATATATTTTGCCACTGATTATTCAAAACTTAAGGTCGTGAACTAGCAGTGTTATGCTGCGTTGAAACATCACTGTCACTGTAAACAACAGGCTAATAAAAATATAACAAACCAGCAATCTTCTTGCTGTGAGGTGGTCAAACTACCCACTGTGCCACCGTGACACCCATTATTTTTATCATTATTATTATTATTATTATAATTAAATAAAAATTAACAGGAGGAGGTGTTTAAAACCTTCGTTCTCCGTGACACTAGGCTGAATATCTTTGCAGATGAACAATGCAATAGCATTCGTTATTGGCGTAGAGCGAGCAGAACTGTTGCGCATGGAAAAAAAAAACTTTCAATGCTTTTCTCACCACTTTTGGAGCTGGTTGAAGCAGTGCGGAAGCCGGGGATGCAGAAACACTAGAAGATGCTTTCACAACAACACCGTGGCGCCGCTTCAAGTGAGATTTCAGATTAGTCGTACTGCCCGCGTATTTTGCAGATGCACGGCACATTTTGCAAATTGCATCTGTCCTGTCATGTTGTCCATCCTTAAATCCATAATGTTGCTTGCCATACTTTAGATTTAAAACTCAGTGGGGAATAAAATGTTTGTTTTGCTTCTCGTGCTTTCTGAGGGCGCTCCACTATCTTCATCCGCACACCTGATACACTGAGTTGTAGTGTGTGCACATCCGCAAATCCGTTGCTAAGGCTTACTTTATGTAGGTCGATTAAATTATGCGCCAAAAACAGGTTGACAACACTTGTTAATAAATAAAAAATACATTCTATATTAAAAATATAAGCTGTATCTCGGAAAAATCGATGCATCTCGCAAAAACCGATGCATCTCGATTTGCTTCCAAAATTTCATTCATCCTCTGCTGCTCAACCGATGCACTCGCATCGTGCACGCGCATGACCGCGTATCGATACATATCGGTTAATCTTCCCATCCCTAATGTATAGTTTTGAATGGGGAAACGTGTAATGATCAATATGGCGAATGAAGCCCCCTCTACTAGTACAGGAGCCAATCTTCAATCGCTAAAGATTGACAAAGAAGCTCGGAGCAGACATGTGCTTTTATGACAGTTTGGTGGTCAACAAACGCACTGGAACCTCAGTGAATACTTGCTTCACAGATATAATAAAATATATCCAGATAAAGCTTAAAATTTGTGCTTTTAAATGAACATGAAGTGAGATCACTTGAAAACTATATATTTTTTTAGTTTTGTAATTTGTATGAAAAGAACGCGAGGTACAATCCGTCCTTTCATTCACACATCACATTTATTCACAATTACTCAAACACCCACAAACTTGTAAACAGTCGCTTTCATTTCTGGAGGAGATTCGCCATCAATACCAAGTTGTGAATTACTTCAGAAGAGCAGCTCGATCATAATGTGTAGAACGACCATGAGGTTGGTGTCGTGATCTTGTTCCTTGTGGGCATGCACATTTGCTTGAGCAACCTGAAAATATGCAGATTTTGATTGATTCGAACATTTAGAAACGAAACTTATGAGACAGTTGATGGGTAATTTCATTGGTGGTTCCAAATATGTAATGTAATCGTAAGCTTGGCAAACAGTTTTGGAGAATTTGATGTTTCCTCATTAAGACAGAATGCCGAGAATACTAAGAGAAAGGGTTTTCAAAGATGGTCGCTGAGTGAAATGACCTGCCTTAAGCCTGGTTTATACTTCTGTGTTGAGTGATCGGTGTGACCCACAGTGCATGTAACGTGCTTAGCCATGCATGTATCCTTGTAGGTTTTTATGTTCTGCTGTATCGAGTTTCTTCGCTAGTGTTTTTTTCGGGAATCGGCGGGTGTGCAACAACTTTAATCATAAGGTAAACACAAAAAAACAGTTTCCATCTGTAGCTCCCTCATGGGACTCCACACTTGTAAACACTCACTGGTTTACGCGGGTCTCACCTCCGCCCACTATACCTGCCAACATTGCCTTTTTTTCCGGGAGTCTCCCGTATTTCAGACCCATCTCCCGTTTTGTTAATTCTCCTAGAAAACTCCCATAATTTTACAACCCCCATAGTCCTCAGCATTCGTATCGCAGACCCAGTGCAAAGTACAGACATCTAGACATTCCCACCACTCCGCAACTTTAAAGGAACTTTGTTACTGTTTAATGAGGTTATTCTATAGGTAATCAACATACACCAATGCACATGTACCATACATGCACCACACGTCACCCGTGTTTACTTTAAGTTAATGAATATATGCATATCTACAAAAAGATTAAATATTATTCATTTTTTTACCTTAATCTTAGGAGATCGGGGCTGTGAACGAGGGGAGAGAGCACAAACAGGGGAAGAGGATGGAGGGGTGGATGTAGAGGAGACCACAGGAACAGAGGAGGGAGGAGGAGAGGAAAGAAGAGGAAGATATTTAGGGGCAGAGGGTAGAGCTATGTCTGAAGAAGATGGAGGAGGAGAGGGAGAAGAGGGTGGGGAGGCTGGAATAGTTGGTAGAAGAGGCTTGCAAGATGAATAAAGAGGAGGATGTAATGAAGGAAAAGGAGATGATGGAAGGATTTGAAGAGCTGAGCAAGTAGAGTTAATAGGAGCAGAAGGAGAACAGAAAAGCTGAGGAGGAACAGAAGAAATAATAGCTTGTGGAGAGAAAGGAGGAGGAGATGGTGATGATGTGTTGTGAGGATTAGAAGGCAAAGGAGAGGATAAAGGAGGAGGAATATTGAGTGCCATTGAAGGAGGTGGAGGAAGAGGGATTGGGGAGTAGGGAGGAGAAGAAGGAGGGGAAGGAAGAGGAGTATAGAGAGATAATTGAGGGAGAGGAGACTCTGAAGGGGAAGAAACAACTGAGGTTGCGAGGTTAGAGGAGAAATAGGGCACCAATTCAAAAGATGAAGCCAGATGAATTGGAGGAGAACATGGTGAATGTTTGGCAGCAGACAGCGGAGTGCACTGAACAGCAAGTGGAGATGATTCAGTGTTTGTAGAAGAAAAGCCAGTGGAAGATTGAGGAAGGGAGGAATCAGAGATGGGGGAAGAAGACATGGGGAAAGATGGAGTGACGGAGGAGGAGTCGGCCTGGCAAAGAGAAGAACAAAGCTGAAATTTTGTTCTGCTACTGAGGCTCACTACCCTTTACAACTTTTTACCAGATTTTTTAAATTACACAAGAACTAGTGTAATGAAGACTACTTAAAGGGGCCATATCATTGTAAATTATTGCCCATAATCTTTGTAAATGGAGATGCTGTAGGCTAAAGCAATAAGTCTCAAGAAGCTGTAGTTTACAGTGAATTTAAAACAGTTAAGGGCTGTTTAGTGGGACTAACTCTTTTACTCAGTAAAGATAGTGGAATGATTGCCAAGCAACAGTCATAGGTGAATGATTATAAAGTATTTTATAACCTTTAACTAATCAAAATAAAGGAACAGAACTACTTGTTTTAAGTAAAGTTTATTTATAAACTAATTTTGAGAGTATCACATGCTTATGATCACCCACGTCTGGACCCGCATTAGCTTTCGATCGATTCACCAATCAGATGATTCTTAACTCACTATAAATAACCAGAGATTTTTATCTCAGTATCTTCGTCTTGAAGAATCCCCCACACCGCAGTAGCCCAGTGATTAGCACTGTTGCCTCACAGCAAGAATATCTCTGGTTAAAGTCCTTACTAAACCGGTCAACATTTCTGTGTGAAATTTGCTCGTTCTCCTCGTGCTCCTTGGGTTCTCCAGATTCCTCCCGCAGTTCAAAAAACACGCAACCTAAGTAAATTGAACATACCAAACCAGCATCATTTTCAAGCTCTTAGCAAGTCATATATCTCTCCTCAGCATCCCTACATCTGTCATTAGTCAGAAATAAGTCCGGGGAGTTCATCGAAATCCACCTGAGCTCAAATTCCCCGCTCACCCTGCCAACGGGAGGAAGCCCAGGACTCAAGGGTCTTAGAAGCTCAGAGATGTCTCCTGGGACAGCATGCCAAACAAGCCTATAACCAATCATCAGCTAAGTGTGAAATCTTTAAATATATTATAAGGTTCAGAAATCTTACTATAAAACGATCAATGTTTGCATGTACAGTATATGCCTTTCTGTATTTGTTTTTTGGCACAACCGTTTACTGCTAAATAATAGGAAAAGCCGTGGCTTAATTCGTGCCTGAATAATTTGAGCACCTCTGAGGCACCTCATTTTACTGATCCCCTTCCTCAAACACACCCCTGCCCTGCCCCACTCCCCCACCTTTTCCTTTCCATCCGCGACACTTTTCCCTCCTCTGGTAACATGCCAGATCCATTACCCTGATCTGTTCCGGGAGCTTGCAATTTACAATTTAAGCATTGGAAAAAAGCAAAATAAGGCCCTGCTAAGCCTTCGGACCATTCCTTTTACAATGCTACAAGTCATTATAATTATCTTTCTTGTTTAAAATGTGCCTTTGATGTGCTATCAACAATGCCAGTCAAGTTAAGAAACACTAAGTAATGCTACATTGATAGTAGGTATGGCCCCTCTAAATTAGTCAATTAACATGCAAACAATGTATGTAAATTTTGCATAAAAAAATTGGGTTTTGGGGACTAACATGCTTTTGTCACACTGTAAGTACTACCTCTTTTTTCAAAACAGCCTTTAAGCCTGAAGTGCAGATTTTTTCATCATCCTCTTGTATGTACAACTCAGGAAGATCCTCCCATTGTAACGTGGCTGGACTGTGGAACTCTGTTTTCTCATTCCAAATGACTGACAACAACTCCTCAGCCTTTTTTTCATAGTTATTGTGCTGTTTTTCTAGTTTTTGTTCTATTTTGCTGCTTGGCTTGATGGGCAGTGGCTCAGCAGGTAATACTTCTTGATTAGCTATGTTTTTCGACCGAATGGCCAATTTGAACTCGAGTTCATTATATAGTTGATTTTTAAGAAACATTGACATAAGCTCACCATATGGATCAGGTTCGCTTATTAGGCTAGATGGGTCACTGTTTTTCTTTAAGGTTTGCTCCTTTACATTTAGTTCTTCTATGAACTGTTTACCATCGTGACCCCTCTCTTGTTCATGATCTCTGATCTGTTTCATAGGTAAACTGAAAGACTGTGCTACATCTATTGCTGTCAGTTTATCTCTGTAGAGAAGTTTATCGGAGTAACAGGGACTGTTTAAGGACTCTGAAGTGATTGGTCCTTGGCTGAGAAAAAAAGGGGAGTATTTTGGAGAAAGGTTTTGTGTTGGGTGGAACCTTCGCACAGGTGAAGTAGGGGATTGTGGGCATGTGTAGTGCAGGTCACTGGGTAAAGGAGGAGGTGTGGGTGGCAAAGGACTGCCACAGGAAGATGCATAAGTGGTGGAGACACCCAATGTGAGTGACAGCCATTCGCTAGTGACTGATTGAAGGTGTGTCCTAGTGGCAGATTCAAGGCACAGCAGATGGGAGACTTTATCATGCTTGAGCAAAGAAAAACAAAACAGGAAGACCAGTTTGTCGATGTAAATAAAGTATTAAGGACAGAATTTTTACACTGTAATCATCATTCTAATCCTTGCTTTGAACCCTGGGTAAAGAAACCATCCCCACATGATCCACAGCAGGCTAAACACCCCTTTTGTGATGCATTGTGGTGTACAGCGTGAGACACAAATGATGTCTCAAGAACAGCATGTGCATATTGTGTATTGTACCTAATTAAGGTAATCATGCTTATTTACAAGCACATCCACGCTGAATTGTTTTTTTTTTTCCATTTAGTTTGCCCCACCCACTGATTCACAGTTTGAATAGAGAAAAACCCAACAACAATGAACTACTTAAGTAACAATAGAAGCCATGCTGAGTGTTTAGAGGGGAAAATAAATGATACCTAGGAATGTAGTTTAAACTCATTTACAGATATTTTTATCTCTCTGACGCTAGACAAGTATGATTCTTTCTAGTGTGCATCTGTCCGGTGGCTTTGTTTGTGCAAGCTAGAGGTCTGCATTCCCGCAGGACCCGACCAGAGGCGCGGGAATAAATTTCCGAATAACGGTAACTGGTGTAATTTTGGATGGGAGCGGGCGGTCTAACAATGTCACTCCTGACTCTCAAGCGAGAGAGCACACCTATGTATGTGTGCGAATGATAGAGCGTGATGCTGTGTTTAGGTTGTTTGTTGCTGTGTGTGTGTGTGTGTGTGTGTGTGTGTGTGTGTGTGCGTGTGAATGAGAGAGAGTGTGATGCTGTCTGTGTGTGTGTGTCACTTGCTTGTTGCTTATGGGTGTGTGTGTTTATTCAGACAGCTTGTTATAGGCTGTGTGGAATTTGTATAGCTGGGTGGTTTTCGGTTTTGTTCTCCCCCCCAGAAAACGGGGGCAGAAAACAACAACAACAACAACAACGACAACCAATCAGATATCTTACTTTGTGTTTTAGAGTGAAAAAGAGATTATTTTATTACTAAAACTATAGTCTCAATACAATTTCATCAGGAACAACTTGATAGAAGTTTCCAATTAATAACATAAGAATGTGCAATGTTGTTTTTACAAACAGGTTGCACAATGCATTTAATCTGTCGCAATGGCGCAATATGTACAAATATGCTAATAAACTAACAGTGTGAGTGTAAAATGACTACCAGATATACCAGCCTGATCTCACGAGAAAACATAAGTATTTTGCGTTTTGCCAGTTTAGTGGCTAATTTGTACGAATTCGGAGGCGTGGCACCTAACCCCACCCCTAACCCCAATCGTCATTAGGGGATAAGCAAATCGTACTAAATTGTACGAATTAGATCGTACCAATTCATACGAGTTAGCCAATAAATGAAAACGTTACGAATTGCCGTGAGATTGTGTTGGATATATGTGTTAACCCTTAGTAAAATTAGGAGCCATTTGAAGTTTAAGAAAGATAACAGGAATTAATTTACCCAGGGTTTAGCATGACACTTTTTCAAGTGTGAAAAGCCTTTTTTAGGGGTGTGATGGTCCAATAATGGTGCTAAAGGCTTACCTTCTGTGCTCTATATGTGTGCGTGTCTCCTTGGTGACTGGGGCTCTTAGAAGGTGAGCCCTTGATCACATCGACATAGGACACAGGGAAAATGCCCTGCTTATTTGAGCCAGGAATCTTTCCTTCATACCAATTCTGATCCACCTTCCTTAGGAGGATCACCCGTTCCCCCTACAAAAGCAACAACAAGCATGCATGCATTAAACTTTATGATTCAGGGTTAGCTGAGCAAGTATATGTGTTTAGTACATTTACCTTTCTGAGAGAAAGCTCCACATTAGTGTCAGCATTGAAGTTGTATCGCGCGATGGCCTCTCCCATCTCTCGAACCTGAGCTGGAGGAGGAGGCCTGACAGGCTGTCTCCGCTCTGGAGACGCCACCTTCTGAAAGAGAGAAATAAGGAGGGATAGAGCAAGAGAGAATGTGATTAAGTAAGCTGGGGCAGGAGTTTAGATGATTTATTTAGGTTATTTAATCACTGACCTCGACATAAGAGATGGGGAAAATCCCAATCCGCCCTCTGTGTTCACCTTCATACCAGTTACTGTCAATCTGTCTGATGATGTTGACAGCATCACCCTTTTTAAAGGAAATTTCCCTGCAAACAGACGTGCAAACATGTTTGTGTCTATAAACATACATTATACAGTGTTGGGTTAAGTTTCTTTCAAAAGTAATATACTAAAAACGTAAGTCACTTTTAAAAAGGTAACTAAATGTGTTAATTACTTTTTAGGGAATTAATGTGGAAGGATGTGTTATGGTGTCTTGTGTTTTTATTGAGATTTTTAGGCTTATTAATGTACTATATTACATATAAAAGTAACTTTGCCCAACAATAATAGACCATAGGTCACGGATTTATTAAAAAACAATTCACATCTGATGTGGTGATGCAGCATTGGCATTAAGCAGAGTAGCTGGCACACCTCAGCTGCGTAATTTGTTTAATATTCAATGAGACAGAGTGATATATGTTGTGATTATCAAACCTAAAGACAATGTTCAAATGTTTTATTTCAACACACTTGTCAGGTTTGTCATTTTTAAACTGCTCCCTAGTGTATGATTAGCTTCTTTTGCATCTCATCCTGCATCTCAATAACTGTAAAGAACTCTAATGTGGTCAGGATTTGTCTGCAACAACTTGAGCTATCTGTTTTCCTGAAAATAATTGCAGACTTTACAATGTTCATCAGTCCAGGAAAATAAATAAATAATAAATAAGAATAAATCTCATTTCCCCC
The DNA here is from genome assembly GCF_052040795.2 of Danio rerio. Taxonomy (NCBI): domain Eukaryota; kingdom Metazoa; phylum Chordata; class Actinopteri; order Cypriniformes; family Danionidae; genus Danio; species Danio rerio. The sequence goes on from NC_141021.1 coordinate 19,292,378, forward strand.
CCAAGAGTTTCTTTTTAGTCACTGGGAACATTTGTTATTCCCAAGCTACAACAATGTGTGTGACCACTATTGTTATACCATTTCAAGTGCAATTCATAGACCTTGAAATTCTTTAATAGGTAAAGATTTTCAAGCAAACTGATACTTCATCATGCAATGATTGACAGCGATGTCATCACGACCAACCTGATTTCACAAAGTAGGACATGTTCCTGGATTAACATCTATGCTGATCCTAGAACAATATTCCAATCAGCCAATCAGAATTAGGAGATGTGTTTACCATTTATGGCTTACGGTTTGGTTTATACCAGTGTTGATTTCGTTGACAAAAAAGTTTCTGCATAATTTTTATGACAAATAAGAGTCTACCTACAAAAACTAGATGAAACTAAATAAATAATTGATGTATGCTATAGTCTTTTCTAATTCTTCTATGTGAGCTAACAGAACCATGGGACTAAAAGCACATTTTAAAAGATAACGCATTATCATTTGCCAGTCATTACTCATTACTCAAGTCATTACTCTACTTATTTACTCAGTGCTATACAGCTGAGTACCATGTACTGTAACAGCAACTACAACAGTACAGCTTGCTATAAACTGACAATGCAAAGTGGACTTAAATCTATTTTAAGCCCTTTCAAAAATGTAATGGCATGAAACTGTTTAACAGACTGGTCAAAAAGACTACTAGTTTACCACGTACAAATAAAGAGTTTGCTAAATAATTGCAAATTCCTGCATTTTCAGTAGTCTACTGTTCTTGCAGACACATAATTTTACATATCACCTATGATGCAATTAAACAATACATATCTAATATTTGGCCTTCAATGGAAAAGCTATATTACATATTTTAATGAGACTAACGAGACTCTAATTGTAAGTTAGACTATTTTGTATAAATAAATGTCTACAATATTTTAATTAAATTACACTTAAATTAAGCCAAATATAAATAATCTCGAGTACATTTAGTTGACTAAAATTTTATGAAATTTAGTCGACTAAAACTAAAATGATTAAGAAGACAAATAAATTACAAACTAAAATGGAATTTTTGTCAAAAATCTAAAACTAAAAGTAAATCAAAATTTGCTGTCAAAACTAACACTGGTTTCACACATCTACATGACTGTTATCCAACAGTTATTCCCCTCTGATTTTGGGAATAATTTACAGTTATGGTTGGATTTAGGGGTAGGGAATAGGTATGGATTGCATTTTTGAGCAAAAATTGTTCCAGGATCAACATAGATGTTAATCCAGGGTTGCATTGTACTTGGCAAAATCAGGACGTGCATGTGAGCAATGGTGATACAGACACCAATTTGGCTTAAGCGAGTTAGTATGCAAAATAGCAAAAACTGCAACATCAAAAATGCATATATAAAAAAGGAAAATGGCATGAAAACATTCAAATGAAATGCACCTTCACAAAAAATAAAAAATAAACTGATGAAGCTGAAAATGCTGTGATGTTATTGGCATGCACCAGTGAGCTTCTTTCACATTTCTGTATACTCACTTGGCAGACTGAGCTTTAAAATCATAAATTGCTCTGGCAGACTGTTTCTGATGGAGGAGAGAAGACAATATAAGATAGGTCATCTGCTTAGAAGAGACCTGCGAGGCAAGCAAAAAGACCATAAGCTATCCAACATATGCACACCTAAGCCCTATATTTTGTGACCGTAACCAAAATGAAGGTCACAGGATTGTAGGATTTCTGGCGTAGCACAATTAGGATTCAGGCTTTAAGATGATAAGCTCTGACTGGTTTCTACTGCCTTGTTTTTACTGTATAATCAATGATGTATTCCCTGTAGATTTCAAAACATGGTTCTAATTAACTGAAAACTAATTAATGTGAAAATAGATATGAGAACGGCTACATTTCTACCTCTCTTTCTGGTGTGAGTCTTCTGCTTTGTGGAGTAATTCGTCCTGTATCAGAGCCCTGATCTGTGGAAACAGATAGAAAAGGTCAGCATAAAAGAAAAACACTGTAACATTATTCATGGTGGCAGCATTCCAATGTCAAAAGGAATATGAGTTGAATTAAAAACGTACAAACATTTATTTTACGTTTTGGGTCAAGCAAAACATAAGGGATGATCTGGATATAACTGCACAACATACATTAAAATTGGCATGCCCAAAAATCACAGAACACTGTAAAAATTAAGGCTTAAAAAGGAAGCAAAATATAACATTATGAAATGATTTGAGATGGTAACAAAATCAAAACAGAAAATAAAGTTTATTAAAACACATCATGCATATACCAGACATCAATTGTACCATGAAATGCTAATACTTCTTTTTTCCAATTTTGTCAATGCAAATAAAATGCATGAAATAAAATAATGACATGGGCATAAAGAAAGACACCCATTTTATTTTATATTAAATATAACTTAAAGCTAATGAACCCTAAAATATACTAAAACTAGAAAACCTCCAGTATAAAACCTCAATTTTACCAGTCAATAGTTTCTAGAATGAGAATTTACCTTCAGGAAACCAACAACTGTCCACATTTAATTGATCTAAAAATACTATATAAACATATACATGTTAAAACATGCTAGCATATTCAACTTGGATTCCATGCCATGTGGAAAAGAAGAAGTGTAAGCATTTGCAAGTCTCTGGTTGGGAACATCTGAGGATAATGACATGAGGATTCTGCAACGATGATACAGAAGGATGACAGCTTTAGAGATCTACTGTGGATGCACCTGAGTAGCAGTGCACATTAGCATTAGTACTATGCTGGTTGTTGTTGGAGGTGTCTGCAAGGTGGTGTTGCTGCTGGTAGGAGGCACATTGGTGGGCTCCATGATAAGGCTGGTGGACATGGGACGAGGAGGGGGAGCCGGACCCTCTCTGAACCCTCAACGAGGAGCTACGCTTGGGCACATCAGGCAGCAGCTCTTCCAACAACCGGCGCAATATGCTATCATCTGGCATCCTTGCTGGTTCTTGTCCCTTTTCCGCCCTTATGTGGTCATAAATGTCCTGTAAAGCGGCATCTAAAGCCTCATAAATTGCAGTTTTAGATTTTGGGCGCCCACTTCTGCAGTGCCGCCGCTGAGTTGGTGGGGAGCCTCGTTTCCGACGGAAAGGCACAGGGCTGACCAGGAAGGCCAGTTTGGAAAGGCCTGACTCACTGGGTGATTGTTGGGCAAGCGGAGAACTAATTGCAGGATGGGACTCTTGTCGAGCCCTTTCTTGTTGCCGCTCATGTTTTAGCATTGTAGTGAAACGTGTATAGGATGCCGGACAGCGGCCCTTGCAGGAGCTGATAAGGTGGCGGTGTTGGTAACCTTGACTTTGACCTACACTCTGGTGATGGTGGCGGTGATAGTGGTGATGGTGTCCATGATGGTGATGTTGCCCAGAACCATAGAAGCTTTCTGATGAGGTGAGCGAGCAGTGATCCAGGTCGCTCTCACTACACAATGACGATCCTTCAATGTGGATGTCACTTATTTCAGAGGCACATGCGTCCTGTTCACTGTCCGAGTAGTCTTGATGTTGCCTCTGGTTCTTCCCATGAATTGGCACCAAGCTGTCGGCTCCCAACCTTGGCTGACCCTCAGGAGGACTTCTAGCATTTTCTGGAGGATCCTCCTCTTCCAAAAGAGATTCAACAGAAAAGCGTCGCTTGGGGCAGCTGCTGGCCCTTGAGGAGCCTGGTGTGGTGGTGCCCGAAGGGGCATTTTCATCGCCAAGATCTGGCATAGACTTTGATTTCTGGATAAGCTGTTCATATGCAGATATACGGTTTGGAACCATTTGCCGTGGCACTTCATGACCTAAAGGTGCCCACCCATGAATGCTATGCCTTTGTTGCTGCTGTAGTCTTTCCAATTCGAGGATTCTTGCACGTACAGACCGAATCACCTCAGAGGGCAACAACTGTTCACGATCAATGTGGTGCATCTTCTTGTAGAGCTGAAGGAAACCTGGAGCATCATGTGGCATCTTACGCCGGTGATGTCGGCGGCCCCTGGGAGATGAGGTAAGACTTTTTACTTGAGGTTTTTGAGCTTCTTCATCAATCAGTGAACCCGCACTTTCCGAACGAGTGTTAGAAACAGGATTGGACTCTCTCCCATTATTATTGGTGGTAGCACCGTGTCCATCAGACAGCAAATCATCACAGCTGCGCGATTTGAGCCGTGGTGACGTAGGGGTCATGGCAGAATCATCATCAGCGCTGCTCCAGTTCTCTGTATTTTCATGCCTGCCTGTCTGCCAACCGTTCTTGAAGCAGATGGAGCGCTTGGAGCTAGGCCAAGTTGGTGTGGAGATGGTGAGGGAGTCTGTGGAGATACGAGAGGAAGGGCGCTCCATACCTGGGGAGCTCATACAGGAGGAGAGTGACTCACTAAAGTCTCCAGCTGTGAATTCAAATAACATCCAACGCAGCATGACAAAGAGGAGACAGGAAGCTGTTTAGTGAGATTAGCTGACAGAAAATAAAGCAGCAAGAGAGAAGCAAGAATAAGTGAGAAAGTGTCAGCGTCTTTATACAAGAAAGAGGAGAGCATGCAGTCTCACATAAGTATGATGTTCTACAGACACTTCAATTTCTCATACTAGGTCCTGCTGAGCACAAACCTGATCTCGTAATAAATCAAGAGAAATGCATCTTTGTGTTTTCTGACAGAACAGAACTAAGCATTTGTTTTTACTGTAAATACAGACATGGTAAAAGAAATCAATCAACTAGTTTTTTGGCAGATAAATAGTGCTGCACTGATTTAGTATTTAATATGGTACTGCAATGTCTTCAGCAATATTTAACCATTGTAACACCTGCTGTTAGCATGTGTGGCTGTGTTAGTGTGATTTAATGTACCTTTGGCTCTTGATGGTGAAGAGGGGGAAGAGCGTATGGTGGGCTTCTTCAGCGTCTGTGCTTTACTGGAGTCCAGTGTGCGAGAAAATACTTGACTGGCATTCTGTTCACTTCCTGTGTTGGCTTGAGTGACAGATGGCTCAGACTTTCGCCTTTTTCTGTAGTCACTTGCAGAGCTAAAATTCCCAGATCAAAAATGCATTAAAATAACAAATGCGAAACTCATTTTACTGCAAACTAAATGTATTTTTTATATATGCAAACAGGATTATGTAAGAAATACTGAAGCCACAAGGGGAAGTGAAGTAGCCGTATAATTTTTTTTAGAATTCAATAGACCAGTGTCAATTATTTAATTTATACTACAATTACCACACCTAAAAACTCTGTTCAGATCTTGTATTTTAACAGATTTGTCAATTTGTCCTCAAATTGCTTCTATGTATGGGACTAGTTTGTTATGCATCTTATCCAAAGCCTTTTATGATTATATATAAATTCTGACTGGTGTAGGCTGTTTACTGTAAATGATCTGGCATAGTGAAATGGAGATTCAGGGTGGTTTCACACTTGGTCTGAATGCCTGATCGGAACCCAAGTTAAATTGTCCCCACTTTTGCTGGTTTTCTTTTTTCCTTCTGAACCGAGACAGTCCTAGCTGCAGCCGGCAGCTTAATGACGTAGTTGACCAGGTCCACTACGTAGTTGACAATTGCCTACACCTCCCCCTACCCTAAACCCAACTTAGCCACTTTCCCTCCTCCTAAAACACATAATTAGACTCATTTTAGACCTGAATACAGACTTGTGATAAACTTACAGACTGCAGACCTGTAAGAGACTCCAGTAGGCTCTTACAGACTCGTGGACTTCTTGGAGACAATATATGACTGCAGATTAACCAACAAATCTCAATAAAGGAATTCTGCTAGTTTTGAGTCTCCTGGACTGGGTTCTCTCTTTCATTTTTATTCTTCCAACAATGGATGCTACCTTAGTGGGCGGTACAAGGTCCGCTACATCCTCTACACCTCCCTTTACCCTAAACTCAACCGTCACAGTATAATGGGCGTTACCTTAGAGGGCGGTACAAGCATAGCCTGTTCTCACTATAAGCAAACTAAGTGGCTGCTTAGGGCCCTACTGCCACTAAGGGGTCCCGCACAACCCACTAGTGGTGCGAGCCATCATGTGATCAACAGGAAGCTCACAGCATTTCATTTTTCAGAAGAATTTTTCTTCCAAGGTATCCTGCAAGGCCGACCGATCAACACAAGAACGTGAATCCGTACACAGACACAGCCACCATGACATTTGCTTGATTGGGTATAAGGTCCGCTACATAGTTGACGATCACCTACATCTACACCTCCCCTAACCCTAAACCCAACCGTCACAGTATAATGGGCGCTACCGTAGTGGGCGGTACAAGGTTTGCTACGTTGATGATGGCCTACACCTACCCTACCCTAAACCCAACTGTCACAGTAGCATGGGCTTTACAAGTTGATGATGGCCTACACCTCCTTCTACCCTAAACCCAACCATCACAGTAGCATAGGCGTTAACTTAGTGGGCGGTACAAGGTCCCCTATGTAGTTGACGAACACCAACATCAAGCTGCGGGTTGCAGCGAGAACATCTAGTCTGAGTCCTGGTACGCTTGCGTCATCAAACTGCTGTTTTGTGTACAGCTGTTGCTAGGTGACAGCCACAAAAGCAAAGGGCCAAAATAGAGATGTCCGCATTTCACGGTCATTCTGCTTTTATTGAATCTTTTGCTTTTGTTAACAAAACCCAAATATAGAAAGCCACTTGCATCTATCTGCTGCAATAAAAATAATAAAAATAAACCTTCAGAAAATCGCATGATGTCTGCAAAATCATTTTTGGTGGAGACAAGCAGACATTATCATTGCACTAGGTCAGTCCCACTTGTTGCCAAGCTATGTCACACACACAAATGAACGTTATGAAAACTAAAGTTTGTTGTACAGCCGGTGGTTCACGTCCGTTATTTGGTACGATTGCATTCAAATCAGAAGTGAACCGTACCAGAGTTTGCATGAACCGTACTCCAGACCTCCTCTTTCAGGTGGACTCGGGTACAGTTCATGAGTGCGCACCTGAGTTCAGAAGACAGCATTCACACTAGCTAAACATACTGTACTTTGACATCAAACTAACCTGGGTGCGGACCAAAAGTGCTTGTGGGAAAGCACCCTTATACTACAGTTACTAAACCTAAAAATTCAGATTATACGTTGTATTCGTCAGGTTTTCAAACTGCTTCTATGTGTGGGACTAGTTTCTTACGCATTTCATCCAAAGCCTTTAATGTCTAATTTAGAAATTTGACAGTTGCAAGCTGTGACCTGAAAATCATCTGGCATAGTGTATGGAGATTTAATGCAGTAGAATTACTTTAGCTAAAATAATCTCATATTTATTCTTATAATCTCAGAAATCTCATAGCCTATCTGTTAAATAATAATAATAATCTCATACCCTATTCATAAATCATCTCATATTATTACAATGTTCAACAGAAAACCACACATTCACCAGTCCAGTAGTATTAAAAAAATCAAAATGATGTACTCTAAAATTTCACATTTTAAGGGATTGAAACTTCTCTGAATTTAAACTAAGCTTATCATTATGCTATATTAAAAAAAGAAACGTCACCCAAAATGATACAGCTTGTAAATAATATATTAATACATAAAGTAACAACAAATATTCTGATTATAAAGCCTTCAACAAATTAAACACTGAGAAATTAGGATTGTCATATCTTGTACTCTACAGATGTCACATGAACAGCATGTGTCACTGATCTGAGCTCATGTATAGATGATCTGAGATCTAGAAGATGCATACAAAATGTTTAATAGTCAGACAGAGCATTATGGGATGCCAGATTCACAAATTATAAACAAACATACACTAACTTATGGATAGTGACAGAGCTTTAAAAGCATTTCGATTCAAATAAATTGAGAATGCTTAGGATCTGCCATCCATTGGACAGCCAATGCAAATCTTTCAGAAATAATGAAAGAACCACAGAGAGAAAAGCATGATAATAACAAAACAAGTGCTTACCTTGAAGGCCCATCAGGTCGTTCAGAAGGCGAGATATAGAGAGATGACTGAAAGAGAGCAGACAACAAAAGAGAAGAGTGAGATCCATAGGAACAAAGAAGAGTAATGCATCCTGTCCTGCGCCACGCTCAAAACCTTCCCCCCGCATGCGCAAATAAAGCCATGACAGACGAGGGTTCCACATCTCTCTATCCCACCTTGAAGGACTGTGAATGAACTTTGACATTGTGTGAAAAAAAGGGCCGGACCCCGTGGTAACCAAAGCCAGACAAAAAGAAGCAAACAAAACATTCTTAATTCCAGAAAGGCTGCACGTGGCACCAGGTCAAAAGAAGCCCCGTCTATTATGTTGTCCAAGATCGCCACGCCTCCTTTTCCCTTGACACGGCTTGGGGCGAACTACAAATCTGAGCACAATACAGCAGTCTCTGGTGTTCATTCTGGCTAATCTGAAAGACTTGGATTAGAGGAAAGAAAGGAAAGCAATTACTGACAGCACAGCATTTTTTAAACACACCATTGCTGATCCTATGTGTGGCAGACAGGAAGATATATTAAAAGCCAATCCACACAAGCAGGAAAAGTGCATTTCAGTACTTGGGAAGCTTATGACTCTTCTCAAGTAACATATTTGAATAGAAAAAAATAAATAACAAAACAACTTTCTCTCGAGTACATGAACTCATTCATTCAACAAAGAACATTTTAAGAGAAAGCCTCCTAAAATGGCAATGAAATTAATAGGATAGTCCACCCAAAAGCTTGAAACTTTGTAATAATTTTTTAAAATATATGTCAGTCTAAACATGTTTGAATTATTTATTTATTTATTTATTTATTGACTGGTTGATTTATTGGTTAGAATAAGACAAATTGAGAAATGTAAAAATGTTTTCAGCCTATACAGTGGTAATGAACACTGTAAAAAAGCTTGCTGCCTTCAATTTTTAAGTTGAATCAAATGAACTTTTTCAAGTCAGCTCAACTAACATCAATCAAACTAACTAAAATTATTAAGTTAAACTCAAATAAATTAGTTGAAACCTGCTAAATGTATAAAAAAAAATAGTATTATGAAAATATTTGTTGTCATGACTTTTTGTCTTTTCTTCAGTGATTGGCTACCAGAATCATCACTATTAGCAGCCTACAAAATGTAAGTCAGGGTTTTTATAGTTACTAACAGAAAAATCATCTACTTTATAGTTACTAAGGCCATATAGAATATATTATAGTTACAAAACTAACAATTATACTTATAATACACTCAAAAATATATGTTTTTTACTCGTTCAAACTACTTATTTAAAATAAGCTGAATCAACAGAATTCTTATGATTTCACTGGGACAACAAAATGTTTTATGATCAATCCACATACATTTGTTAAAAGTGTTAAAGGGTCACGAAACACCAAAACACATTTTTTTGAGCTGTTGACAATCGTATATGTGTCCCACACTACTAAAAACACTATTAGGACACGTATATCTCACTAAAAAGTGAAAATTGGTTGTTTTTGCGTTTTTTTGAGCAAATTCACACTTCCGGTTTGAAACTATTTTTTGAAGCTGCGTCACGGCCATGAGATCTTAGTGTGAATTCCAGCGTGTAGACTGGACGTCTGTGCCTGGGTGTCCCGTATTACGTCTTTGAGTGTGCTGCATTAATGCATGAGTAAGGCTTGGTTCAAACCAGAGCGCAGCTGGACTAACGTGTGGATCAGTGCATGCGACGCTAGACAACAATAACTTACGTGTCTAAGGTACATTGTTTACTCGAGAGCTTTTTTTTTTCATCTGCAAATGGTGAGATCCAGATTCGCTGCTCGTCTCCTCTTAATAAAGACGCGGTTCTAGTTGCTGTGGATTGTCCTGTCTCTACAGATTTGGTAAGTGAGCGACCAGTGCTCTTTGTTTATTCAGTTAGTTCGTATCAAACTAACTATTACACTGAGTGTAAACATGTTAGCACCACAACCAAACAATTACCGTCGTGTAGGATTTTCACCGCAATTTGTGACTGGAATAACACGCGCGGCTTACCTGCTGAGTTTTTTTTTTCTCTCATTGGCCATGCGGTATCAAACATTGCATAAAAAAACACGCTTCCAGCAATTCCTCGAATCAAATATCTCGTTTGTCGCAAGGGGCACAAATGAATCCCCTGAATGAAAGAGCCAAACTGCAGTTAAAGTCCACCATTTAATAATTTGGCAAATAATTTGATTACAGATGTCCTTGTAAACACAGTCACTTTCTCCCCCTGTGTGTGTGTGTGTGTGTGTGTGTGTGTGTGTGTGTGTTTTGACTCTGAAACTCAGCGCGTGCTCTAATCGACACTCCCCCACCATCCCTCTTTTGCTCCTCCAACACCCCCCCCTAAACAGAGCTGGACACGCCCACTTTTCTGACTTTTTCCAAAGTAGAGGTGTGAAAACACCCTGCTGAAACAAGGGGGTTTCATAGCCCTTTAAGTTAACTTAATCGATTTGTGTTGGGAACACATGAATAAATTGTGTGGAGCCCTGCATTTTTTACAGTGTAACTAAACCCCCTTTTTTCTGTTGTTCCTTGAAATAGTTAACTGAAAACCAATATTCAATTAAATTTAACAGTAGCTGTCAGAGGAGTGCTGACAGTGGGCAATATGACAAGCTGATGGCCGCCGATGTGCTGAAAGTTGTGAACTACTGAAAACATAATTTCAAAGGCATTATCCTTATAAATAAACTGCATAGTTGCATTCTAAACAACTATATTCTTACCCAAAAAATCCTCAAAACTACATTATGTTGTCCAACAGCTGCAATATTAGTCAAACTGTAGTGAGTTAGTCCCTCTATAGTCCTAGTGTGGGCGGAGTAATATACACAAGAGTGAAGTGGCTGTATGCGTGCTGATATTGCTTTAATATGGCATGGCTATCAGCCAGTCAAATTTGAGAATCAGACAGAACTGTTGTATATATATTTGTGGTGTAACGGATCACAAATCTCACGGTTTGAATCACACTACGATTTTTGAGTCACAGATTAGAACCATATTTCGGTTCAGCAAAAAAGTAAGGAGAAAAATGTAATTTGCTTTCCATTTATACAAAGACATTACTGCAAAAACCAATGGTTTTAACAAACAAAACTTAGAACCTGTGATTCTAATAAAAATAAAAATTGAGTAAGAACCAATATGAAAAATTATCCTTGCTACTTTTGCTAATATTGCTAAATATAGAAATTTTAAAATCTTGTACAACATATATTTATTTTCAATTAATGATTCAACAATTCACACATTTAACTTCATGTTTCATTATAGGGGGATCAAATTGAAAACCTATTCAGTAACATTGGCTTTTTTTGATGGTTGTTTGTACACAATGTAATTGCTACAACATTCACCAGCGTTAAGTTCAGCATCAAGGTTTGCAGCTTTACACCCAATGCATTCATGCAGGCTAAACAAACAGTGACAGAAAACACTAAATTATTAACCTAAGAAAGCATTTTGGTAGGTTCCACCACAACATTTTCCGTCATCATTGTATTTTACAGGGAAGCCAAAATGCTTTCATACATGTGATTTGAATGACGCAAGAGGTGATCTCTCCGCAATTATTATAAATGTAGGATTATTCTACAAGTTCAAAAAAGTTATTAATCCGAAGGTCACGTGCGTTCTGAACTGTGGGTTGATATCCGTAAGGATCATATATATATATATATATATATATATGTATATTAAGTATATAGTAAAAACATCTACTTTGTAATTCTAATTGTAATACAAGTAAAAAATGGCAGATTTTTAATTTTTGGGTGAACTACTGCATTAAGAGTAAAAATTTCAAGAGCAGATGAAGTAAACCCGACTGCAAACAAAGCATAAACAAAATCTGATTTAAAAAAAGCATTACCCACCTCAAAATACATATGTGAGTGTTCAGAACTTTTAATACAAAACATTTTTTATCTGACACTTAAGGAAAGCCTGAAATAAAGTGACTTTTAAATGAACTATTACATATTTTTTTCCATTAAAAGACAGTTTAAAATGAATAAAATGTACATATGAATATTATATCTGTAAATAAAAATGCATCAGAAAGCAGTGCAAGGGAAAAAAAGTATTGTAGAATGTTAAAAGAACCAGCAAAGAAAGAATGGATGGATGGATGGACAGGAAGACAGATTTACCTGTGCCACAGTATGTGTGGAGTAGTCAGGATTATAATCCAACCTCTTTTTAGGAGGCTGAATGTCCCGCCACCAGAACAAACGCACAGCACAGAGGTGAAGATGAGGTGGAGAAGCAGGTGCGTCATGGGAAAAAGACACATGTGGAGAGAGTGACAACGTTAGGCATGGAGAAACACAGAGAAGGATTAAGCAAAACACACACACAGTGCACAAACAAACAAAGGGTGAGTGCTAGTGTGTGTGACAGACTACACAAGTGCTCACACATGCTTTACCTACCTTACACACATTGCCGATTGTGTGTACATCTAATACACACAATGATGGAACTACATCAAGGCTTCACCCAGATGCTGCTTGTTTACACATGATGGCAGCAAACTCAACCAGTAAACAAGGCGGGTGTGTGTTCTCTAGGAGCTGGAGGAACTGTGCATATACTGTAATGTCTCATTAATGAACATACAGTGGCCTCCAAAATATATGAACAGGCTTATTCATTTTATTGCATTTGATGAGGTCACAAACTAAAGTCTATTTGAAGGAAATGCAGTTCTTTTGAGCTTTTATTAGGCACAGAACCAAATTAGCATATTAGAATGACCAGTTTCTACATTTTTTTTGGCGGTTGTCTGGATTTTTGATGCACATCTGTGTTGTTTTTAATATGCTAATAGCAACTTTTTAATAACAACTGTTTCACTTATTTTTGGACTTACTTGTTTTAAGACTATTTTAAAAACAAATAAATAAAATGTAATTAATGATTTAAAAGGAAAACATCACTTCAATATGTTCTTTTAAATAAAAAATATAGGGGACAGACAAGACTTAGCAATACACCTAAAAGCTTTTAAAATACTGTACAACTCCCAACAGATCACCAAGTCTTTTAAATTAAAATAAGTCAAATAATCAATAAATATTTCAATTTACATTAAAATCAAAAAGTCTAAATTTATTAAACAAAGTAAATTTTGTTATTTGGATTAAAAAGGGAACAAATATTTATCATATTTGGTCAAACAGTAATGTGATTTTCATACACCACTGACATATATTTCTTCTTGTTTTTAGTGACTTAGTCTAATTTTGTTTATTTCCTCAGAAGAAAATACTTACAAGTTTTAATTTTGCTTTACAAGTAAATGTTTTTTTGTAACTGAAAACAAGCAAACAAACAAACAAACAAACAAACAAACAAAAAAACTAACTAACTAACTAACAAAACTTTGAATTTGAACACTTTCTGTTCTGTTATAAAAGACCCATTTAAAGATGCAGTATGTAAGTTTGACACCCAGTGCTTTAACTAGGGGTCCGTTCTTCGTACGTGGGTTACTCAGTTAGCTGGATTTGGATATTGACGATTTGACACGATCCAGGATCGTTTCGTTCTTCAAAGCTGATCCGAGAGTTGTTGTCATGGCAACAGTTCTGCTAGGTCAAACCTGATCGGGAGCAGGTTTAATTCATATAAACAGGATTAGATCGGCTTAGTTCAAGCAAAGATAATACAGAAAGTATTTACCGAATTCTGATATTTTCTTACAGTAGTAGTTATATACACTTGGGAAAATAATACATAATTTTTAAATATATATATATAAAGTTATAGTCATTAATAAAATAAAATAAAGTTATACATATTAATAAAACGTATGCAATCTGCACCCTTGAAATGAAAGTACAAAGACTGCCATCTGGTGCAAAGAGAAAACTTATTGAAATGAACTTTTTAGATCGCTTTAAAACAAATTGTGTATAATAGAAATGCACAATATGTGATTTTTTTTAAGCAATAATACATTTATGCAGTCATAAACATGTTTTGATAGTTAATATGCCAGTGATTTGATGCTTCACAAAAGTTGCAGACGCCTTTACCAATATCAAAATGCTTTTGTAAACAACCAGTTATTCTTTATACACCGATTAAAAAACGGCTACATTAATAAAGAAAATCTTTTCTAAATGTAGAACTAAATGCATTGATTTGCATTGAAATACATGATGAATACTCTTGTCTTGAAACATGAAAGTGTAAAGCCTGCAGCTCACAACAAATGTGGAAAGTTCTTGCGTGTCATATTTAACAAACCATTTACTGCTAATTTGATGTAATTTTGCTCACATGGATAATTGAATATTAATCAGATGATGTCATTACGCTGCTATGCCGTCAGCCAATCGTTGCATTGCTGATCATGATTTTGAGGATCGATAGATCTGTCCTTCATAACACACGCAGCGATCTCAGATCAGTTTATCCAGACATTCTAATCTGATTCGTGAACTTGTTTGAAGAACCAAATTAGCGAGAGATCAGTTATCAAGATTAAAAGATCCAGGATCTGCCAAATCATCTTAGATCATTTAAGCGAGGTACGAAGAACGGACCCTAGGTATTGCACTCCTGGATCAAAACAAAGGCAAGCACAGGTTGAGGACAGGAGTGAGTTATTTACACCGTTTTCTATATAAAAGCAACGGCACCAGATAAAAGGAATATTTTCCACATGAAAAGGAGTTTTAGTCCTAACCAACACCTTAAATTGATATATCAAAAACGGCTTCTATTTCTCACAGATGAGCAGTAGAACACTATGACAATGATCACCTCAGGTTCACCTCATGTGCTTTATTCAGTGTTAAATGCTAACAATGCGAGTCTGAATGCCATTTCACATTACATTTATTGCCATAAACTGAAAGCAGCAGCAGATAGTTCACCTCAGATCTTTAAAATAAAATAAACCGTTTGAAATTGAACTTTAGAACTAAACACATATGAGTGATTCAGCATGTACAATTAATAATGCTAAAGAGTTAAAGGTTAATATGTATTAAATAGATTATAAACATTAACATTTCATGAGTGAGTGCATTTTCTGTGCTTCTGAATAGCTGTATCTAAATTTCTGTCATGTTTCGTCTGATGCAAACAGTCAAATTGCGTATCTCATCACGTAGTGTGTTGTTAGGACACGTGGTTACAATGTAAAATGCTTACCTAATGTTTATGTGCACACTATTTATATTATTTGCTTATTAATAATCTCATGTGGAACTCTGAATCTGTGTCTCATTTTGGAGTCTGCTACTGTCCACCGGAGGTCGCATTTTGGTCACGAACACAAATTTCAGAGCCTTCCTGATGAAATGAATGAAATACGCAGTTTTACACCAAGGCAACCTGGTGTGCTGAAACTGGCATCAAGCAGGTTAAAATGACCAAAAAAAGACAGACTTTTTGGCACAGAAAACACATTTTCAGCATTATTTTTCAGATAAACAAGAATGTGTATTTAGCATGTTCTTTTAAAATCTGCAAACATATTATGGTATTTTTATGCTTTAGAAGAGTCAAAAACTTACATACAGCACCTTTAAGACCCACAGAAACCCTGAATAATTTCTGAAAAACACTACATTAGTAGTATATAACGCACACTCAACTAATTAAATGTCTTCAAACTTTTCATAATTTTGTGTTTACTATTGTTTAAGCATGTTGTTTAAGCGTTCTACAACAGCATATAACTCATTGATGTGAAATTACTCAGATTTACCCAGTTTATGTGTGGATTAAAGGCTCAAATCCTTTTACGGCCACTGTATTATCCTATGCTCATTCATTACTGAAAACAAACAGACTTGTCAAGTGTTTTCTGCACAGTTTCTCCAGCTGTAAATGCTGTAAGCTGTAAGAATGTGATACCGCAAACAGAGCCAAAGCAAAAAACAAAACAAAAAACAACAGTGTTTCACACTAAAAGTTCAAACTGTTAACCTGTTCCTCTGTTAACAACACTGTACTTCTAGTAATTTTAAGGACCCGATATACTTCAAGTATTTATTAGTTTATTCTGTTCAGTCGTTCAAGGGAAGACACAAGTAAGTAAATACATGAACAAACTGACAAGAAATTATTTTATTCTAAATGAAAGCGACACTAATGCCTTTTCATACTATAAAGATGATTTTATTCAAACAATATAATGCATGTTCTATATATAAAAATATGACATTACTAAGTGTTGAATTGCAGAGCTCATCCAAACATGTCTGATGCTTTCTTAACTACGGTTTTGTTGAGATTATTTTGTTCTTGATAGAAAGGTGTGCAGCACAAACGTACATATTTTCAGGTTAAATTTGATTCTTGCATTTCAAATTTTTTTTTTTTAACTATTTGCTTTTCTTTGTCTCTCTCCAAAAATATTAGAATCACAATTACTTTTAAAACAAGAAAAACGAGTGTCAGTTCAGATTTTTTTTGTTTTAATCTGTAATAGCGATTATTAATATAATATAAGACTTTGAATTTAACTGATCGTTTTACATGACAATATCTGTGTATAAAAGAAGCTTAGTCATGGTTTTGTCATAATATACCTGTAATATGATTTTTGGGACATACTGCCCAGCTCGATAAAGCAGCTTGCTTTAAAGCAATCTAATGCATGTTCTGTATAAATAAACATGACGTAAAGAGTGCCGAACTGCAGAGCTCATGCAAATATCCACATCTCTTTTAGCCCGTATGATGCGTTCTGAACTGCAGTTTTCTCCCCGCTGTCATTTTTGTTGGGATAATTTCTTGAGAAGCGAGTGAGCAGCACAAATTGACATATTTCGGATCGAATTAGTCCAGAAATTTACAATTTAATTTGCATCTTTGCTCTATATTGTATTTATTTAGGCTTTCAGTTTGTTTATGATAATTTATGTAGATACTTGTCTATAG
The DNA here is from genome assembly GCF_052040795.2 of Danio rerio. Taxonomy (NCBI): domain Eukaryota; kingdom Metazoa; phylum Chordata; class Actinopteri; order Cypriniformes; family Danionidae; genus Danio; species Danio rerio. The sequence goes on from NC_141021.1 coordinate 19,309,312, forward strand.
AATCTCTCCAATTAATCTAAAATGAAAAATTATGTATTTTTTAAGTCAGTTGGTGAAACTACAGTAATGTCACTGAAGATATAATAGAAAAACTAAATATCGCAAAGTCACATAGTCTCTATACACACTAGCATTTTCCAAAAGTTGTTAATCTCCAATGAAAAATGCTTGTCTCTGAGACTGGGGCTGCTTCTCATGCTTTTGCATTATTCTAGCAATACTTTATTGTCATACACCTATTGGTATGTGCAGCATCACATCAATTCTTACACAAATCATATTTGCAAAAGCCACCATTGTCAAATTTAAAATTATAAAACTGCATTTTCAAATTTAACCACTATGAAAAGCATTTTCGAAAAGCTTTATTTTCAGTAAAGTCTGTTTCACATCGCAACCGGGAGCAGAGCTTGTTTTTTTTTTGGCGTCCATGTTAACAGATTAGAGCTTTCATACGGCATGCAGAAGCAGCACGTCAGCGCGAGGTGTGAGCGTCGCTGAAGCAGCAGTGCAGCGATAGTTTCGATGCTGGGTCTATCTAGCTCACACTCAATTAAAGTGACAGTGCATTCATAATGACCAAAAACACATTGAATGACAGTAAAAAGTAGCAATTTTACCCAATAAATGCATCAATAATATCCTCAGATTTTTAGATATTTAATCAAATGAATTAAACGAATAAAAACGGCAACAAATATTTATTTGTTTTAGTATTAGTTTTGCTTACTAAGTTGCACACCAGTTTGATCTTGTATAAATGTCATTATAACTATATTATATAAATATAATTATAATTATAGGCCTAAATCATCCTGACAATCAATAACATATATATAACTTGTTAAACAAATAGTTGCAGGTTGAGGAAACAACATAGGAGGAAGTTGCTTTGGGCCTTGGTGCAGATGAAAAGTAAAAAAAAAGTGTATTTATATATAAAGATAGTTAGGTAACTAGAATAGATAGAGAAAGATTGATCAGTGCAAAAGCTGCTGATCAGTTGCGCTTGTGTGAAAGGCAAACGCCTGTGCGCTGTTTCTGCTTTTGATACAAACTGCTTACACTCTGCAGTTACGAACACGCTTGCAGCGTAAAACAGACGTATCAAAAAATGCTTTATCTTTACGAAGGGCAGTAATACGGTCACACAATTATATGTATTTTTAATTAAAAGTGTATTATTGTAGACAAAGCCTCAGCAGCATGTTAAGTGCAACATCATACCTTATTTTGAACTTTTCAATGAATAAACAAAAATGTTGCTGTGAGTATATCGGGGCCTGCAAATTGTCATTGTGGTGGTGTTAAGTGCTATTGTACTGTTTTCAGTGTGCAAACACAGATTCCTTTGTTGTTAAAATAAGTTTTTATAAAGCCAGTGTGCACATGTCAAAACTTTAACTACACACACACGCGCGCACTTGTCGTTACACAGCAGCAAGTGTGTACAGGACAAGGAGATTATAGCCTAGCATGCCAATCTGCCGCACCCTCACACAACTTACCGGCCGTCCAAACTCCAACTCGGAAAAGAATTTAAACCAAGGCTCGTTCTCTAAATCTATGTCATCTGGGTTTAAATCAAATGTCTGGAGCAAGAAGCAACACAGAAGAGTAGAGGTAAGCAAAGAGAAAAAACAACGAGAGGAAAAGAAAAATGGCAGTTAGGGTAACTCAGGCTTACTATAAATGCTAAACCAAACATAAAATACGTTGCTCTGGGTACATTGTGTTACATGTTTGAGATGACAAATCCAATAGAGGGCGCTGTCTACAATTTTAAAATCTAAAATACATTACTTAGGGTAATGGACTCAATCTTGAGTGCCCTGTATCACAGTACATAGTGAGCTACAGAGCAAGCTGACCGCAGCTGAAAATGTGTCCATATAAAGACAGAAAGATGAGGCAAAATGTATTCTATTACAAATTATGAACCACATTTAGGTTTACTGTAGTATTTATGTTGGGTTATGCAAAGAATTACATGAAAATAATCCTTTATTCATTGATTTTATGTCCCTATAAATATCATTATTGTAAAAAAGGAACAAAATTTGTTGGAATCATACTGCCCCTTAGTATTCATTTGACTTAGAAGCCACAGTCAAACTTATGCTGATGTATGTTCTTGCTATTTCAAAAAAGTATAGGCTGAGGCAAGTATTTCCAATGAGCTTGCGTTGATTAAGGAGCATCCAAATATGGCACGATGGGTAAAGAACAGATGCGGATATGGTGGCTCATCTCTCTCTCTCACTCTCTAAACGCTTTCATTTATAACAATTACCAGGGCAAGGTAACTAAATTGCTTTGGCTCCCATTGACTACAAATGTATTTACATTAAAATTAGAGAACATGATTATTTCAATCATTTCAACATTGGGATGCGAAAATAAGGGATACAAGAATGTCCACTTTCGCTCCGATTCAAATCATGTGTGCAGAATCCGTTTGGGAAACAGCATCTATTTATCAATATGGAGGGTGTCTGACAGTCACGCACCACTACATTAATTGACTGTTTTGAGGACTGCAGAGGAGGGGCAGGCAATGGTGTAATTGAAAGGAAGGGACTCCTGCCGTTTTTATATTTTTTTCAAAGTGTTTTCATGCCTAAATTAAATGAAAGCACAGAATAGATTCATTTATATATAAGAGCGAAGGGCGTTCCTAGGTGGTTCGGCGGTAAGGGTTGCGTATAGGGAGGATCGGCTCTTTGATGTTTTTTGCCACCCTTCATAAAAATAAAAATAAAAATAAAAATACAGGAGATATACGGGAAAATACCTTTACAGGATGATAGTGAGATAGAATTGTAAAATAAGGGAGAATCCTGGGACAAATGGGTGAAAATGGCTTACCCTCCTTGCAACACCTAGCAACACTATGGCAACAACCTAGAACACCTTAGAAACCTCCTAGCAACACCTTAGCAACAACCTAGAACACCCTAGCAACGCATTAGTTGCCACTCAGAACTCACTAGCAATGCCCTAGCTAGAAACATGCCAATCCATACTAGAATGTGCTAACACATGCTAACATGTGTAGTGATCTATCAATGCCAGCTGTTTAAAAACTACTTTAATTATTAAAACTTTTAAACTACTTCAAACTTTCAGACTAGGCGTTCTCAAGCCACCATAAAGTTTGTCTACAAACTTTACTTTTCTAGCATTATACTGTGCTTCGAGTATGTGCTTAAAAACTACTGCTCTTTTACTTCTGTTAGGTTAGCTTAAAACAAATCTAATCAGTCATATTGAAATTTTAGGTCTACCATCTCCCCTACTATTGGTCTATACAATGGAAGTCAACGGGAAACAAAACTGTTTAGCCCTCAACATGGGATAGAAAATATTTCTTCTGATTTCCAACTGATAGAACTTTTCACTACAAGAGTTGTGCCTTTCAACTTTATTCAGCAGGGGGAGACATTGAGCTTCTTCCTCCTGTTTCTCTCTCTCTAAAGCCTCTTTTTCTTTTCCCCGAGCTATGACTGTACATGCTGTGAAAGCTGCCCACTCATTTTGCCGCACGGGACATCTCCCACCGCCACATCCACTGTGTTTGTGCTGAGGGCAGTGCTGTGATTCAGCCTCCTGACATTTCTATCCTATTGTTCCCTGTGAACCGAGCTCCTGGCTATGACTCCACCGCTTTTGTCTGACACCCTTCCAGCTTTTTACATCTGCATTGCAAAACAAAAGTTCAGCCACTTTCAAAAGAGAAATGAAACACTGAGGAAAAACATCTATTGAACCAGTTTGTTCGTACAAACACAATCTTGACATTAGTGTAAGAATAGTATTGGGATATAATGTATTGCTGGCAAAATCCAAAGCTGCATCGTTAGCATGAATACCACAGCATAATGTTTCAGGTAAACCGCAGCACTATATAGCTCCAATTGATTGCTTTAAGTGCAAACATTTACCAATATTTTACCAACATGAACTAATATAGAATGGAAAGAAAGCTTACTAAAGAACCACATTGCTCATGATAAGCAAACTTACGGCCGAGGGTCCAATATTTGGTCAAATGATCCGTGAAACGGAGGTTAAATCCTGTCTTAACACACATCCAATCAGCAGTTTGGAAACTGCTGAAGTTTTTCTACTGTAGTAAACATTAAGTGAAGCATGTGACGATTTCATAGACCTGAATTTAAAATAAAAATGAGAGTATTTATAAGACATGGTATAAGATTTATAAGATATGGTCATTTTGATGCTGTTTAAATATTTGGGATTTGGTGAGCTACTGTTTTAAAAGGAAGTAATATAAAAAATACACTCACTCACAATCATTTGACCTAGTTACTTATTTGTCAGGGGTTGCCACAACAGAATGAATCACCAAATGCTCTAGCATGTGTTTAATGCAGTGGGTGCCCTTCTAGCCGCCTTAAACGTGACATAAAAATATTCCATTAATATAAATCCATATATGAGTAAACCGAAAAACATTTTTTTAAATAATTATTTTTGTATAGAAGTGTGGATGTGGTTAAAATGTATTGTACACTGTGGACACTGAGTGAAGCCTGCTGCAGCTGCTACAGCACACAGAACTCCATATTCTGCTCCATCAACACATGATTACTGCTTGCACAGTTTATAACTTCCTGTACTTTGTTCTGTTTCTTCATTGTTTGTGATTCTTGTTTTATTTTAACTTTAGTGTCTGTAATTTAAAATAAAAAAAATAAAGCATTTTAAAGTTTGCTATTTAATGTATATTATTTATTTAATAGTATAGTAATAGTAGCAGTAGTAATACCAGAATGGATTTTTTATAATTTTTTTAATCAAAATAGCCCAATGCATTGGGTTAAATTATGTAACCCATTATTATATGGGTTATAAGTTGGGGTATTTTAACCTAACTATTTTTTTTAGATTGGGAAAGCTGATTTCCAGCTTCCAGTCTATTCCAGCCTAGCATAATCCTTAAAAATAAAATTGTTTTGACCTAAAATGGAGGGTAGTGTAATTTTGAATGAGAGGAAGAACAAAAAGTTATCTGCAAAGCATATGAAGTTAAAGGAATACACTGAATATTCTAAATTGTCACAAATGATCAATTTAACACTCATACTTTAATTCAAGCCTTTCTTTCTTTTACATAAAAATAGTCCCAATTATCTTTGAACAGAGAGTGAAATACCCCTCTGACCCCCCTAATTAACACTGGATCCCCCTGACGAACAACAAAACAAGATGTATGGGGGAGTCTACACTTTAATAGTTAAGAAATAGTTTGCTCTGATCTGTACCTTAAATAATACTAGTAATTACAATAATAGATAACTTTAATATACATATGACCACGCCTGTAGTGGTTCATACCATTGTGAATGCATGTTTGCACCAAAAATATGAAATCATCAGTTTGAAACCAGCAAATCTTAAGCACCGATAGACAGTGTAAGTGTTCACAAAACATATTTCTTTAAAAAAAGATGTTTGTAGGTGTCTGTAAAACTAGAAATATAGTTTGTATTTTATTATACACAGGCTCGCACATGGAAATTAAACAGTGAAATAAAATAAAAATATTTATATGTGCAGTCTTTCATGGTCATCCATCAATAGGTGCAAGAAACCAAACCTCACACCGTTTATTTAATTACACAACTGTCATTGAGAACCACTCAATATCCCTCAAAACACTGAAAACATAATAACAAGTTTGATTAATAAATTTGATGTAACTGAATTAAATATATTTGGTATATTACCGAACATAACCAAAAAACTTCCCTCAATCATCAACGTATAATTTGCACCCTGTCTGTAAATCAGGATTTTAAAGTTCTATTCCAGACTAGACTAGTTCTGGACCTTTCCCAATCTGATTTCCATCTCTCTCTTCAACATTGCTTCCTTTAAAGGTACTGTCCTATCACAATAAAGTAAAAAAAACAGCCAAAAATTAAAATAAATAATAAAAAAAAGGTAGAAATGGTGGTAAAAATGCAGATATAACGATTACACAATTAAATTCAAAATGGGGCAAACACATGGAAAGATCTGTCTATACCCATAATGAATAAACATTTTTTGCTTCCAGAGGGAAAAAAGTCATACAGGTCTGAAATTATATGAAGGCAAGTAAATAAAGGCTGAATGTTCATTTCTGGATGAGCTACTTCTTTGAAACTTTCAACAGTTTCGATGGCCAAATTTGGCTTTACATAGAGCTAAAAAACTATTTCCAAAAGCAAGTCTGCTGAATGAGCAACTTAATCCAGGACAGGCCTATAATCTTTGTAGAAGTCTGACCCTGTATGTCTGAATTTATGAGAGTGAAAAAGCTCCCTAAATTTAAGGAAATTTCTCTAGAACTTTAAAGCACAGTAAGGATTATAAAATTATATTAGCAAACGACAATCAATTAATTAATTGATTTAATAAAATTGAATCACTCACAGGCCTTTCTTGTTCGAGGATGGAGGATTTTCCAGGCTCATACTCAAAGATGCTCCGTGGTTCTGCCCGATATTTACGCGTGTCCACTTTACGTTCTGGAGGACCCCATTCGTTTCTGTAGAAGAGACCAATATAAGAACCGATCTGAGGGCAGCCTGTAGGACATGAGTAGAGGTGTCTTACGGGTCATGGGAGAACTCTTTTTCTCTGTCCATGTCCCGCGAGCGGAGCTGGAGGAGAGAAGGCATCGGAGGGGGCGGCGGGGGCACGGGTGATGGCGAGAGCTCTCGCTGGGCAGCACTGTCGGGAATGTCTGAGGTATTTCTAGAGAGCGGCCGGTACGTGTGCGTTCGAGGAGGTGGGTGAGCATGAACTGGAGGATAGTTGTCTGAGAAAGAGACACAAATATTATATTAATATCGCAGAGTAATGAAACTAAGTTAATGGCTATATTTAGGCATTGCAGAAAAAAACAAGCAAATATATAGCAGTACACTATTCTGAAATCTAAAACTAGGATCAAATCTTTTAAAATAAATCTCTTTATTTTGTGTCTCTCCTGGCCAGAGGTCGTATTTTACTACATTGAAAGTCATCTGCTCCACCTACTCACTCCATGTGGATTAATGACTTTTCTCACTTTAAAAAAACTGGAACAAATTAGACACTGTCTAAAGGGTTCTTCCAAAAACTTTTATAAAATTTGGGGTTCTCTTCTTGAATATATGGAAATGCATACTCCCTGCATACTGGATGACATTTTATTTTTACATTCTTCTCTGCTGTGTGACATCTTATATGACATCATGACCAGGGTTTTAATTTGGTGTAAAAAACAATTGTTTTAGTTACAAGATGATTATTATTATTGTAATAATATATATATATATTATTTTTTATTTATTTATTTTTCACCTTTATTATGACAGGACAGTAGAGAATTCAGACAGGAAAGCATTAGGAGCAGAGAAGGGTCATCAGCAAAGGACCTCGAGCCGGGAATCGAATGTGTCGCTGTGAGCACATTGGTGCTATATGTCAGCGCGCAGAACCACTAGGCTACTGGCACCAACATTATTATTATTATTATTATTATTATTATTATTATTATTATTATTGCTTTTATTATTATTAGTTTTTTTCTTTATTTTTTATTTTCTGTTTTATATATTTTTTTCTATAAATACTGCATCTGGAGGTCAATAATTGTCACAATCATTTAGATCCTTGTTTACTTCTCTCTCTATGTTCAAATGTACAATAATATTGTAAAATATGTGATATTTGTAAAAAAATGTAATTTCTATAAATAAAGTTGAAAAAATAAAAAATAAAATAAAATAAGTCTCATTAGCTCAAACAGGCAACATTTCTATGATCATATATATATATATATATATATATATATATATATATATATATATATATATATATATATATATATATGTGTGTGTGTGTGTGTGTGTGATTAAAACTGAATTTTTAGGGTCACATGATCTTGCAGAAATCATAACAATTTGCTGATGTGGTGATTTCTTATGAATATCAACAACTGAGCTGCACAATATATTTTATGCCATTTGTAACTTCCATTTTAAACATATTTATGAATTTAATTTAATCAAATCATTAAACTTAAGTATCTTCAATTTAAAAAAATAAAGAATTATATGGCAACATAAGTGTGTTGTGTGACACATACATTGATTTAATGGGTAGATTTATCTTGCTTTATACACTTTTGAAAAGGTTTTTGCCAATTTTAACATCACATTTGTGGTTTCCAACTAATTTTATGATCCAATACAACAACCAAAAAACTTAATTCCATAAACTCTTTCTATAACTTCATTATCAATTTTAAAAACTATATTATGACTATTTTTTTAATTTCCCAAATAACATACCCTTTGTTTAACTTAATTTAATGACAATTTGTTTACATCAACCCACAATTTCAAAACTATTGAACAACATACTTTCTTGTTTTAAGCCATCAGAAAAGTTAAAATCGGATTTAATTTATTTGAAAGAACTCACCGTTGTTTATAACTGCGTATGTTGCATTATATGTGTCTGCATAGTCATCATCTGGTGAAAACAGCATTAGATAGAAACTGAAAATCTCATAAAACTGACAAAAGAATATGTAATTAATAGCTGGATTTAATATGCATTCACAGTTAAAGTCAAAATTATTAGCCCCCTGTATATATTTTTCCCAATTTCTCTTTAACGCAGAAATGTTTTTTCAACACATTTCTAAACAAAATAGTTTTTATAACTCATTTCTAATAACTGATTTATTTAACCTTTGCTGTGATGACAGTACATAATATTTAACTAGATGCACTTCTATACAGCTTAAAGTGACATTTAAAGACTTAACTAGGTTAGTCAGTTAACTAGGCAGGTTAGTGTAATTAGGCAAGTTATTATATAACAATGGTTTGTTCTGTAGACTATCGAAAAAATATATAGCTTAGAGGGGCTAATAATTGTGACCTTAAAATGGTGTTTAAACAATTAAAAACATTTTTTTTCTAGCCAAAATAAAACAAATAAGACTTTCTCTAGAAGAAAAAATATTATCAGACATACTGTGAAAATGTCCTTGCTCATTTGGGAAATATATATATATATATATATATATATATATATATATATATATATATATATATATATATTCAATTAAAAAAAACGAAAAATTTTGACTACAACAATATGTAACCAGTATACACACCTGGCTTATGAACCATGTGGATCTGTTTGAACATGGTCTTGTACCAGTCCTTGGGCCTGTCCACAGTCTAAATAGAATCACAAACACAGTCAAGTAATCCTATCAGTTTGTTGGTTAAGTGCACAAAAAGCTAACAGCATTTGTCATTACCTGACAACCAACAAAATCACCAGAACACACAGAGAGAGAGAGAGAGTGAAAGAGAGAATGGGAGTATCACAGAAACCTGCCAGGAAAGAGGCAGGAATGTTCTCTTCTGCTCACAAACACACATTCACAGACAGTCTGACCTGCTGAAAAGCATTCCTGTGGCCACAATAAGAGGATCAAATGTCAAAACAGCTCAAATGCTAATCAAGGAAAATGTCCCCAAAACAGACGACAGACAGCTGATCTGTTGTTTTAAATTGACCAATGACAGTCAACAGATGGGATGACCATGACGATGAGTGTTTGGCTTAGTTTTTTGATCCTAGCTAGTTAAAACAAGGCAACAAGTAATAAAAATCATATTTTTGTGAAAATGGACATCGGGACATTATATCAAGTCATTTTTGGTTTCTTTTCCTGCAGTGATGTGCTATAAAGCGCCATACACTCTATTTCAGTGATTCAAAAATAGCTCATACAAGTTTATCTCAGACAGTCTTGTTTTGAATGTTCTATTAACCTTATTCTTCACGTATTAATATTTTTGGCTCAAGACGTTTGGTTTAATTCACTTCCATTCATTTTTAGACATTAAAAATAGCTTGTTTTGCTGCTTGATGTTGCAAACTGATGCTTTTTTATTATATTATTCTGCTTTGTCTGTAGAGCAAGTAGTTTGGCTGTTTTCTGCCTTTATTATTCCTAGTCATTTCTCCCATAGGGAACTGAATAGGAAGTTCTAAAACAATAGCAAAAATGTGCGCACTTCTGTATTGTAGATCAATAAGTTTTCATCATAAAACAAATGTCATACATATAGGGTGCTATGTGGTTTCAGGTTTTTGAGGGGTGTTAAATATATATGTTATTGATCCAGTGCTTTGAAACAACCAAATGCAGCATTTGTTTGCAGTAAAAAATAAAAAAAATGCAATGTTCAAAGAATGCAAATAGCAATTTTCCGAACCTTAAATGTGTGCTCTTTCATGTCGCATTCTTATTTTTTGTAATTTATTTTAACAACAATATCGAATGTATATCAAAAAATTAAAACGAGCATATAAATTTAATCTGATTTGTTCAAAAAAGCTGAATCATTTTTTATTAATCATTAAGTGGATCACTGGATCATTCAGAATTGCTGATTCATTTATCAACAAACATGTTTCACTGAGATCCGCAGTGGCTCAGCTGTGACTGCAAATGTTTGGAATTATTTTAGGACAAGAAGATACTAAGAGACTGAAAAGGTCATACATTAAATATATCAATACTTTTCCAGTCATTTGTTTTAAAACTCATATTCCAGATTTATAATAGTTTATAAATAGTTGCATCTCTACTAAATGTCAGTTGCAAACATTTTAACTCATATGATTTTTTGGTTCAGGGTCACAAATGCTGATAGCCTGAACAAAAGACATAATAACACAAAATGTCAGGCTAACTTTTTTTGTAAGCAGTCAAAAAATATACACTTTTACTTCACAAAATAATATTATTCATATACTTGAGACAGGATCATTGAAAGGAAACACACTTTGACTTACATACAGTCTTTCTTTATGTAAAGTAGTACAAAAACAAAGCAAATTAGCAAGATTATACAGTGAATAATCACTACAATTGTCCTATCAAAGATAATGCTATAGAAGATTTGCTATTTGACAGATCTCATTTAGTATGTGTTACAAAGTCAATGTGTTTAAAGCAGTTCTTGATTTAGTATGAAGATGTAAGAATAAAGCCTGTATTGTTATAAGTCCATTTGTGAGTACCCAGAATAACCTCAAACTCAGTTTTACCCCTTTCCTAAATTAATTAAATTAAAACAAACTCAGAATGAACTGAGTTAATAATACAAATGATATATTCCATGCTGCAGTAGTTTAGCATGGACAAACTACTTACATCAATCAAAAGACAAAATCAGCCAGTATATACTTTCAAAAATTATCATGTGAGCAAAGATTTTACTCAAGTTGCATGATAAATTATCATGATGAATGATCAACTATTTGTACAGAATGCAGTAGCCTATATAAAACTGTTAAGTTGATTTAATTATTACATTATTTTAGATGTTCTTGTTACAGTTTGACAATTAATTTAACAACTAAGATACTACTAATTCATTACATATACTTACTATACGGTTAGGGTTAGATTGCGGATTATATGTTAAGGGTTAGTTGCATGTAATTATGCATATATATTTTTAACTACTATAGTAAGTACATTTAAAATCTGTAACAAGGACACCTTAAATACAAATGTTACCAACAATTGTTGTAGGATTTAAAATGTGACCATTTTCACTCAAATACTGACAATAAATCTCACAAATAGCACACATAAATATTAATCACTGAAATTGTATTTTCTTTTAAAGCAAACTCCATCAATCATAATCGAATTAAATCAGTCATTTATGTTAGTTCCCTCATACATGCTAGTATACTCACCGTACGGATGGCGATGGGAATGCCAGACTCATCCACTGGTCCAATGCCTTCGTAATGGGGAGCTTTTATGACAGAGACCTTCTTCTCTTCCTCTGAGAAGCGAGCGATGGGCACGGAGCTACTGACCACTGTCTGACCAGAGACAACAGACTCTCTCCTCAGTGTCTGTGAACCCTCTGCAAGATAGAGAGCTAGTTTAGAGATAGATAAAAAATTAAAACAAAAGAGTAAACTGCACTGCAATGTTGTTCTGTCCTTTAAAAAGTATCAAACTGTATCGCATATGACCCCACTGAGATCCTCAGTAACAGTGTGACAAGCTAGAATGAACCTTTTAAACAGAATGGCTCTCTCACAAACACATCATCAATGACTGCTGTGCTGCTATTGGCTCTTCAGTTGACTGCTGCCATAGATACAGTCACACTATGCAGAATCTCTTACTGTCTAGACTTTGTCAGATGCTAAAATTTATCATAAAGGCAATTACCTGCCTGTTCACAAGCATTTCACACTATTATAGCAAAGAATGTCTTCAAAGAAAGAAATATATTTGTTTTGTCTGCGATTTATCTTAAATTACAAAATAGGTAAATAGTGACACAACTGGCAACTTGACAGTCCAATTTAATCTAAGCGAGCAGGAAACTGACATGGCACAATCTCCAACCCTGACTAAGCATCATGAAGTATATGACATTAGTATGATGTGGCATAAATGAGACAGCTACATTTATATCCCCACATTTGTACAGGTTTGCGGTTGTAAAAAGGCAGTGATGGGAGGAAATGCTACAGCACACTATTTGTCAGCATATTTCTTTAAACTGAACTACTACAACAACTGTATAAATGTGCCTTGCTAAGCAAATCTGCACTAAAGTGTCAGAGCTTTGCCTCCCCTCAGTTTCCCTCTGTTCAGGTATTGATTGCTCTGGTCTGGCCTAATGGATGCAAATGATTCATATCCTGAGGACCAAACTGCACCGTTAATTGCCAATAATTGCCCGATGTCCACTAACAAGAAAAATCGTTGTTTTAGAGCATCAAAAATGGGAATGAATCAGCAGAAGCACAAAAAGACAATTTAGGAAGTCTTTGTTTAGAGATATAGGTAATAACTAGGGCCAGACGGAATTTGCTGACATTTTTTGCTATTTCTGCAGAGAATTTTGGTAAATATCTGCGGATTTCTGTGAAATTATTTTGGGAGTATCATAACTAAGACCCTAATATGTGAAATAAAAAAATAATATCTTTTAAACTTTTAGTTATTGTTTATAATGCAAATCCAATTAGATTCACATTATTTGATAATCTCTTATATAATATATATCTACTAAAAGATTACTGTATTACTGTACAAATTGCATTGTAGATAAATCAGATGAATATTTTCATATTAGTCAATAAGATTACTGTAATTAATTTAAAAACTGAATACCTGTAGATTTAAACATTTACTCAAGTAAATAAACACAATTAATGATGGGCTAAAAATATGCGGAAATCTGTGGAAAATCTGCGGAATTCTGTGCGCGCAGATTCCATGTGGGTGTAGTAATAACTCAAATGTCAAATCAGTTGGCGGTTCATTTTGCTGTGATGACCCCTGATAAATTAAGGACTAAGTTGAAAATGAATAATATAATATAATATAATATAATATAATATAATATAATATAATATAATATAATATAATATAATATAATATAATATAATATAATATAATATAATATAATATAATATAATATAATATAATGAAATCAGGTGACTGTTACTTTTTTACATTCATTAAGTGAGTACAAATTGTGATTTTTAATTATGTTTTATGTTTTATTATATAAAATTCTACTTAACCACTGAGATTTATTTATAATTGTTTTTAATAAAATGTTTAATAAAATGTTGGGCTTAAGAATCTTGATTTTAAGAGTGCATGAAATAAAATAAATTCTGTAATGCACTGCACATTTAAACGTGTTCACATTTAGATCTTGTTCATTTAGAATTCATACTTTTTAAAGACTGAACCTAAAGACAGACACATGCATCTTTCATGTATTTTATATATTTTAAAACAGAACATCCAAAATTTGCTGGGTTAAACACACTTATTGTACAGTATGTGGTAATATCTGATTAAGAAGAAAACATTTGTCATACATTAATTTATAAAAAAGAAGTCAAACGTTCCCCCGGAATCCCTCCATCACACTTACACAGAAAGATCTGCTGCAAGGAGATATATTTTCTAAGCCCCTACTAAGCTTTTGAATTCTGTCCTTTTCATGGTTGTGTCTTTTGGCATCATGGCCTGTTTTTGATTAATTTACATGTCTTCTACCTGTTACTCATAGTTCAGTGGAACTGTATACGAGAGTTCATTTAAAACTGGGTTGATAACCATTTCTTTCTGCTAGTCTGCTAGTTTGTGTGCACCAGGACTTTTATGGCAAAGAGGTGTAATTTACTCAGGTGAACCCAACTGAGCACAGTTGTATAGTTTTATTTATGACTTATGGCAAATTACAGGAAAAAAAACACACAAAACACAAAACAAAGCAATTACAGTTAAAGTCAGAATTATTATATATATATATATTGCCGTGCAATATTTTGCAAGTAACATCACACAAATGCCTCTTCACCCTTCACCTTTGTGTATTACATCCACCCCCTTTGATTTATTGAATGATTGATTTTTTTTTTTAATATTTCCCAAATTATATTTAACAGAGAAAGGACATTTCACAGTATGTCTGATTCTTTTCTTCTGGGTAAAGGCTTATTTGTTTTATTTCAGCTAGAATAAAAGCAGTTTTTAATTTTTTAAAATCCAATTTAAGGTCAATATTATTAGCCCCTTTAAGCTATATATATATATTTTTCGTTATCTTCAGAACAAACCATCGTTATACGATAACTTACCTAATTACCCTAACTTGCGTTTTTAACCTAATTAACCTAGTTAAGCCTTAAAAGCTTCACTTTGAGCTGTAGTGAAGTGTCTTGAAAAACATCTAATAAATTATTACTTACTGTCATCATGGCAAAGATTATATATATATATATATATATATATATATATATATATATATATATATATATATATATATATATATATATATATATATGTATATATATATATATATATATATGTATGTATGTATAATAAAAGTCACTATGCTAAACTATATTTTCAACAATTAAAGTTGACAGAAAACAGATAAATATCCCATAATGTAATTCACAACCGTAAATAAACAGAAAACACGTGTGAATTACTTGTGAACTATTAATGAACAGGTTTTTTTTCAGTGTATGCAGAATAATAAAGACATCAGTAGGGTTAATGTTATGCTAATACTCAAATACTAAAGCCAAAGGCATTTGTAGTTCATTCTGCTCACCAGAACTATGCCCATGCTGGATCTGTACCAGGCCTGGGCTGAGGATTGGTGGTGGTGGAGGAGGAGGGTGTGCAGGTGGAGAGAAGGGCCTCTGAGACTGAGAGCTTCCATTCACTGTCATTTGACCCTGGGTAACATACAAAACACTTTATAAGAGATGGAACTGTGGGTAATGTAATCTGTAAAGTCACTGTAAGACAAACAAATATGAGTGGGTGAAATCTATGAGACGATAAGAAGGTAGAATGAGAAAATGTAAGACATGAGGGCACACATTAGGAGACACAAATTGAAAAATATCACAGATATTGTAGCACAAATGCATCTGAGAAGTGTCATTACTGAGGAAAATGCTGATACAAAAGAGACAAAGTTTGGGATCAGATGTTGATGCTTCTGTAATAACATAAGAGAACAACTGACAGACTGAAAACTGTTAATGCACAGCAACTATTCAAAGAAACTTTAGCAGTTAATGAGTGCAGGACAATTTACTAATAGGAATGTTAACACTGGATTAAGCTTCAGTTATACGTTCATATTACACATGTCTTCAGTTAGCAGTGGCAAATTAAAGATTCAAATTATGTTAATATTAATTAAACAATCATCACAAAAGGTCATGTATGGCAAATTAAAGACGCAAATTTTGGTAATATTATACAATCATCACGATAGGTCATGTAAAAACAGAGGTCATCATAGGAACCCATTTAATAACTAAATCAAAATTCCCCTGTTTTATTCCCTTTCCTGGACAATTTATCATTAATTATACATAAAAATAAAAATAAACAATAAAATAAATCTTTTATTAAAAGTTTTATACATTAAACTGATAAAAATAATTGCAACAATATTAATAGCTTATTTTGATAAAAAAAAACACACTTTCTATTAATCAAAAAAACTTAAAAATAACTCAGTGACTCCAGACAAAATATTCAGCAGCATAACAGTTTTCTATATTATTAATAATAAAAAAAATGTTTTTTGACCTAGAAATCAAGATATTTGAATGATTTTTGAAATGGGATGCTGAAGAATAATAATGCCAGAAATTAAGCACTGCTAGTCTAGAAAAGTTTAAAATATATTAAAAAAAAAAAACAGTTTGAAAAACAGCTATTTGAGGTATTGAAAAACACCAAACGTTTAATTTACTTCAATGTATTAAATGTATATGTATGAACAGGGCTTGACATTAACACCTGCCAGCCAGCCAAATGCAGGTAGATGTCAGCTGTTCTAAAAAATTATTTGTTGGGTATTTTGGTTTTTTACATACACACTTGGGACATCAGAGACTTATTTTACATCTTTTAAAAAGGGGCATAAAAGGTCCCCTTTAAATAGTCCCCTTTAAAACAACATACATAGCACGCAATGAATATTTGAACACATAAAACCGAAAACCAAGTGTAAAACACAAGACATAACAGCCTGACACATTTAAGCACGTGACAAAATGTTAGACAATCAGCGCTGAAAGACAAGTGAGGACATACAACAAGTAGCTTGAAACAAACATGACCAGACTGAGGTGAAGTGCGCCAGTCGAGCGTGATAGTTACGTTAGTGCCTGTGGCAGCAGACGGGATGGATTGAAGCTCATCAGCAGCATTGGAGGTGTGGCTGAGTGTGGGGGACGGAGTGGGTGTGGCCAAGGGGGAGGAGTCTAGGCCACATATCTGCAACTCCTCCAGCCCAGCCGTGGATGAGGAATATTGACTCAGTGCCGATACGGTTACTGGCGACACGGCAGGTGAGGCCGACATTAGTCCCGAACGTTCCAGAGGGGCATAGGGAGTCGGCGAGAGGGCTTTGGGTAGTAGCCCTGATAGGAAGTCTGGGGAATCCTGACTGGCCCGGCTATATGGTGATCGACGAGCTGCTGGGTCTGGAGATGATGGTCCAGAAGAAATCGGTCCTGGGCCCCCTCTTACAGGGGAAAACTCACGCTGATGGAGGCGGATGGGAGGAAATAAAAAGGGAAGGAAGATAAGAAATTAACGTGAACAAAGCAAAGCTGGTGAGCAAGAAGTGACGCAGGCAAATTGAACCATGTTGAGTGAAGGACAGAACAATCTGTTGGGAAAAAATAATAGATACTTGGCTGTAAAAATGGCAAAATTAGTTGTTAGCAGTCAACACATAGGGCTTTTCATCATGCTGTGTGTTTTTCACTCTGTCCCATCGGATGGAGGTGAATGGGTGTTTTTTACACTTAGTTTGTTTACACTACCAGTCAAAAGTTTGAATGTTATTGAATAAAGGTTTGTGTGCTATTGTAAGAATCCTGGTTTGGTGCTCGCAAAATTTTATTGTAATTAATGCTCCAAATAAGTTTTGCTGTAGACAATTTTTGGCCAAAATCACACTTTCAATTTCAAAACACACAATAGATGCAAGCAACAATTCTGAATCTAAGTATGCCAGAGGAAGAATGTGGACATAATTCAGGGTTCAAATAGGGAATTAAAGGTGTAGTATGTAAGTTTGACACCCAGTGGTTGAACTAGGTATTGCACTTCAGGTTCAAAACACACTTTTTGCTTTAGACAAGTCAAAACTCTACATACAGCACCTTTAAGTATTTGCATGACAAAGTAAACACAAACACACAAATACAGGTGACTTTCCCTAAAAACGTACGTCTTCCAGACAAGTAAAAAATTTAACTTGAGCAGAAAATTTTTGGAGGTCAAAAAACTATAGCAAATCTGAAGCTAATCTATAGCAAATGATGTGATCAGTTGCAACAAGCAATTAAATTGCAGCTGGAAGGGCATCCGCTGTGTAAGACATATGCTGTCAGTTAGCGTGGCGACCCCAGATTACTAAAGGGATTAAGCCAAAAGAAAATAAATGAATGAAAAAAAAAAATTTAACACTAGGAAACAGCCATACAATCTTACAATTACACACCTACACTATAGACAATTTAGCTTATTCAATTCACCTACAGCACATGTCTTTGGACTATGGGGAAAACCGGAGCACCCAGTGTAAACCCATGCAAGCAGAGGGAGGACATGCAAACTCCACACAGAAATGCCAACTGACTCAGCCAGAACTCGAACCAGCGACCTTCTTGCCGTGAGGCGATCGTGCTACCCACTGTGCCACCGTGATGCCAAAATAAGATTTTAGTGAAAGTTAAAATAATAATGATAATAATAAAAACAATCACTACTAATGTGGTTTGATAAATGTGATGCATTGACGGCGCACAAAAAAATTGGGGTCGATATATAACAGCTTTAAAGGGATATAGTCTCAGATGTAGTTTGGCAGCTTGCCATCAAAGTCATTAATGAGTTAAATAAATTTGATCTATTGACATGAAATCTGAAAAATCGCATGATAATTTTTTACCAAAAGGTGTTACTTCCCTGAAACAATCTATAAGGCATGATGTTGAAGATATACAGTTGAAATCAGAATTATTCTGTAGTACTCTCTCCGTTAAACATAAATTGGGTAAAAAATAAACAGGGGGGGCTAATAATTCAGGGGGGTTACTAATTCTGACTTTAACTGTATATCAAGTTTCATAACCATGCAAACAAAATTCAAACTGTTTAATGCTCAAAATAAATGATATGGGGAATCAGGTGTGAATTGACTCGGTTTGCTGCTATAAATCTAAAGTGACTAGTCTTGTGATTTGGCAAATCCTTTCTGAATTTTTAAGCCAAAAGACTCATTTTTTTGTATCTCCTGACCACTAGATGGCGCTCTCCCAAATGCTCTTTGTCTAAACAAGCCAAAACATTGTGGTTATAATGCCTTAATTACACTTTGGCAAGCTTTTTTTTTTTTTTAATTTAAAGGACAATTTAACAATTTAACCTAATTTTTCAACTTGTTCAACCATGTTCAGAAGATATTGTGCTTTGAACATTGCAAAATTAAACAAACAGCAATGACCATTCAAAATGAACAATTGTTTCATAGCGTGCATTCGCATTGTATTGAAACAAGCAATTAGAAATTGTCAAAATTTAGTTTTGTTTCTTGCCTTTATAATTAAAATGTTACCAAACGGCTGGCCATGTTACCTATGGTTGAGCGACAGACTAAAAAGCTGAAAAAGAAGAACCGAAGAAGAAAAATTCTCCTATAATAAGTGAGCACCAAACCAGCATACTCTAAAAGATAATTTGACACTAAAAACTGGAGTAATAATGATGCTAAAAATTCAGCTTTAGCCTCACAGGAATTTGAAAATATGTTATAAAAGAAATTCAAACAATATTCAATAATTGTTTTACTTCATTCTTAAACAAATGCAGTCTTAGTTGATCATTAGAGGCTTCATTCTAAAATGTACTCCAAACCTTTAACTGGTAGTATAAGTGTACATTATAACTATAAATGAATGACAGTAATACCACCAAACTGCCTGCTGGTCTTGGTGGTATGACAGGGGGTCGTGTAGAGTCAGTGATGTCCACCGCATTTGTCCTGGGTTCAGACCGGCTCTCTGCTCGGGGCTCGGGGCTGCGAGGAGCTAACTGGATGGAGAGAGAGGCTATGTGTGAATCAGAAGTGCTAGCGGGGTCTAGCGGTGAGGGTGTGAATGCTCCTTTTGGCTTAGTTTTAGTCTTAGGGTCAGTTGTAATCATATTTGTCACAGGTGCTGCGTTTAGTTGGTCAGTTGCAAATTTAGAGGAAGACAATTTGCTTCCAAGGACCCGAGAGATAAAACTGTTAGCATTAGCTTGCTGGGAGGAGGGGGACTCCTCGAGAGGGGCTCCAGAGGTGTTAGTGGAGGTTCGGGTGGTCTTGGAGTATGAGTATGAGGAGGTGGCACTAGACTGAATGGAGTAAGAGCCTGTGGAAATGGCATCATGACTCTGTGAGGGAGAGAATGTGGCGTTTGACAGCATTGCGAGCGAACTGTAAGATGGAGGGTTAGGGGTCATGTGATAGCTCTCTCTCCGAGGGGGAGGCAAGGGGACCTGATGGAGAAAAGGTCATTTAAATATATACAAAACCAGTTCAGAGTACATTGAATCAGAGGTTTAAAGGATAGTTCACCCAAAAATGCCCCCATATCCTTTATCACCATATCATCATGAACTGATTCCAAACACAGGGTTCCCAAATACTTACAGACTTTCACTGAGTAAAAAACAGATTTTTCATGACATCTAATAGATGGAAAAACAGTTCACTGCTGCTTATATATTAACAATATAATTTTAAAAGTATATTTTAATAATAAAAATATATGTTATCATGGAATATCATTATGCATGATGCAACAAAAATTTTGTGTCTCTATTTTATGTTTGGATGCTTTACGATTAATGAATCTAACTAAACTAACTAACTAAATAACTAATAAACTTTTTAAACACCAATTGATAATCTATGACATATTTAGAAAAAATAAACAAAAAAGTAGCTTTACAAAATGTACAAACTGTCTTTTCTATCATCTACAGCAGTGTTTCTCAACCACGTTACTGGAGGACCACCAACACTGCATGTTTTGGTTGTCTTCTTTGTCTGTCACACCCATTACAGGTCTTTTAGTCTCTGCTAATGAGCTGATGATCTGAATCAGGTGTGTTTGGTTAAGAAGACATGAAAATGTGCAGAGCTGGTGGTCTTCCAGGAACATGGTTGAGAAACACTGATCTACAGTACATTTTAATCTGGCATGCAGTCTTAGACCCAGTCAAGTGGTTATTTTGAAGCCAAACTTCTTAAAATTTTGATTATCTATGTGGCTGTTTGTCACAAGAAGACAACAAGATTAGTTTGAGATCAGGTATACAGTATGTATTTTTACAGTGTCATACCTGTGTTTTTATTCTCCTGGCTTGTTGCATGTGCTAATGACGATTCTCTGTAAACCAATAGCATTCAGCTGCATATTTAGCTCCACCCTTTTGGTACCGTTCTGTTGTGCTAGCTACCTTTTGGAAAGGGTGCCCAAAATGGAATGGTATGGTTGTTTTTTGACTGTGGAAATGGGCAAAAAAGCCCACCTTACCATACAACTTAGTGGAAATTGGCTAAAATGGAGCTGTTAAAAGTAAATTAACCGTATAGCCATAAAACAGCATGATATATAATGTATATCTATAAACAATTATATTTTGATGAAATTAAACTAAAACCTAAAATGACAAACAAAAAACACTAATATTTCTTAATTTGGACCAAAAAATAATAACTACATAAAATATTTCCTTGACTTTTAATGTCTGGAATATACTGTTTAAAATATCATAATATTTTAAAAATCTCATGATGCTTAGGAGCCTTGCAGACCTTTAGGAGTATCTTTATTCTATTGAACACAAAATACAACATTGTGCAGAAATAGGAAATTGGCACACCACAGTAGACATCAATAGTAAAACAAAATACTATAGAAGTAAACTGCTTCCAACATTCTTCAAAATTTCTTATTTTGTGTTCAACATAAACAGAAAAAAAAAATTAAATTGGAACAAGTGGAGGGAGAGTAAAGGAGTTGTCATTTTTAGGAGAACTATCCCATAATATATTTAGTTAATAAGATCCCATTTCTAAACACCCTTTAAACTAGCTTTAAAGTAGAAAAAAACAGAACAAATTCAAAGTAACTTTAAAAAAATAAAAAAGAGGAAGAGGATAACCTGTTGTGAAAAATGAAAATGGTACAACATATACTATAATGGCAGTGTGATCAAGCAAGTGATTTAGCAACAGCCCATAACTAAATAAAAATGTATTATAAATAAATATGTACTGGTGTGGGAGATTTCTTGTCCTGCAGGTTGGGTTTAACACTGCGAAAGCCTTTTGAGGTCAAGGATGAGCTGCCGGCATCTCCATTTCTCAATCCCTCGGAGACACTCCGTGAACGCCAGGCATCTGCTCATACATACACACATGCAAAAAAAAAAAAAAAAAAAAAAAATTAAAACATATGAAATTATTATTATTATTATTATTATTATTATCATCATCATCATCATCATCATCATCATCATTTTAGGTTTCCAAACGCTTAATTGTACAAATGATTGGCCATTGTTTGCATGGATATTCATATAAAAGTGATGAAATCAGAGACATTTTTAAACAATTACTTGCCTGAATCTGACGACTGGGAATCACTACCTGTAGAAAATAAAGATGTACTGTATAAACATAACCATAGTATTTTAAAATATTACACAAAGAAGCTACCAAAAACTGCATTTATGATTTATGAGAACACTACTGACCACAGAAAACCACAACAAATATGTGAAAACACTGTATTTGTGAATATATATATATATATATATATATATATATATATATATATATATATATATATATATATATATATATATATATATAATGTTATCACACGATTTAATGGGTGTTATCAGTGGTTATCAGCTGATAGATATGTGCCTGTAGGGGCCTTCTGCGCCGCACATGGTTAATCAGCTATAAATCACATACGGTTGCAGCCAGAAGTTAACAAGTATTATTTATATTATTTAACCAATTTTGTTAACGTCTACCTCACCCCAACTGTCACAGTAAAGTAAAAACAGATCATGGAGTCTTCTCTATTAGTATAGCTTATTAACCATGTGGATGGATGATAGCTGCCTTCTGAGCCTACTAGTAGGCGTAGAAGGCTCCTACTGGCCCATATCTATTAGCTGATATCCACTGATACCACCTATTCAATCAAGTCATAACATCCAAAGTTGGTGAATATGTGAACAAATCATAAACAAAATTGTGCAGAGTCAAATAAGGGGGAACATAGCCTAGTTTTTAATACATTTTAATACACTTTTATTTGAAAGTACTTTACTCTTTAATTCTTTACTCTTTTTGTTGTTGTTAATCCTTAGATTTGACTACTTTTGCTGCCATCCTGCCATTGATGCCCCATTGAAAATGGTTGGAAAACATATAACTAGAGAGATGAATGGCCACAGTATGGGAATTAAAAAGAGAGATGCAGAATTACAGAGAACAGAAGATTAAAGAGCAGAGTCTGTACTGAACACAACACAGAGAGAGCTAGTAAGACCACACAAAGTTACATAACTAGTTACCTACTCCATAATGCTGATTATAAAAATACAACATTACATAAACTTGGACATAAAAAAAAGCTTTAATATGAGTTTAGTTTTACAATTTAATTCTAGCCCTATGCTGTTCTATTTCAAAAGAATGACAGAGATTTCAAGTGAAAGTGAATGGGATCGTCTCAGTTGTGCTATTTAAACTGATATCCATTTTATTTCAATCAAACACGCCTGTGCCTTAAACAATTCAACACAAAGCGAGCACAGCAGTGCATCTGCGAATACGTGCTTGACTGCTTTTGTGTGGACAGCAGTTTTCCTTTATGTACAGCTGCGTTGTTGTATCTTTGGCAGGTCCTGACAGCATGTCACTTTTTTAACAGACTCACTCGAGCAGAATATAATAGTAAAAATGTTGGGGTCTTAGTATAGCACTGAAATACAGATGCTCTACATGGTATACTATTACATGTTGAATGAAAGTGTAAAGCGTTTAAGGGTTCTGTTGATTAAAACCCAAACAGTGTCTATTAGTACAGCTGAATACATACCGAGCTTTACTTTGATTGATTGATTGACTGATTGATTGATTAATTAATAGCTTAATTGCAAGTTAGAAGGCCACTTATTGTAGATTATATTCAATAGGAAAACCGTAACAGGACAAGCTATGTTCAGAAAAAAAAAACATACCATCACCTTAGAATTATAAGGTTCTATCTGCATTCTGAATGATTTTGAGATATTGAGCTTCACAGTTTTTGCATTCCATATAGCAAACAACATGTGTGAAACAGTTTTCTTTCATACTTTATCATGACAGAGACCTTAAGGGTTCTTTAAATGTAAATTATCAAAGTTCTATTTGATCTAATTAATATGTTAATATTTATTAAATTTTATGTTTTATATGAATTATTGAATAATATTTATTGAATTATATGCCCCATGAATTAAATTAAGTATTTGCCCTTCAAGGCTTAATATTAAATTTAAAGACTTTAAAAGAAACAGAAGATGACCAAATGAGTTTAATAAACACTAAAGTGTTTCACTGACTATATGTAAACAAATAAATATATTTCACATTTATTATATACATTTTTTAATATTAATTTCTTTTTCAAAAATGTGAAATTTAACATTTCATCCCAATGTCGGTGTCGGTGACATATACAATTGCCTCACAATAAGAAGGTCACTGGTTCGAGCCTCAGCTGGGTCAGTTGGCATTTCTGTGTGGAGTTTGCATGCTCTCCCCATGTTCGGTCCACATATAAGTCCAAATACATGCAGTACAGGTGAATTTGGTAAGCTAAAATTGGCCTAGTGTATGTGTGTGATTGAGTGTGTATAGGTGTTTCCCAGAAATGGGTTGCAGCTGGAAGGGCATCCGCTGCGTAAAACATATGCAGTGTAGCTCAGTTCAGTGTGTTGGCGAAAGTGAAGAATTAAAAAAATCTTGAGAGAAACCAGGCTCAGTTGGGCACGACCATTTCTTCTATGGCCAGATGTCTTGTGCAGAGATGCAATCTATATCTAGTGTCAAATTCTCTTTGTGGGCTGGTAAGCAATTAGAAATCAACAAAAAATAATTTTTAGATAGATTTTTATTTTACAGACAGTTTGACATTTTGCATTGAACTATTTTTTGTATTGATTTAAATTTAATTAATAATAAAAAAATGTTTGCATTATATATATATATATATGTATATATCATAACCTGTATATTGTTATTTATTAAGTAACCCAAATAACTTTCATCACCTTAATGGTAAGTCTATTAAAACAATTTGCTTATTTTAAGCAAGAAAAATGCTTATAAATTACCAATTTATAGTTTTAGCATTTAGATTTAGTTAGCCTTAATCATTAATTGCTGCATTTTTATATTATAAATGCATTAAGGCACATGATGACTTACATTAACTTTGTATTGGCTATTGTTATAACTTAATTTAATGGATTAATGGATGTAATGGAGTAATGGATTTAATGGATTTATTTAATTTATTTATGCTGTTTTTAAATATGTATCCAATCTTTCTGTTCTTGTATATCTTTATACATTTATTTGATAAAACAACATATCCACTAAAAGTAAGACAGGGATAAGGAGACAACATGGAAAACATGACAAGGAAAAGGACAACAGAATGCATAATGACAGAATATACATTTTAGGGAAGAACTATTCATTGACCAAAAATATGAATCTTGGACAAAACATGTCCACATGTCAAATGTGCACATAAATAGCACTGGGAAGAAGGAAACACTGATAAGTGAATAGATTCAAAAGATCAGTGTTTGTTGGCTCCATGCCTGATACCTGCAGCAGTGTACAGGTTGGGGGTGCTCTGGACCCTCTTCACAGGCCACAGAGTGAGTGACAGGGATGCTCTTTTATGAGCACATCCTCCGCTATCTGGTGTATCTTCGATTGCACACACACACACACACACACAAGCCCGCACACAGAAGCACACATGCAAAACAATCAGAAAGCAAAGCACATGCATTGTAAAGGCAACATTATTGCACAAACAGGCATTGCGAAAAAATTAAATAATGAAAATATGTACAGCACTGATCAAAAGTTTGGTGTCAGTTTAAGAAAAATAATTGACAGTTTAGCTATTAATAATGTTGTCAAAAATAAATTATGATAATGAAAACATTTTAAGTGCCAGTTCGAGGTATTAAAGAATAATTTCTGAATGTGACACTAGAAACTGAAGTAATTGCTGTTGAAATACATTACATTTATTAAATTATGTCACATTTGAAAACTACAACTAATAATATTTTTATCCACTGCTGTTTAACAGTTAATACCGCATGCTCAAGTGACTAATCTGTTTAGCGACTGTGTATTTTTACCAAGATGTTCTGCGACTAGCACAGGTTATATGTAATTAGAGTGGCAATCATAGAGAATATTCCATTTTAAATATTTTTCTTGTACCAAATGAAGACACAGAACTTAATATCCTAATGTGACACTAGAAACTAAAGCAATTACTGTTGAAATACATTACATTTAGTAAAATATATATCACATACATATATCACAACCACTACTAATATTTCACAGTAATACTGTTTTTATTGTAATTTTAATAATAAGGAAGCACAAGAGACGTTAAAAACATACACATCTTACTGACCACAAACTTTTGAATCGCACTATTTTAGCCATTACAATTAGCAAAGCAATGTAGAAATGTTAAAATAATAACCTCTGCATCCAAAACTTTATAATAATATGCAAAAGAAAGCACCTGAATGACTTACTACTTCTTTTGAGATTAAGAAGTGTGCTTCCATTGGACACTTTACTATCCCACAAGGCCTTGGGAGAAGATTTGTGAATGGTAAAGTGACGGATATGATGATGATAGTTACAACATGCAAATGGAGTACATCTGGTACAATTTGGCGGTCACAAAATGTTGAAGTAATTCAAATTAAGTTCCTACTGTACTCATGCAATTTTGGATGCAGCCTTTGGTTGATCAGAACATATTTAATAATTAATGTAGTGAATAAAAGCAGGATTTTGAACTAAAAACAGTGTGATTTTCAAAATAAGCAGTATTAGTTGTCAGTATAGTTGAAGTCAGAATTATCAGCCCCTACTGAATTATTAGCTCCTCTTATTTTTTTTCCCCCAATTTCTGTTTAACAGAGGAGTTAAACAGTTCCACTGAAAGGTTTTTAGGCAAGACTGTTAGGCCATTTATGCTTTGGCCTGCACTTTTGTGAAACTGTACCTGTGTTTGACTGCAATTTCTAGGTAAAAATCAACAGTATTGAGCAGTATGGTGCTAACAACTTTTGCTCATTTCCACACTTATGATATTTACGAAGACACACTGTATTATTAATGAATAAATCGTTATTTTCATGCAGTTCTTTGCCTAACGCTAGATAAAAACTAATAAAAAATGTGTACAGTTTTGATCAAAAAAACTTCTATCTATCTTCACTATTTTTTCCAACACATTTCTAAACATAATAGTTTGTTCTGTAGACTATCGAAAAAATATAGCTTAAACGGGGCCAATCATTTTGACCTTAAATAGTTTTATAAAAATTTAAAACTGCTTTTATTCTAGCCGAAATAAAACAAATAAGACTTTTTCCAGAAGAAAAAAATATTATCAGACATACTGTGAAAATTTCCTTGCTCTGTTAAACATAATTTGGGAAATTTTTAAAAGAGAAAAAAAAAAAATCCAAAATTCAAAGGTTGGCTAATAATTCTGACCAGATATGTATATGTTGAAGCAATGCAGTGCGTTTGGTTGGACATTTAATTGTTATTGAACCAGAATCATATGTGTTCTCATATGTGAATCCTTTTTTTTTGTCAGATTTGGTTATCAAATGTTATTTTATGTCCTTCAAATATGTCCTTGAAAATACAGTAAATAACTTTGTTGTGCTAGCAGCTAACAGGCTTACCTGTATTCATGATGAAGATCTCCACTGATCTGTGTTCTCAACAAGGACACTTTTCACCTGTAAAACATTTCAAACTTTTCTTAGTAATCTCAAAAATGCACATGAATAGCTACAAGTAAGCATTTTAAAGAAGAATTAGCATGCTAATTTGTTAGCGTACTCTCTGTATACAGTGCTGTTTAACAACTAATACTGCATGCTAAAGTGACTAATCTGTTTAGTGACTGTGTATTTTTATCTAGATTTTCTATGACTAGCACAGGTTATATTTAATTAGAGTAGTGAATATAGAAGATATTCTATTTTAAACATGTTTCTTGTGTATCAAATGGAGACATAGACCTTAATATGGATCCATGACAGACCACACTGACTTTGGCGTCAGTGTGTGTTCGTAGTAATACTCTGACTGACACCAGACAGTCTGGACACCAGGAATACATATGGTCTGCCTGCTATGTGTTAATTTTATAGTGTACTACACACATATTTGACTCTCTTTCATCACTGTCAGCATTTGCAATCATGATGGTTGAGATGTGGAATGTTTGTGGTGGGATCTCATCTTAGTATTTTTGTCTCGTACTAAATTATGTTGCCCAACAGACATGTTAACATGATAACATGCAGAAATTATTTTTGGATAATGTTATGATCATGCCGCTGCCCTAGCAGTCGAGGGTTTTTAAGCACACTCCTTATAATAACTGACAATGCATCTCATGTGTTCACTGGGCTAACAGACATAATGGATTAAATAGAGAGGCAGAGATAGCAAGAGAATGAGTGAATGATGAGAGAGAGAAAGAGAGAGAGAGTATTTAAAAATAAAAATAAGATCCAGTTGTCGAATATCCCTTTGCCAATGAAAGATTTATAACTTGCCATGAGAGATGTGTTACACCCAGAGCGTGAAAATGTTGTCAACACTGTTTAAGTTTCTGTAACTAAAGCTACTGTATGGCACACATTGAGGTCTTAAAGTGATTCAGAATCACACAGTGGAATCAATACTTTTACTTGTCATATTAAATATACAACACGTACAACACGTTGTATAGACCATAAGTTTCTTAGGCTCTTTAACACAAATAGAGTTTACAGAAAACTATTCTGAAAACTTAACTGTTTGGTTTTACAAAAAAAGGTTATTGTTGTTAAACTATGGTAAATACTGCATGGTTTTGCTTCATTATCATGGTTTAAACATTATTAGCTGTAAAAACAATACGTTTGCAAAACAAAAAAACAAACAAACAAACAAACAAAAAACATGTTTATTACACTCAAAAAAAATGTTTGTTGCTTGTTCAAACATCTTATTTAAAATAAGCTGAAACACAGTTTTTGAGATTTTGTTGGGACAACTTAACTGTTTTATGTTCAATCCACCTAAATTTGTAAAAACTAATAGGTTAAATTAATTCTTTCATGTTGTCCCAACACAAATCCTTTGTGTGGAACCCAGCATTCACTGTAAAAAAATGTGGGGTTCCACACAATTAATTCTTGTTGACCCAACACAAATTTATTAAGTTAATTTAACACTTTTAACATATTTATGTGGATTGAGCATAAAAAAAATAGGTTATCCTAACAAAATCTCAAAAATTGTGTTTCAGCTCATTTTAAATAAGTAGTTTGAACAATTGAGTTTCAACATTGAGTGTTTTTTTACTATAGCTAAAAAAGATGTGTTCCACACAATTCATTTACGTAGTACCAACACAAATTAAGATAGCTTAATTATTTTAAAATTTAAGTTGATTGAACATAAATCATTTGAGTTCATTCATTCATTTTCATTTGGCTTAGTCCCTTTATTCATCTGGGGTCATCACAGTGGAATAAACCGCCAACTTCTCCTGCATATGTTTTACACAGCGGATGCCCTTCCAGCTGCAACCCAGTATTAAAAAACATCCATGCACACTCATTCAAACACAACAGGAAAACATGCAAACTCCACACAAAAATGCCAACTGACCCAGTCGAGACTCGAACCAGTGACCTTCTTGCTGTGAGGCGACAGTGCTGACCACTGAGCCACCATGTCGCCCAAACATTTAAGTAAAAAAAAACGTAAGAATTGAGATAACTAAGAATTTTTTTGAGTGTTTGCCATGTATATTTTTCTAAAGGTTAAGCACTTTCATATTTTCCAGTTAATCATAATTATGATGCTAAACAGTACTTGGACAAACTGATATGAGCACAAATAAAGACTATAAGTTTTAACTTGAGAGGCCTGCTTTTTGGCCTAACTAAACAGTTTACAGTAAAATCTGATGCTTTTCATGTTTTTTCCATTTAAACATGCACTAGAATAAAATCTGACCATCTTGTGCTCGAGATCCTGCCTTCTCTTCCAGTCATCAATGCTACAATTATTATTGCACACTGCTACACTCACTGGCCACTTTATTAGGTACACCTGTTTAACTGCCCCTTAAAACAACAACAACAACAACAACAACAACAACAACAACAACAACAACAACAACGTAAACATTTTAATCAGCCAATCACATGGAATCAATCAAGATGCATTTTGGCAGGTAGACATACTGTAAACAAAACAATCTGCTAAATTCAACCAAACATCAAAAAGGAGAAGAAACATGATTGAGTGATTTTGATATTGCATAGGGATTTGTAATGGTTGCAGAAAACAACACTGGTTTACACCACTTTTGTAAACTAAGAACAGAACTCAACAAAAGTTGGAAATGGAAGATGGAAAAAAAATCACTTGCCTGATCTGGTCAGACATGCTTTCTGCTCCAGCTTTCAAATAGTAAGGTCAGAATTTGGGCTAATTGAAGGATTGGATCTGCTGACAAGCTTTTGGTGGTGCTGACAATGACACAGAGGCATATTTTTGACACACTATTGCCCCTTAGTAACAATTGACCATCCCCTAAATCCCACAGTCTATGCGTTTAACATTAGTCTAACTTTACAATATAGTTACATTAATGTTGGTTGATATATTTAATAATATCTACAAAGTATGAACAATACTTATAAAGCATTTTTTATGCATAGAAATTACTTATTAAAAGTGAAAATCTTGCTTGTGTGAGTTAAAAAGAACTAACACGAACAACTTTATTTGCATTGATGTTACATGTACCAAATATAAGCAAATGTATTGTTCTTTGTTTATGTTAATACATTAACTAATGTAACCTTTTTGTAAAGTGTGACCAGATTCATTGAAGACAGATTGCAAGCATTCTGGTGCTGATGAATGCTGTCTAATCTGTAAAAGGCAGTGTGGTCATTTCACAATATTTATTGTGTAAATGATGCTGCCTAAAGCATTTCTTAATACGTCTAACTGGTAGAGATGTCATTTCTAATTGTCTCTTACACTTAAAACCATAAAAACTGTAAAAGAACACTTTAGAAAGGTGTGTGCTCAAATTAATGACATGAAGTTTTCTCCCCGACTAGTTGAACCCAAAATAAAGACACTAAAAGCACTAATAATAGGTTGTAGCATCTTTAAAAAGAAAGAGTCTCTGGGTCACCATCAAAAGGAAGCAAAACACAGACTATTTAAAGATCAACTGCACTTTCCAGATTTAATTACTATATAAGACCAGTCAATCTTATTATATGTGTTGGTAAATTGATGATGATTTGACATGAATTTGTAGAATTTCATGCTTTTTTTTCCAAACGGTTTTCAGACAACACTGTTTGGCCATTCATGCTTCAGCCTGCAATTGTATAAAACTGCCAAAGTGTACTTCAACATGTTTTGACTCCAGTTTCTAGGTAAAATGAATAGTAAGGGGGTGTATGATGCTAACGACTTTTGTTCATTCTCACACTAATGATGTTTACAAAGACATAATATTGACAAATAATTAATTATTGTCATGCAGTTCTTTGCACAACATCAAATAAAACCTTATAAAAATGTGTACAGTTTTTATCAAATAAGTTGCCTGACTTAGGGTGCTTTCACACCTGTCAATCGATTCATTTGTTCCAAAACAGGAATTAAAATTGTTACATTGTTGCTTTTTGTTCTTAATGAGGTTTGCTTTCAACTGCAAAGTTTCTAAATGGACCATAATAGCTAAAACAAGGCATGTGTGAGTAAATTTTCTTTACATTGGTCAGTGTTTCATGGTTTATTTTGCAGTCTCGTTCAGTTGCCAAGTTATGGCAATGAGCAAAAAGACATTATAAGCAAAAAGCTGCACTTTCATTTCAAATGGTGACACCCACAGACATCATCACTATATATAGAGCAGAAGTAAGACTTTCCAACACAATCTCACGGCAATTCGTAACTTTTTCATTTAGTGGCTAATTCGTATGAATTCGTACGATCTAATTCGTACAATTTAGCACAAATGCTTATCCCCCAATGATGATTGGGGTTAGGGGTGGGGTTAGGTGCCACGCCTCCTTTTTAAAATCATACCATTTCGTACAACTGAACTCTTTGAATTTGTACGAATTAGCCACTAAACTGGCAAAACGTAAAATACTTACGTTTTCTCGTGAGATCAGGCTGGACTTTCTCATACATAGCAGTTGGCTAATGCATTACAGGCTTTCTGTTAGGTCAATTATCCTAATCAGCTCTTGTTAATAGTTCAGTATGCTTTCACTTTCGTATTTTACATGAAAAGCACATTTACCGGTAGGAATGACATCCCACCCTACTCAAAATTCTCTCTTCATATAGCTGTATAAATATTACATATCCATAATACACTGTGATATAGCCGGGCTCGGATCGTATCGTTTTCTCACTACAATCGATCCTCTCCAGAGTTTGTTTCAAAAGAGCCAAGACCACCTCATTCAGGCGATCTTGGACCAATTGTTTTGAGGCGGATCCTAGGACAATTGCTGGTTTCACATATGCCAAACGAGCTGCGCTAACTGGGCAAACGAGACAGATTCCGAAACAAAAGTCTAGGTGAAAGCACCCTGACTGTATCTGTCACCATATGGATAACTTTTCTGGCATGGTCAGCTTGCTCGGTAGCTCACTTTGTATGGTGTTGGACATGTGATGCTAAGGTTTCAGGTTCAAGTTGGTGAAGCATACAATACTAAATATAAGGTAAAACACAGTGGCCTCTAGTAGATTTGTCATCTGAAACGTGTAAGAAAATGGAACGATGTATTTTACATTTTAAAAATTTAAGCTGAGGCACACATTTCTAATGAGCCTGGGTTGTTTTTAGGTGCTTCATCTTTTTTTCCCTTCATTTTTTTATCAAACTCAATCTGTTTCAGGCAATTCTCTAAACACCCAGCGGGCACACGACATCATAAGACATTAAAATTAGATTAGATTTAAAATTCAATGTCTAGTCAGCATCAAAGGACAATATTATTTGGACATCTAATAATGACGTTGATATTCGGCTGGTTTTAGGTTGTGTTGGAAAGTGTACAAAGTCCAACGCTGAGCCTACATCTTAAACTAAAGTCATATTGATGTCAATTACTGACATTTATCTGTCAGGTAAGGCTACCAAAATGCAAAGTCTGATAGACATCATGGTGAAAACGTCAACACAACATCATCAGACGTTGATATTTGGTTGATTTTAGGTTGGACGTTGGATGTTGACGTTCTAACGTCAACCCAATTTTCATATCCAAACAAAATGCAACATACTCATGACGTTAGGGTACAACGTCAATCTGACGTCAATATTGACGTCCTGTGCCTACTGGAATGATTTTTAGTTTTCTGTAGACTACTGTTGGTTGCATATTTCATGTACTCTAGACTACATGAAACCTCAAACAGACTCAAATCAGAATCAACACTTAAATACTGAAGTGTAAATTTACAATTTTACACTAACAAAGTTGCAATCAAACAAATTACATTAATTCTCCTTATTTATCATCTCATCGTCCACCTGGCTTCAAATGTAACATTCTTTTCACAGTCCTGTTCCTGATAGGAAAAAAATCAAGTCCTTTCAATCCAGCCTCAAAAATGTTTTATTCTGATGGACAGCTGCAGCTCTGAGCACCTGATTATACTGGCAATATTAGTGCAAAGCCCTCTGGGTGTACTTGAGTGTGACAAGCATTCAATGCCATCTGCAGCTTGTGTTAACAGGCAATTAAGCTGGCATTTCCGTTATGTAATGGACTATCCGCCACGGCTGCACACTTCAATGTAAAAACTGTAATTCTCCATTGTTTCACATGCTCAGCTGCTAGATTTTCAGATTAGTCGAGCAGCTAACCAAAGTCAGGTCAGTACAGATTTTGTCAGTAGCTCTAAATGTTTGTTTACAGCTTTTATGACATGACTTGCAAGCTAATAAAGTCATCCTCAGCCATTTCCTAGAACACTGTACAGCGTGGGCTTTCACATGTGTTAATGCAGACATTTTATACCATGAGTTAGTGGCAACACACTCATTTATGGTCTCCTAAATTCTCCCTTTCACACACACTTACAGTGACTATGGAATGTCGGCACTTTAGATCAGCGTACAGGGACAGGACAGTACATGGATAGAGTTTCAATGGGCAGACTGGAGGCGTCACAACAGCTGTATAAAAAAAACAAAAAAAACACCACCATTCAGCAGTTTGGTGTCAATACGATTTTTCAGTCATTTTGAATGAAGTTTCCAGCACAATCTCACAGAAATTCATGTCATAACTTTTTAATTTAAAGGCTAAATTGTATACATTTGTATAAAAGTTAATGAAAAGGAGCGATGTAAGCCTTAAAATGTCACAACATACGAAACACAAATAATTAATAATAAAAACTCCTAATACAGTATTTACATTTCTAAAAAAATCTGTGAACAAAAGATTCATGAACTCTTTATTTATCCCCCTTTTAAAATATAAAGAGGTGATTAATCATTGTACAGAGATGAGGGCAATTTTACTGGCCACATTTGCTATTAAACATTGTTTACTTCCCTAAGTTAGATTAATGGAGAAGGGATTGATCAAATAGGTCTAATTGATGTTAGAATTGCAAAGAAATGCCATGCACCTTTGTTAAAAAAAGTATTTTGTAGTATTTTCAAAATACAAAATACTATATTTTATTTTGATACACATTGTGATTACTGTATTTTGTAGTTTACATTGATTTAAACATCTAAAATTAAGGCATTTGGTATTATATTTTAAAATACATTTCAATGAATTTTTGGCTAACCCTGACCAATGTTACATTTAAACAAACATATAGTTTAAAAAAATTTAAATTATATAAATGTACATTTATTACATGTTATGGTTGCAAACAATAATCAAAATGGTCACAAATCAATGGTCACACTTTGTTTTGATGGTCCATTTGTTAAATTTAAGTTACATTGCATCTACATGTCAACTAACTCTTATAAATAAGTAGACTGTTACACTGTTAAAAATTGTCCCGTTAAAAAACAGGAAAATACTGGCAGCTGCAGTTGCCAGCAATGTACTGTTATTTTACAGTATGTTGCTGTAAAAATACATGGACTACATTGATTTACACAATACTCAATTGAACTAATTTTGCTCACTGAAAGCAACTGCCTCAACTTGGTCAACTGCTGAATGAGTTTATGAAGTAATGTGCTTTATATGCTTAGAAGCATATTTATAATGATAACTTATTTTAGTTAATTAGAAAAGTTTGGTTTAACTCTAATGTCTTATTTTTCACAACAGCACACATACATGTAAATCTGGAATCACCAGAGAGATTCTGACTGCATCAGCAACTAAACAGCCGCTGTCTTTAAATATAGAAACATGCAGAATAACATCAGCAGTTCATTGTTCATCTTTAACTCATACACTGACTCTACTCTCCTCCACAACGGTGACAGACAGAAGAAATTAGCTTCAGGTTTTACAGTAAAATACTGTTTTTTCCTTGATTTAACAGTAATCTACTGGCAGCTGTGGTTGCCAGCAATATACTGTTTTTTTACAGTCTACTTCCGTTGTGTAAATTAACAGTATATTACTGTTAAAATACATTTTTACACTGTGTTTTTACCTCTCACACCTTTAACCCTTTAAACCCCAGAGCATATACTTCAGTTTTAATTGAAGTGTCCACACTACTGAGTGTTCAAGAAACATGGAGCAAAGCTGAAGTAAATTCATTAATTAACTGACTAATTAAATGATAATTGAGGATTAACAATGAACAAATGAAGAAATACTGAAGGGAAAAACAAGAACAGAACATGCAAAACTTTAGTCACAGCTTTATAATGAAATAACCTGAAGAACAACAAATGATTAAATCATTTAAATGATCAGCGGATGATTAAACAACTCTACAAACATCATCACCAGCTACACTTATTACTTAATACATGTATTTTTGTATAACATTTACTAAAGTTCTTCTTGAGAAAAAGTTAAAGTTTTACGTCACCATCATGGAGAACAGAGTTTGCTTTAGTTGGGCTCTTAGCCCTGTCATTTTCAACATTTATATATCTTGGCTGCTGCAATTGTTAAGAACTTTGTTTAAAAAGCTCCTTTGTTGTGGCAAGCCAGCCAAAAAACCTAAATAAGATCTGGTGATGTTCATGTTGCTATTAAATGGCAGAGTCTGTTCTCATTTCGTATACTAAAATTTACTGCTCCTATTCAATGTTAAATCTATTGTTTTACATTATATGTCTATATATGGCAATGATTTCTGGAAGTTTTTAAGAATATCTTGGACAATAACACTGCTCTATGGTGTAAATCACACTCATAGAGACATCAATAATCAGCATATGAACCTCAATAATGGTGAAAACAAATTTAACAAAATTAACAGTTTAACTCACAAACAGGCAACTGAAAGTCTAAACATAAACAACAGCAGAATCAAACACAAATAAAGAAAACTGTTAGACCATTATACAACATTTATTTATACCGCAATGCATGCTGGGATATTTGTACAGTGCCACTCCCAGCATGCATTGCAGCATGAAACATTTGAGATGTTACCATTGTTGAGATACAAGGTCAGATTCATGAGGTCTGAGTGTGTATTTATCATAATTGAACTGTTTTTGTATGTTATTTCTTAACTGTTAAGTAATTACGGAGGTATCTTTTCTGGTTCCACTTCTCATTAATTAAATTAATACCTGCAACTAAGCATAAAATCTATTGAATTTGGCCCTTCTTCTAGATTTATATCAAAACATTTATCAGAACTAATTTCAGATAAATAGATTTCTCTATTTATTGACTTCCCAACTTTATTGCTATAGTACAAACGTTTTGTAAACTCTGTATTCAAGCAGATGGAAAGTCTTCTTAAATGAGTTCAAGGGTGAAGAGCCCAACTAAACCAGCCCCTCACTCCATTACGGTGACACAAAAAACACCTTAATTTCTGTTGGATCTCAATGAGAATAGTATGGAAGTCAAATCAGTCAGTAATAAGTATGTGTCTGCTGTTGTTTGTGGAGTTGTTTAATGATCCTCTGCTGAGACTGAAGCTGTTTTATTTTATTTGATTTTATTTAATGTTGTAACTCAAGTCACTGTTTGTGTTTCTTGTTTTGTTTTCTTCAGTAATTGTAATTATTAACAGCAGGTGTTCATCAGTGTCTGAATTCACTCATTAGTGTTCATTAAAACTGTCAGGTGAACTATATTAGTTAACTAGTGTATGAAATAGTGAACAAGGGCACAAAGTGTGATTTTAAACACAGACTTCAAAACATCGAATCTGAACTCTGTTAGCTCACAGTTTTCTGCAGTTGGTTACTTTCTCGAAAACAAAAATGTTACCCAGAAAGCACTGTTTTTAACAGAATATTACTGTTTTAGTGAAAAAACATTATTTTACCGTAGAATCTGACCGTTTTTTAACAGCAATTTTTTACAGTGTAGGTTGGGGTTAGGGTTGGCATTAAGGTTAATGTAAGCTGACATGAACTTGCACAGTTTCTTATAGTCAGTTAAAATGTCTGTTTAGCAGCAGTATCAACAGATATTAAGCAGACAGAATACTAACACTCAGATGAACCATCAAAATAAAGTGTTACCCCGAATTATGTTCCAAGTTGAAAAATGTAAAAGTATGTTTTTACAGATCTTGAGGCTCCTATCAATTTTACATTACATTTACTACCATTTACATTACAATTGTAAATTTCTTACTTTAAGTTTGAGGTTTTTGGTGTATAGATTGCATCTTGTTTATAACAAACTCTATCTTCATTTTCCTGATAATGTCCACATCTGAGATATTTCCATCTGCTTTAGACTTCAATAACTTCAAGATCTGTATATTCTGCATATGAACTTGTTTCAGCAATGAATCAGTACATAGATATAGTGTTTTTATAAAATGTTTATGAATTTATGATTTAAAAGTGAAATACTTCTTTTTTACAATCTATGAACTATTGGAAAACATATCTATAAATCTGAATAAAAGAATTGTAAATGTGGTTTACATCTGTGTCTGGAGTGATGCCATGCTGCTTTTCAATGTAGTGTTTTTTTTTTTTTTTTTCAAATTTCAACATGCTGAGTCTTACTGCCATTTGATTGGATGACAATCGTCCACTCTCGTGGACTGCAGGCTTTAAAAAGGATGAAATGCTCAGAAACCACAAAAAAAAAAAAAAAAAAACATGGGCTGACACATGATATCCATTGTAATGGACACAGGGTCCGAAAGGGGTTAAACATTCAAATAACAAATAATACAGCAACTGAATAATCTAAATACAGTACAAATCAAAATTGATAATTTACTTTTGCAGCTACAGGTTGTAACAAAACCACATGTGTACAGTCACTTTATTGCATCTTGTTAAATAAAAGCACATTTTATACATGCGTTTGTTCCAAAAAACTCTAATAAAACCCCAAAGATCTCAAACTACTGAACAGTAGTATGTGTTTACAGCACCTAAAGTTATATTAGTGTTACATAAAGCAGAATAAAGCAGTGTTGTCAAGACTGCTTGTAGGATTCCATTAGAGACATTCTCCAGGCCTCTTTCTCATTTTATGAAGGAGTAAATCATAACAAGCGATACAGTGGAGCACTACAGCAATATGAGACAAGGGAGGAAACATAATCTCAAATCGTGAAATCCATCATAAAGTTCTTGCATGCTTCTCAAAAAACCAGCCCTCGTGAATATAGTGTGTCTGAAAGAAACTGATCTGACAGCTGATATAGAAGAGTTCTGACAACCATGAGAACATCAATATCCACCACATGACAGAAATCTCAACACACTTTTTCTTATTTATATGTCATCCATCAGAATTGAGTTGTTTAGGCAGCATTTGTTCAAAAATACTTTGAAAGCTGTAAACCTTTAACCACTGACTTTGTTTTTTCTACTATGGACGCCAATGGTTACCAGTTTTCGGCTTTCTTTAAATCATCTTCTTTTGTGTTTAACAGAAAAAAAATTCTCATAAAAGAAAAAACTCATAAAGCAATGAAACCACTTAATGATGAGTAGATATTGAGTAAATTGCTCCAAACTTTACTGAAAAGTCATTTTATTTATAGAATATAAATCAATTGAGTACAGTTTTGTTTTACATCTCATTAGCTTTAATCTTTAGAGCAGGGATGTCAAACTTAATTCCTGGAGGGCCTCAGCCCTGCACAGTTTAGTTCCAACCCCAGTTAAACACACCTGATCAAACTAATTCCTTCAGGCTTGTTTGAAACCTACAGGTAAGTGTGTTGGAGCAGGGTTGGAACTAAACTGTGCAGGGCTGCAGCCCTCCAGGAATTGAGTTTGACATCCCTGCTCAAGGGCATATATATATAGGCCACTTTATTAGGTACACTTGTATTAGGTACACGGGGCATGGTTGTTGCTGCCAGACGGGCTGGTCTGAGTATTTCAGAAACTGCTAATTTACTGGGATTTTCATGCGCAATCATCTCTAGGGTTTACAGAAAAAGTTCTGAAAAAGGGAAAATATCCAGTGTATGACAGTTTAAGCCTGTATCTTCATGTATTTAAAACGATTTACTGTTATTTATGAGTATTTAGCAGCATTCGTAATCATCTACAAACATCTATTAATCCCCTTTAATTCTAAGCAGAAACAGCTTAAGCAAACATGGTCCATATTGATGATATTTTGCTGAGAGGCTCAGTAAAAAACGGCTCCTAATAAACAGAGACACTTAATCATCTTTATATGACAGAGCCAGTGGCAGAGAGCATGTTTATGTAATAAGGTCATTTTCAGGCCCATATATAACAGTCATTGAGTTAAATGTGGAACGGTGATATACTACAAATCTGCCGTGTGTACAAGTGAATGTGTGCGTGCGAGGCTTGTAAGCATAAATAAAAGCACTGCGAATAGGCCGCCATCGACCGCCAAAGAATTTGATTTGGAATATTTTTAAACCTCCGTGACAGATTTAAAAGGGGCCAAGAATTCAAGTCAGCTAAATAAATCAACTTCACATAACTTGATGATAGAAAATATAAAACAGGGGAGGGCGAACATCAAGATGGAGCCGGAACGGCAAAATTAATGTTGATGTTCGCTTGATCTAAAGCTGGAGGGAGTGAGAGGAGGAAGAGGAGGAAGTTGTTTTGCATGTGTGTTTGGGCCATTAGAGAGCTGTGGAGTCAGTGTGGGTTTCTAAAGTTATACGAAAGTTGTCATTAGTGTACTATTGGATGCCCAAACTAGTGTGTGTGTGTCTAAAACCTCTGTTTAGATTCTTTATGCTTCTGCTTTCTCCGTCTGAGCTCAAACCACAGGCTCTGCTTCCATCTGTCAGAGACGCTGATTCATTAGTGGCTTTAGTCATATCGCCACAAACTACATTCCATTTCCTATTAGTGCAGTGAAGCGTCTGGGACACAACACAGCATGTAAAGTACGCTAATGTTTTGAACTGAAACATTTTTGTTTAACTTTGTTTTGAAGTTTAAACAGTGTTGTTGTTGTTGTAGCTGTTTAATGCTAAATGCTAATGGTATAAAGCTAATAGCTAAGAGAAGCTGAGAGGGGTCAAGAATCATGTTGGAATTTAGGGTCAAGCAAGAAAATATATATTTCTTCTGTATAGCGATAAGCCATTTTGAAATTATATTTGCAGTTTTAATAAGTCTTCTTATATGTCACTTCAATTTCCATTTGAGTTACATTTTTAACAAAGTTTTTAGCTTTAAACTGATCAATCTGTTTATTTAAAATAATACAAGATTTTGAATTACAATACATTAAGATAATATGAATTTGCTTTTTATTGAAGACCTGATACCATCGTTTCTACAATACTAAGACCAGTCATTTATGACTTTTATGACAATTATCAATATTTCTTAAGAACAATATATTTAGAATATCTCTGAAAGATTATGTGACACTGATTACTGGAGTAATTATGGTAAAAACAAATTTGAATGTGGGTGACACGGTAGCGCAGTGGGTAGCATGATCGCCTCACAGCAAAAAGGTCACTGGTTCAAGCCCCGGCTGGGTCAATTGGCATTTCTGTGGAGTTTGCATGTTCTCCTAGTGTTGGCGTGGGTTTCCTCCAGGTGCTATGGTTTCCCCCACCGTCCAAAGACATGCGCTATAGGTTAATTGAATAAGCTAAATTGGCCGTAGTGTATGTGTGTGAATGCAAGTGTGTATGGGCTTTTCCCAGTGCTGGGTTGCGGCATCTGCTGTGTAAAACATGTGCTGGATGAGTTGGCGGTTCATTCTGCTGTGGCGACCCCTGATTAATAAAAGGACTAAGCTGAAAAGAAAATGAATGAATGAATAAATCCTCACGTTCACAATTTTTAATGACATTTTAACATTTTAATTATTATTTAAAAATGAATTCCAATTTATTTTTAGCTTTACTCAAAAATGTATTAAAATGTTACTTGACTCAAATAGAGATGGCTTTGTTTATGTCTCCTGTTATCCTGATCTATTCGTGCAGTTTTATCTTCTCGAGATCTCTTTTGATCAGACTCATTATCAGATTTACTTGTGTTTTTTAAAAAAATGAAATATGCTTGAATGCCTCTTAGCCATTTTAAAAATACAAATATTATTTAGGTAGGCCACCGTACCATTATTTATTTTCACTGTGAACGAAGCAATCACCAACCAATGAGAGTGATTGTAAACATAAAAAAGCAGACTGGCTGAAAATATCATTAAGGGCAAATAGTTAAACATGAGCTTTTCTTTACTTGCGCATGGTGACTTCGCACACACAATCCACACAGCCTTTGCTTGGACTCATTTACATTCTCAGTCTCTCTTTTACACAAACACACACACACACACACACGCACGCACGCACGCACGCACGCACGCACACACGCACGCACGCACAAACACACACACACACACACACACACACACTAAATTATTAAATTCATTTTCTTTTCGGCTTAGTCCCTTTAATAATCCAGGATAGCCACAGCGGAATGAACCGCCAATTTATTCAG
The DNA here is from genome assembly GCF_052040795.2 of Danio rerio. Lineage (NCBI taxonomy): Eukaryota > Metazoa > Chordata > Actinopteri > Cypriniformes > Danionidae > Danio > Danio rerio. The sequence continues at coordinate 19,351,495 of NC_141021.1, forward strand.
CATGTGTAATACAAAGCGGATGCCCTTCCAGCTACAAACCATCTCTAAAGAACAAATACACTCTCATTCACACACATAGACTATGGACAATTTTAGCTTACACAATTCACCTGTACCGCATGTCTTTGGACTTGTGGGGGTAACCGGAGCACCCGAAGGAAACCAGATGGAGAGCATGCAAACTCTACAAAGAAACGCCAACGGACTCTGCAACCTTCTTACTGTGAGGCGACAGCACTGTCTACTGCGTCACCCTTGCACAAGTTAATGCCGGATCCATTAAAATAAATACCGGAATGCAAAACACGGACTTGGACATTTTCCAGAACAGGATCCGGCAAGATCCGGCTCAAATTAAGCACTGGTTAAAAAATATATATATATCCAATTGTGTTATTATTAAATTATCGTCTAGTTGCTCCACACCAGTAGGGGGTTCTTTCCTGGGTTGAACCCAAAAGAAGATATTTTGAAGAGTGTTGGAAACCATTGGTCATTGACATCCTTTGTATTTTTTCCTATTATAAATGTCAATGGTTATTGGTTCCAACATTCTTCAAAATATCTTCTTTTGTGTTCAACAGAAAAAGAAAATCATAATGTTTTTTAACTATTTGATGGTAGTAATTTTTTTTTTTCATTTTATTAATTGTCATTTGCTGGTTTGTTGAAATACTTTTTTTAACTTTTAAAACAAATCTTTATGACAACAGACCTTTTTTGAGCCTTTTTTATTAAGGGTAAACTGTATATTTTAGGAAATGTCATTTTCATAAGATTCAAAAGATGTTGATGCCCTGGTGCAATGCTTAATTTGATCCCACCAAAAATCTATTGGAAATACTACAGGTGTTCAAACAGTGAGTCCTAATAGTATTGTTAATTGTTTAATAAAGCTGTGTAAGGGCAGAAAATGAACAATGTCCTCAAAATATATGGTGTTAGGTAATACTGCCCTAATTTATCAGACTGTACAACATTTCATCATAATCGAAACTATAGCAGTCATCAAACAAACAATAATGTTAAAACGAATAGTCAAAATTCACAGTAGTCCTACTGGCAGAATGATTTACCATTTGTTCTCCTTTTTTAAGAGAATGTGCTTTGAAGCAGTAGATTATATTTATTGCATCATGTGGTTGACTGTGTGACACAGGGCAGTTTGGTTACACGAGAAACCCAGAAAGCAATAACGCTGTGAAATAAAGCAGAGCCCCATCAGTCAACTTTAATTCTGTTCTTTGCTGCCTTGTATTATTTTAGCGGATATGATTGGAGCATGATCCAGATTCCAGCTACTGTGACAGACATAGAAAAACCTACGCTGGTGAAAGCCACAACCACAAAGAGATTTTGCATGCAGAAATAAACCCATCACAGTCAGCTCATGTGTTATATTCATTCTCAAGGAATCATTGGAATCAAATAAATAACTAAGCACAGGAAGACATATCCATTCATTGCTTAAACAGAAAATAAAGAAACAGCAAAGTTAAAGAATTTTTTTTCTAAGTTAAATAAAATGTCTTTTAGTTTTATTTATATTACAATACAAACTATGAATTTATACTAGAGCTTGGCGAGATCTCATATAGCAATTATATATGATCTCATCATATTAACAATATACAGTTGTCAGAATTATTAGCCCACTCAATTATTGGCCCCACTCTTTATTTTGTCCCTAATTTCTTTAACGGAGAGAAGATTTTTTCAACACATTTCTAAACATAATAATTTTAATAACTTATTTTTAATAACTGGTTTATTGTATCTTTGCCCTGATGACAGTAAATAATATTTGACTAGCTATTGTTCAAGACAGTTACAGCTTAAAGTGACATTTAAAGGCTTAATGATGTTAATTAGGTTAGCTTACTGTTAATTAGGTAAGTTACTGTATAAAGATGGTTTGTTCTGTAGACTATCAACAATATATAGCTTAAAGGGCTAATAATTTTGACCTTAATATATATATATATATATATATATATATTTTTTTTTTTTTATAAATCTTGTGTTGTTATAGCCTGAATGAACCAAATAAGACTTTCTCCAGAAGAAAAAATATTCTCAGACATACTGAGAAAATTTTCTTGCTCTGTTGAGCATTATTTGGGAAATATTAAAATAATAATTCGGATTTCAACTGTATATATTTTGACCACATGTCAAGGACGATTTGTTTTTTACATTTAAAAATAGATACTCGGATATGTACTCAATCATATGCGATTATATTTTGATTTTTACTTAGAATGTCAGGGCAAATATTAAACAAAGACTAAATATACATAATATAACTAATGATTGCAGATCCAACATAAAAACAAATAAATACAAAAACAGTGCTAAATGAAATACAAAATGTAAACACTGCACTTTTAGGACCTGAGCTTTATCGTGACGCTATTATTCATGTTTCTGTCTTCATCCCCATAATGGCGTTTAATCTTGCACTTATATAAATTATGAAAAAGTAGTACCATAAACAATGTACATCAAATCATAGAGTTTAATATAAAATTATAGACTTTTATTTTGATCATCTGTCCATATGAAAGTTAATGGTAACAGGTTACCATTTTTTTTCACCTCGAAACTCAAACTGTTTTGGAACAAGTCAAGGCTTAGTAAATGTTGACAGAAATTTTGTTTTAAGTCGAACTCTCTTTTTAAATATGTGGTTTGATTTTATGTTTTGTGTTTGTGCATATGTAAATGTATTCACTAACAAAGATTGTTTTAATGTATTTAGAGGGACAACCAGGGACAAAAGGAACCCTGTTGCCACACTGTAAAACCGAAAAAGTGAAGGTAACTCAAACCATTTGAGGAAACCGATTGCAACAAACCATTTAAGTTTGAAACTAATCTACATGAGTACTGTGAATTTACTCTATTTAAGTTGAAGTAATGGGGCATTTAATTAACTCACACCTTCAAAACTGAGTTCAAAACTCTTTTGAAATGAGTAGAATTAACTTTTACTCAATTTTGAGTTAACTACACTCATTTAATTTGATAAAGGTAACTGTTTGGTTTTACAGCATAGGTATAATGATAATAAATAAGGTCTGTTGAAATGTAAGGAATGTATTTTGTTAGTTTAATGTGTATATTGTGAAATTTGCCGCAAATGTCTGTAATGAGGCAATAAACACTTGTATGTAAATAGGAGACCTTAAATGGGATGATATGGGATGGAGATAAGGTGACTACTTTTTCTTCAAGAGAAAAGGTCATGTCATGGCCACCAAGGCGGACACACTAAACTACTGTCAGCACTTAAGAGTATGTGTGTGTGCTTGTGTGAGTGCTTATGGCCCTATTTAAAGCCGTACAAGAAAAGAGCAACAGATAAACTGCTTTACCAGACTCACCTATCTGAATGATTTTCAGACTGCGATAAGTTAGAAACAGGGCGCTATTTCTGGATGCAAGTTACATGACATTTATTTTCACATTAAAGTCAATTTTGGCAGTGAGCAACCAAAAACATACCACTTACATCAAAATACAGTTCAATTCTGAGGGCATTTCAAGCCAGATGTCCAACATAAATCTTAATGTGAGTCTCTTCGAACACAAGATCCAACCAAATAAGGAAGAATCCATTTTGTTTTGTCTCGGAACAAGCTCCTGAAACTGAGCCAAGATATTTGCTTGGTACGTTTTAGTGGGAAATTTGTCAAACCCTCGTACCTTTAAAATGTTGTGTCAGGAGCTGCGAACGGGAGTTTGGGAGACTCTGGGTGGTTAAATACCAGCTGCTGTTGCTGGGTCCAGATTGCTTTCTTGGTTTCCCAACTGACCACAAATATTCTAGTTAACTGCAACCAGGCACTTCTGTTTCCCTGGAGCTTTGCCCTTATGATCTCCAAAACAAAACCAGACCATAAAGGCTAATGAAACACTCCTGTTCCAAAAGATTTTTTTTTAGAGCTAAATAAATCCAAAATAATCATCCATTATAGTTTTTGTCCCAGCTGCCGTTAAACTGGGATGCATTTCCCGAACAGTTTACTGATTACAAACATTGTTGGACCAACTGTCTATAGTCACAGATTCGTCCTGAATAAGTATAGAAATGTTGCATATCCTTTGTCTGATCACCATGGGTTAGAACTATCATGCTTTTGGAGTATCATTTCTGGTAATTGCAACGTTTGAGATTAAAATTATATTTGGGAAAAAAAAAAACCATGACATTTAAGACTTTTTTTGTTGTTTGTTATTATGATTTGTTATACAGGTTCCCTTGTAGTCCAGGGGTGAGTCATTGTACTTAAACACGTCCACTCTTCAGAAAAGGCATGCTAATTATTTTAATAAACTAAAAGACAGGATGAAAATTATACTGTACGTATAGGATGAAATCGAGTTCACCCATTTATGTTTTACAAAAAAATAAATAAAATGTATGTATATTTTGGCCTTTACTTCTGACAACTGACTTCCTGATATTTTTAATTCTGCATTTATCATTAATATCTCTTTTTCAGAACAGATCAAACATATGACGTCATCATGCACATACATATTGCAAATGTCTTTATATAAACAGACCAATTTTTGACATCATTAAACTATATTCGGTGGATGTTCAGTACCATATGTGAACTGTCAGCACACTTCAATACAACAAAATAAGTTTAATTTGCTTCTAATGATTCTCAATTACATAAAACTTGTTGACAAAGTAAGGTCCTTAAATGATACCTTTGACTATTACCATGCAATACATTTTATGAAAAAAATAAGATATAAAGTGTAGTTAAAAAATACAAATTTGACCAAAATCTCTCTTTGTTTTTGTTGAAAAGTGGAGAAAATATATCATAGACTAAAATACATTACGTGCTTATACAATGCACTTTAATTTTTGCAGTTGCCAGATGTTAGGACTTATAACCACTTGTGTTGTTTTCATGCAGCAAAATTGTAATTAACTTTAAAAGGGTTTATAAAACGCAAATCAATGTGTGTTCATGCTTCATTTGTAAGAAATCACATTATTTTTTATAAATCTTACTTTAATTATACAGCTACTCAGCTAACATGAAAACAACTGTCATATTTTCTAGTTTCTTTGATAGGCCCACCCTCAAGAGACTATGATTTTTTTTTACTATGATGATTGGTCAGCTAACATAATGTGCTGTGATTCGGAATAAGCATGTGTAAGTAATATGAAGCATTCACATATCTTCTGCAAGTTCATTATTTGAGATTTATAACGCAGGGAAAGTGGCGGCATAGAGAGACACTGCAGCCCTGCTGAAGATTGTAGCCATTTACAGCGGTTTGACGGATAAATATGAGTTTGTAGCTAAATTGTTAGCGGTACCAAACAGCATTTCCCTTTGTTTACAACCTTATTTATGTCTTTGCTACAACATACTGTTAATGCAAGAACCTACAGATGTAATAGATAATTTTTAACAAATAAAATTACTTACAGGTTGTGGCTCACAATCCATAGCTTTGTCTATTATGGTAGGAGCTGCTCCTTCTTTGAGGAGTTTTTAGCTGAATTTAGCACTGAACTGATAGAGATTCTGGAAGCTATTCTTTGTCAAATAGCTATATATTTTTATAATTCTCTGGAACATAATAAGTTCAATTGTAAGCTCTTCTCTCTTTGTGTCATGTGTTTTGTAAGCCCAAATGCAAAAACAGAAGTGTTTGTGATCTCACTTACCAAAAGTCCCCAAACTTCGTTTGCTGTAGGCTTTGCTAAGCTAGCTCCATAAAAGCCGATGTCTCCCTTTGCATTGAACTTTGAGCATATTACATTCAGCGATATTGCTTATGTTTGCACAGCTACATTACACATGAACTAAAGTTTAAAATATAATACCGTAAAGGACCATCCATTTAATAAATACTAATATAATCTTGATTGACTATATTGTTTACAACTGTGGTAGGTCAATAATATAGTCGGAGTGTTAACTTGATAACAAAAAGCTTGTAATAAATTATAGACCGGAGATAAAATAATGCATTTGAGCTTACATGAGAAAGTAGAAAAATTCTGATAGAATGAAAGATAGAGAAAATCTATAATCATTTTTATTAAAATTATCATTATTACAGTTTTACCACTAAGCAGAATAATGAAAATATGGTTGTTTTATTTACTAAAACTTGACTAATGCACAGACATTGTCATGTAAGTGTGATTCAACAAACCAGGACAATGCTGATTCAATAAGATTAAAAAAAACGAAAAGAACAGTTTACACCAGTTTAAACATAGCTGACAAAACTGGCAATTGTGCTCTATTAAGAATAAAACCAATGTTAACCAATAAGCATAACTAACCATTTCATAGAATATAATGAAAAAGAAATGAGATTTGCACAGTGTTTAATCTCATTCATAATCCACACACTGTATAGCACACAGCAGGGACTCATGAAGCCACTGTACTGTAGGGTGATTTGATTATGTAATGCAGCATTTCCTCACAGCATGTAAAGCTTGATGACATATTCATCTTGATAACCTGTTACTCATCACTATGCTGACAAAGTATTCATGCCGCTCTGGAACAAACTGAGTGAATTAGGGTGCTCAGGGACAACAAAAAGCATGCCAGACAGACAAATATGAAATAAGAAGTAGCTTTGCACTTTGAAAAAATCTAATTTGGTGTAATGAAAAATTAGCAAAGTTGTATTATCCAGTGCAAGAAAAAAGAATTAATATAATTTATCAGAAGATGCAAAGAAAAAAAGTAGCGCAAGGAGACAGAAAAAAAAAAGGGAGAGAAATGAGAAATTCAGCGAGAGCTTGTGGCATGCAGGATTATGTAAGATGAATGAGTTCCTTCAGGGCGGCACATTAGCAAAGAGCAGTTCCTCAACACAGCATAAACGTCATTAGGGCCCAGTGCTAATTGGACTAATTGCTAGTTTATGTGCACCAAAAAAGACAATAAGAGTTTGGCTCATGATAGGAACATGAACAATATCTCTTTTATTTACGCATGCACATGCACATGCACACACACAACTGACAACTGTGCTTTAGTTCCACAACATTGACAACTGTGCTCTATTAAAAGGGTAGTCCACTACAATTTCATATTTTAAACTTTAGTTGATGTGTAATGTAGCTGTGTGAGGATAAACAGAACCTCGGAATGTAATACGCTCAAAGATTAATACAAGTGAGACAAGTAATAAGTGAGACATTGGTTTTGGCGAGGCAGTGGCGCAGTAGGTAGTGCTGTCGTCTCACAGCAAGAAGGTCGCTGGGTCACTGGTTCGAACCTTGGCTCAGTTGGCATTTCTATGTGGAGTTTGCATGTTCTCCCTGCCTTCCTCCGGGTGCTCCGGTTTCCCCCAAAGACATGCGGTGCAGGTGGATTGGGTAGGCTAATTTGTCCGTAGTGTATGAGAGTGTGTGCGAATGTGTGTGTGGATGTTTCCCAGAGATGGGTTGCGGCTGGAGGGGCATCTGCTGCGTAAAAAACTTGCTGGATAAGTTGGCGGTTCATTCCGCTGTGGAGACCCCGGATAAATAAAGGGACTAAGCCGACAAGAAAATGAATGAATGAGACATTGTTTTTTTACAGAGTTAGCTTAGCAAAGAATAGAAAAAAAATCCATCCGGGCTATTGAGATAATAATAGTTTCTAGTTACAAACATTTACCTTGTGCACACACCCTGTGCAGCGAAGGGGTGTGGCCAGAGGCGCTGTAATGTTATAGTAGAGGAAGCTAAAATGCTGTCTAAATGCTGCTATTTCCAAAGAGCTTGTTTTGTCTCTGTATTTGAATTCCAAACAACATGACACAAAGAGAGAAATGCTCACAGTTTAATTTTAATCATGTTCCAGAGAATTATAAAAAATATATGGCAAGCATTTGACATAAGACAGCTTCCAGAATCTCTCAGAGTTCAATGCTGGATTCGGCTGCTGTGGATTGTGAGTCACAACCTGTAAGTATTTTTGTTAAAGTTGATCTTTGACACGCACATTGTCTAGCGTTAATGGTATGTTGTAGCAAGGATGTAAACAACAGGAAATGCTGTTTGGCACAGGTAACAGTTTAGCAATTTTTATCAGTCAAACCGCTGTAAACACCTGCATTCTTTAGCAGTGTGTGCAGTATATCTCTATATGTGGCCGTGTTCCCTGCGTTCTCAGATATTAAACTCACAAAAGACATGTGATTGTTTCATATTACTTACACATGCTTATTCCGGATATATGTGAAAGACATGTAACACGTTGAGCTAAGAAAAAAAAAAATACAGGATAGCTCGACGAACTCTTGTTGTAGCAGAAAAACAAATCAAAGCTCACAATGGTGGTATTCCACATCTCAAGCTTTATTTTTCTGTCAACAGCGTCACTGTATAGTACAGAAAAATAACTTAATTCGAGTATCAGAGAAAAATAAAAATAAACATTGCTCCCGCACACATGCCGTTCTTGTGTTACATGCATATACATATTTATAATTTAAAGACATATTTAGCCATCTCCTAATTTGAAAAAAAAAAAAAATGTTTCTTTGCGTAACATCTTGAAATATTCAAATAATAATAATTTTGATTATTTGCATTAAAATAAAATAGATGAATATTAAAAAATTGTAAATACATTTTACATTTACCCATTTATTTGTCAAATCATAACAAATTGAATAGATTCCTTATTAAATGACAGTATTTTCACATGAAGTAGTAGAGAGGTTTATTTTAGCTAGAAGTGAGTGAGCTATTTTAATGCCATACGAGAAACCTAGTTTGCTGCAGAGTTGTGTTGTGTATAAAATATAGGCTGACGTATAATTACACTCAACAAAACAGACTGACAGAGATGCATTAAGTGTTGTATTTTATGTACGTGGAAAAACATGAAAAAGCAGACAGAATTTAATATCAATCTTCGCACAAACACACGTCTCACAGCAGAGAAACGACTGTAAGAGCTGAGTGATATGACACGATGCAAAAGAAAATGTGCATTAAACACTTATATTCAGCAGTTTACATGTGTTTGTTACCTCTTTTCAAACATACACGTGTCTATTGCCTCATCACAAACATAATTGGCAAATTTCACAACATACTTGTTAAACTAAAAAACACTGTACATTTAAACAGACCTTGTTTATGCCTTATCAGTATACCCCCTAGTTTGCTTTTTGATGATGAGCTTTGAGATGAGATCGCCATGAATGGCTGCCTGCTTCACATAACTGCTTACTTTAAAGCCGTTTTTCAAAATAAGGGTCCCACATACTGTGTATTGAAACTTTAAAAATAAAGGGGAAAAATATAATTCTTGCAAATTCACTATGTTTGGCCTGTTAAACACTGCAGCTGGCATGAATATTAATGATCCCATGTGGATCGTCAGAGTGTTTGTGATTGTCTGTGTTTTATATCTAATCACTCATGGGATTTACATGACAAAAAGGTAACAATTGTGTTTGATGCTAACTGTAGGTATGTCATGTGATGAATTCTTATTATACAGCTTTGCCGGCTGTAGGTATATCCAGATTTTTATTCTATGGTACCTTAAAGGCCTAGTTTTTCCAGGGCTGCTTGTACTATATATGTAATCTCTACTCTAGAAACTTATACTTCAGAATTCCCAAGAGTCATTTGATGACACTGTGCACATCACAGGCTTAACTTAAGTCATAGGGAATGGCTAGACAGAGGAAGCCTGAACAGAATCACCTGCAATCCATCCATCATACTTGAGTCAGGGAATAACGTCACCCAACCACTCCAGTCTAAATTCCACTGATACGATGAGTCTAAATATAAAGCCTGCATACTCAATCATCTACAAAAATACATTTCTATAAGGGTTTGGAGAGCATACATCCTCTCCTGATAATGCTAAACTACCACCTGAAACGCCTGGGAAAAGATTATTTGATGCTGCATTTACTAAAAAATAAATAAAAACACATATGACGTACTGTATATGGCATGTTGTTTGCTTCTGTGATAAAAATCAGAATTTTCTGCATTCCTCCAGTGTCAAATAATATGTTGATTTGACGCTGAGGAAACATTTTTTTTTATTAAGCAGTTATGATGTTTTTTATTTTGTGCGGTGTCTGTGATTCTCTTTTTTGGGTAGTGTTATTTATAGACAAGTTTAAAGAACAGCATTTTAAAACATTATGCTTGTAACAATGCATTCTAAAATTCTTTATTGTCTTGTTTTAAATGTACTGTAGGTGATTAAATTCATCATTGCAGATTAAAAGTCTACCAATATAAAAAAACAGTGCATATTTTGTTACTTGTTACCTGAATTTGACTGGTAAAAATGTATTCATTAGATTACAAATATTTGAGTTAGGACATTTTGTATCATTATCTGAATATAAAGCTTAAAAAATATGTTACTATTTTCCTATTTATGCCAGGACCAAATATTCCAACCCAGGCTCAGTCTGATTACATACCCCTACATACATTTCTGGGGAGAGCAAAATACGTCGCAGGAGCTACTCTTTTTTGCAGTTTTTGTTTTCACGAATCCACCAGAGGCCGATTTGTATGCTTTTTCAGATCTTAACTTTTTCTTGCGAGTGTCATTTATGCATGCTGTTCTCACATAAATCCACTAGAGGGCGCTGTCTTCTGACTAACTGATCAATCGAACAAACCCCCACCCTCCCCCTTCCCTAAACCCAACCAGCAGTATTTTAAAAATCCTTGATTGACCCGCCCAGGAAAAGCAATCCAGAAAAAGAAAAGCCCTCTTGTTTTTATCACGTTTTTAGATTTCACCACATTCTTACCCTGTTGTTTACTTATTTTATTTTTTGTCTTCCATTTTTTTCTTATCTGCTTTCTGGAACCGTTCTTCACTGGACTTGATGCCCGTCATTGAGGTCAACTACGCTCTGCAAAGTCTGTCGACGTATGTGTTGAGCTACCAGACAAACTGGTAATTGCAGAAAAACCATCCATATGCAGGTAAGTGGTCAGCTGGTAAAAAAGAATAAGAAAGACCTCATACCACACCATATTGTTAGTTTTTAAAGACAAAATGAAGCCAAACGTAACTCTGGCTACACAATTCCCGATCTCCAGAAATGTATATAGGCTAAGTTTTCAGAATGAGCCTGTGTTGGAAGTATTCCAACATGGATAGTTAAAAGTAATATTGCTGACCTGCAGTCCTGAAGAGGGAAATCAATACTAAGTGAAGTTTCACAAACTAACTTTGAAAGAAGCACGTGATATGATTGATCGCAGATCGTCTACCATCTAAAATCCTTAGTAAGCCAATCAGAGTAATCCAAACTCACTATAAATAGCCTGTCCAAAACTACTCCCTTATCTTCGTTTTCTGAAGAAACCCCCAATCCACACCCCATATCCCCCTTTCCGCCTTTACCATGGGAAGCTCTTTAGAACTACTTGATCTTGTACCCCCCTTACATGCTTATTGACCAGACAGGAGCCCTGGGCTCAATTATCTCTGAGTTCAGGGTTCTCTCCCTGGACAGCATGCCAAACTTGCTATTAATATCAAGCAATATCTAAGTGTGAACTCTTAAAATAAGGGTTAGGTTTAGTGGGTACAAAAATAAGTTTGGTCAGTATAAAAAGCAGCGAAGGCTGTGGTGTATCCCCACAAACACTCTGAAAAATGTGTGTGCGTGTGAGTGTGTGTGTTTGCGAATTTGTACAATGACATGGGTATGACCTAGATATTACAACATTGGTTTATGAACATGTCCTTGTAATCTGTATAACTTAATGGGGTCTTAATTCTAAATAGGATCTTTTGACATTTAAATCCATTTAACTTTCAAATCAAAAGGCCAGATAATAGGGGAATTTTACAGTATAAAACACATTATGCCTATGGAGAGTACACTGTAAAAAATCCAATTTACAACTTGTTAATTGCAATTTGGTGGACAAACTTTTGAGCTCAGAGTTAAATTTGCTCAGAAAAATGATTTAAAAATGATTGATAAGTTTAGTTAACTTTACATTTTAAAGCAAGCAACTGCAAAACATTTGGAGTTTATTAAGCTTCAGTGGTTGAAGTTGCCAAGATATTTCATAAAGTATTCTTGTCTTAAAACAGCCTTTTCAGTCAACTTAAAAAATAATTTAGCACAACTTCAACCACTGAAGCTTCATAAACTCAAACATTTTTTTGCAGTTAGTTGCTTTAAACCTTTAAGTTAACTCAACTTTTTATTTTTTTACAGTGCACTTGTAAACTACCAATACCAACACGTGTGTGTGTGTGTGTGTGTGTGCCCTGTTTAGCTAGGTTTCCAAGTATTCCCAAACCACTGAAACTCAAACTCTCTGTGTTCCCTTTTGAGGCCTTTGTTGTGGTGAAAGCTAGTGAACTTAAACAAATCACACACAAACAGAGGAATGAGGAAGAGAAGGAAATTACAAATAAAAGCCGGTACAAACATCCTCTCACTCTCTCTTTCCATCTACTTTAATCACTTATACACAAACACTAATGTGTTAGTGTGGGCTAGCCACTTTTTTTTTTTCATTTAATGACAAAACAACATGGATTTGATACTTATCAAACAAATAAAAAAGGGAGATAATTTTACCTGTTAATAGTAGATAATGTAGTATTAGAAGTTGGGTGAGGAGTGTGCGTGTGTATGTAATGCAATCAGATATCTCACTTTCTATGTACTTTAAAGGTGAAGAGGTCAAGGTGACAGAGACTAAAGACACACACATACTGTACATGCATACACACCACACAATAAGGAACGACACAGCCTTCTTTCTTCAATTTTTGAAAGGCACCTATTTTACCCCTTTCTCAAGATTTAAAAGAAGTCATGTCAGACAGACATGAAGGAAGCAGATCTCATCTAACGTTTGTGAGAAAAAAAATATAGTAAGAACTTTCCCAATGATTATTTGATGTATTTGTTTTGGAGTTAATTCAAGCCTTTCTGCAACGATGAGTCACACACAATGTTGTTACAAAGTTCATGCACACAGACGCACACACAGCTTGCACATTTAACTTTGCACTGTTTTTGCATGGCAAATATGACAGGATACACGTTAATATACAGTACACCACTGTATGGGTATTTGTTATGTTAATAATACAAAATAAATCTGAGTTAATGTCCACAAACTGGGATTGAATTGTCTTCTTTTATAATTGTACAAACATGCGGCTGTGGTGCTGAAGTAAAGACGGTGTAATTTATTACAAACATGCACTGTTTTAAAACTGTTTTAAACTTGTAAAACTCATTCCTGATGACATCTGATTATGATTGATGATCACAGTGAGCTAAACAGATCTTTTAATCCCGGTTGCTTTGTGCATGTCCTGTTTTGTTAATTAAAAGCAGCTGTCAATCAATCCAGTGGGTCAGAAAACCGCACTCCTACGTCACGTGGCAGTGGGCCTCAAAATAGGATGGATTTGGATCCTATTTTAACGTCAGAAAAAAAGAGACTTATTGTGTTTATATCACCCCAGTAAGACTGTGGACACACTATACTACACACAGTTCTGTCTAAACAGCTTTCAAAAAAAAAAGATGATTTTCATCATAGGTGCCCTTTAAAATAGCTTAAAATTACTTACATAAATCACATTCAATACAAAGTGACTATTTAAAACTAACTAATTTGTACAACAGTTAGTTTATCTTGCATCTTAAAATGTAGCACTCAAAAGTGCAACGAATGATGTTTAGCTCATCTCATAAAACAAAAGAATTTTCACATGTATAAAGGGTTCTTTAAAATAAGATTTATTTGAAAAGCCTTACGGTCTCTGGTCTAAAATGCAGGCTGGCATTTTGTGTTCTATTTGTAGGAAAGTGTTGGTCTTGAACCACAAACTTGTTTTGATGCTGGCTTTATGCTGTCAACTACACAAAATAAAAAAGTAAGTTTGTCCTGTTGACAAATTAAACTTTAAATATTGTACTCTGTTAAAATACTTGGGTTAAAAATACCCCATCATATGACCCAACTATATGTTATTATAGCACCTTCCCAACTATGGGTTGTTTTAACCCAGTGCATTGGGTTATATAATTTTTCCCAAGGCATTGGGTTATTTTGATTAAATGTTACTACTATTCATTTTATAATTATGACTGTTTAAATAAATAAATGTTTCTGTGTCCTAAAATGCTGTGTCCTAAAGGGGAGAATGTCGGCTGTATATCCCAAATGGGTGTATCATTTCTTTAAAAAAAAATGTAGAGATGATATAAAAAACACATCATGGAGAGGTCATTTGATTTAAAAAAAAAAACATTATTATTGTGCTAGAGCTTAAATTTTATAACACAAAAACAAAATTACACACGCATATTGCTACAGCTGTTCTGTAACAGTTAAATCAGTTTAATGTTGAAATTCAAAATTTTAACCCAACTGGTTGAGTTATAATATAAATATCCAAATAAAGGTTATAAATAGCCCAACAAAGCATCAAATATTTACCCCAACAGGTTGAGCAATTAATAAATAACCTAATAAAGGTTAAAAATAACCCAACAAAGCACCGAATATGTTTAACTCAACCATTGGCTTAAATAAATAACTCAACGTTTTTTAGTGTGTATATGAGTCTTCAGTGGCCTGGGATGTCATTCATAACAGTCCCTCCTGTACATTTTTTAAATATCCACTTAGTATTATTCATCAGTCTATTTAGAAAATAGCAAGGGAAAAAATAGGGAACATATTTTTAGGGAACAATTTTTTTTTTTGAAAATGTTTAGGGTTGTTAGTAACCCAAGGGGTGTAGTGACTCAGTAGGTGTTTCAAACATAATTACCACAGGCATAAAACTAAAAAATATCATCTTTAAAACTTGAAATAACCTTAATCCAGAGCAAATACTGCTGGTGGATCTAGTGGATATTTAATTTTTCAAGAAGTTGCAAATGATAGTTTGAGAAAATGGCTGATATTTCAAATATTACATTGATGGTAACATAATCTACTCAAACTTAACCCTTCCAAGGTAAAATGTAATCAAATATGATGTACTGTAGTTTAATTTTTAGAAAATTTTATCAAAATTCAGTAAATTTAGAGATAATTTCATGTTAGATAAAAAGGTCTAAATCAATAAATATTATAATACAACTATATCATGTATGTTATGACTAAAACTCATGTATTAAGCATTTATGTATCAAAATGTTTTAAGTGTTTAGATATAACAGCATTAATCAATATTAATAAGCAATATTACTGACAACTGCATTCAGCTGCTGTGTGAATGTGTCTGTATATAGGAAATCCCTCACATACAGAAGCACAGACTGAAATGGTGCATATTCTCCCTGTGAGACTTACTGCAGCAATACGACGTGCACTGTGCTGACCTACTCAGCAGTCACCAACCTCAGAACATTTTCCATTAAAACACATCCAAGCTCTTTAATTCTGCCTCCAATGATGTTTTGCAAGTGTAAAGATCGTTTTTTTTATATATTAAAGCACTCAGATATTAAGTTAGCTCCTTGCTGCCTGCTTATTTATCTCTAAAAGCATTCAAGTGTCCTGGAATCTCGTAAATGATAGCCAACTTTTAAAATAGGTCTCTAGGAGACTCAACAATAAGCTAAGAACAATGTTATTCACATTCATTTATAAAAGTGGAAGCAAAACATTTCCTGACTGTGTGAGAATTCTAGTCCATTAGCGCTATATATAACTAGAAAGAATAACAAAGTGCAGTAAATCGTACAACTACATGCACTCAAAAAATATGTTTGCTGTTTGTTCAAACTACTTATTTAAAATGAGTTAAAACAACACAATTCCTAAGTTTTTTTTTTTTTTTTTTGGGGGGGGGGGGGGGGGCAACATAATTGTTTAATGTTCAATCCACTTAAATTTGTAAAAATTATTAAGTTTACTTAATCGATTTGTGTTGGGACAACATGAAGGAATTGTGTGAAACCCAACATTTTTTTTACAGTGTGTGCAACAAACCAGTCTTTTTGTTGCTACATAGGCTCACTCTGAAAATGTAGCCAGTCCAGTTAGCTTACAATGTACATCGGAGGACATTACAGACGGAGAGGAGATGACCATGACGATGTGGTTCGAGTCCAGTGATAAACTGTTCCAGAAAGCAGGTAAGACAAAAACAAAAGCCAAAAAAATATATTAAGAAAGTAAATAACAGTGTGAGAATGTGGTAAAATCTGAAAACGTGGTAAAAAACAGGTGAGGGCTTTACTTTTTCTGGATTGCTTTTTAAAATTGTCGGTTGGGTTTAGGAAAGCGGGTGGGCGGGTCAATCAATGCAATTGAAAGTAAGGGAAGTGAGTAGGAGGGAGGAGGGTGAGTCAGTCGATCTGTCAGTCAGTCAGTTGTTCAAAGTCATTCGACAGCAGCCTCTGGTGGATTCGCAAAAACAAAAACTACAAAAAAAATAAATAAATGTAGCTCCTGGGACGTATTTGGTGCACTCCAGAAATGTGTACAGGAGTACTATTTCAGAATGAGCCTAGGTTGCTTTATGATTATGACAATAAATAAAAAACAACAACAAATATCTGTCTACAACATCAAGCAGCATAATACATTGTTTTTGTATACTGTAAAAAAACAATTTGTTGGCTTTACTTAAAAATGAGTAAACTAGTTGCATTAAAATTAGTAAGTAAATGAACGATGTGCATCATTATAAAATTAAGTTAACAGTAACAAGTTATAACAGGTTTACTCACTTTTTTAAATTAAAATCAACTAAAGGACAAAGGTTAGACTTGCTTTTTAAAGTAACTGATACTTTATTTTACAGTGTACAGCTTTAATAACTAGCAGCTGATAGGCCTGTCATGATAAGGAATTTTTGTAGAGTAATATGTTTACACAGGAATAGTTACAATATACTATTGTAATGTAATGTGTATTTATATAGCGCATTTATTGTGTATGGACGTACACCCAAAGCGCTTTACAATCATGAGGGGGGGGGGGGGGTCTCCACATCTCCACACCACCACCAGTGTGCAGCATCCACTTGGATGATGCGACGGCTGCAACAGGACAACCACACACCAGCTATTGGTGGAGAGGAGAGACAATGATAGAGCCAATTCGGTGGAAGGGGATGATTGGGAGGCCATGATCGTAAGGGCCGATAGAGGGACTTTGGCCAGGACACCAGGGTTACACCCCTGCTCTTTCACGAGAAGTGCCATGGGATTTTTTTTAATGACCACAGAGAGTCAGGACCTCAGTTTAACGTCTCATCCGAAAGACGGCGCCTACTGACAGTTTAGTGTCCCCTTCACTTTTACTGAGTCATTAGGACTCACACAGACCACAGGTTGAGCGCCCCCTGCTGGCCTCACTAACACCACTTCCAACAGCAACCTAGTGTTCCCTAGTGGTCTCCCATCCAGGTACTGACCAGGCTCAGCCCTTCTTAGCTTCAGTGAGTAACCGGTCTTGGGCTGCAGGGTGACATTGCTGTGGCATTATGAGATACTATTGTCACTCTGAGATAATTTTATGCCCCTGATATAATGTATCAGTATATGTATATAGTGATTATATAACAGCAGGGCTGCACGGTAGCGTAGTGGGTAGCACTTTCACCTCACAGCAAGAAAGTAGCTGGTTCGAGCCTCGGCTGGGTCAGTTGGCGTTTCTGTGTGGAGTTTGCATGTTCTCCATGAGTTTGCATAGGTTTCCTCCGGGTGCTCCAGTTTCCTCCACAAGTCCAAAGACATGTGGCATAGGTGAATTTAATAAACTAAACTGGCCGTAGTGTATGTGTGAATGAGTGTGTATGGATGTTTCCCAGTGATGGGTTGCAGCTGGAAAAGCATCCGCTCTGTAAAACATATGCTGGATAAGTTGGCGGTTCATTCCGCTGAGTGGATCCCTGATTACTAAGGGACTAAGCCAAAAATAAAAAAAAATGAATGAATATGTAACAGCATAATAATGTAAATAGCCATACACACTTTAAAATACTTGTCATTCTTAAGGTTATTTGGATTCTGTAATTTGATGTTAAAAAAGTAAATGACCTATTATATACACTATTAAATGTCCTAGTAGTTAAATGCCCAACTATAAACTTTGACACTGGTGAGAACGTAATTGTCACTGTAAAATGTCTTTAATATTATTTGAGTAATTTGTTATTTAATAAGTCGATATATTGATTATTGTGACAGGCCTAGCAGATTGTTGAAATCTTGCACACTTAAATGGTCACCTTTGATTTTAAGTTAGAAACAAGGTGTATGAAAACAAAAGTGCACACAAAAAATATTGTGCAAGATCAAAGAGCACGAATAATATATCAAAAGGTAAACTAAGTATACCGGTAAGTTCACTTGAATACATACATGAGTGCAGCACAAAACTAGTAGTTGATGAGTACTTTATATGTCAAAAGTTTGCTATCATAAATAAAAAAATATATATATTTAATATATGATACTGAACTATAAAATATAATATACTTCTATAATTGTCAGATTTCAGTTTTGCCTCAGCACATGTTTTCTTTCATTTTGAACAACAGAGAACATTCAGGACAGGGAATGCTACTTCATTCATTACAATAACCAGTCTACACCCAAAATCACTCTACTATTGCTCTGCTGATGCAGCAAAGGGTTACACTTATCTGTCAGTTTTTGGCAAAACAGAGATACAATCAGACACATGAAGAGACAATGCCTTTCACTCAAGATTAAAAAAAAAAATGCATGATCAGCATAAGAACAAGAGAAAACAAGATGGGCAGAAATCAAAGAGCATGAGGGACAGATAAAGTTTCAAGAGTTAGCCAAAAAAAAAAAAAAATCTCAGCATGGCACTTTTTTGCTTTTCACTTCATAAGACCTCAGTGTATTATCATGGGCCATGGGGATTGTTTTTTAGTTCTTTATATGTTCAAGGCAAACTTTTTATGGACTTCTTTGTATGTTCAATGCAAAATTGCCGCAATTTGAGAAATTATTCTTTTTGTTTCAATTTGTATTAGTTAGTACAAATTAATTTGCACATTTTAGTATGCTCTTGTACAAATTAAATTGTATGGATTTGTACAATCTAGCCACTTCTTCGAACAATACATAAAATCGTTGCATTACTTCGTAATATTGGGCTGGTTAATTTTAATCTCAAAAACAGGTGACCAATGACTTGCATCAAAACTTAATTACTAAGGGCCGTGGATTTTGGTAAAAGCTCTACTAAAAAATGTTCTACTGAGGAAAAAAGTCACCTACATCTTCAGTGACCGGAGGTAACTAAATTGTCTTTAAATAACTTTTAGGTGAACAATCCCTTTAAGGAATGTAAAATGTAGTTATGCATTAAAGTGGTTATTAACTGAGAAACTCTTTTTGCTTATTATATGGTATTATAAAAAGACATCCTGTTAGTTTCTAAACTCAAAACGTTCAGATCAGTCTGAAAACAGCTTATATTGAAGCCAATCTGCAAAAAATAGTGTTGTGAAAAGTGAAACTTACAGTAGTGTGGCTTACTACTGCCAAGAAGTTACTGCTACTGTTTTAGAAGAAAAGGGAGTCCCCTGCATGTAAACTGTGGCGTGTAGAAATTACCTCTATGTAACATTTAGAGTGAGGTACTATTTGAAAACAAAACTCGAACAATTTGACAAAGTTTGTCATCCTTTAATCTGTTACCTTGCAAAAACCTTGTGGAATAATACATAATTTCCATAATGTTTTAATATGCTTTGTCATCATACTCTACTCTGTTGTTTAAACTGGTCTTTGTAAACAAAATTTTTTTCTATCCAGACCGTGCACCGCTCCACACACAACAGTAGTGTTAGATAGTAAAAAATAGGTGAAGTGGGAGATCAGATAAGTCTGTTCTGGCAGCCAGACATGCTTCTGTAGTGGCTAGAAAGTTCCCTTTTGAGGTCTGAATGGACCAGTCACATCTGAATCTGTGACACAACCTCTTTATATCCGCTACAATCCGCTCAGTGACCTCAGGGAAACTTAACAAGCCATAAAACACCCTAAAATATCAAGCAATTTTGCTTCACATCTAAATGATATTCCACAGTTTGAGGGATAGGAGCAGCTTGAGAAATGTGCATGTCTTATCTACTACTGACTTAGCATTTAAGAGACACATACATCACTACATCAAAATGCTGTCTGCTGATGAAGAACGAAAGCAACTTCCGGCTAATCTGTGTGAATCTGTGTGTGCAGCCGTTTTTGTGTTGCTGTAAGCACTAAGCAGCAGTAAAAAACTAAATCAGCAAGTGAAACTAACCAAACAGAAACAAACAGAAATATATTTATCCATACAGTCAGGGGCAGACTTTGTGATTTGGGGGCCCTAAGCAATTCTAGGTATGGGGCTTCATTGAAACTCAAAACATTCTCTTTCTCTATAGATATTTTTTCCTCTGTAGATTAATTTATTAATAGTATTATTTTTTGTAAAGAAACAGCATGTTAAAAATATACTTATAATATAAGCTTTATCTTCTTAATGTAACATTAAACTGTACCCATCGCCATTAAACAAATTGGACCAGTTACCAAAGATGTAACAGCAAAAACATACAGCACTGCCATTTTTCAAACTCTATAGTACAAGCTCAGAAATAAAGGAGAGCTGTCACTGAGGCAGGAACTTTTTAAAAGGTACATATTTAAAGCTGAAGGGTTCATATTGGTATCTTAAAGGTACATTTTAGATGTATTTGGGTACTAATATGTACCGCGAGATAGTACTATGGACTCTATGGGTACAAATATGTCTTTTTTGACAAGATACTACCCCAATGACAGCTCCTGTACCTTTATTTCTGAGTGGCAGGACATTAAATTACTTACTGTTTATTTCTTTGCATTTTAACTTTGTAAACTATCAAATCATGGATCTCCTTCCATGGTCTGTCTCTCATTTTGTGAGCCAGCTGACAACAGATGTTCGCTCTTCTCTTTTTCCCCTTCTCTGCCAGCCATGCCCACTCCTTTCTTTGCCTGCACAGCTCCTTGCCCATCTCAGAGCATTTTTTGAAAAAATTCAAAGGTAGACTTGAACCAAAAGGGGGTGGGGGGGGGGGGGGGGGGGGGGTTCATGGCCCTTTAAGACTAGTAAAACACATATTACAGACAAAAAAAAAAAACAAAAAAAAAAGTTATCATTATTAAATGCTGCCCTTCTACTAAACAAATACTGTAGTTCTTGGCAGTGAAATAAATGTTAGTAGAATGTAGGTGTAAAAAGGCTCTTCGATTTAATTAATTGAAGTTAATTTGTATAGCTCTTTTCACAATAATTTGTTGCTAAGAAAGGCGCACAGACACACACACGCACACACACACACACACACACACACACACACACACACACGCGCACACACACACACAACGCGCACAGAACAGGGCACCTGGAGCAACTCCCTTCATATTTAACATGCATGATCGCGTTCATCAAATTTGCTTAAACTAAACGTTCTAAAGTAAGGCTTTATTTCACAAGGATTCTGGCACAACAACACGAAGGCATTGCTTTAAAAAAGTTGCGTTTAAGTGGGAAACACGTCAACTTTAATGATACATAGGAGGGCGCATGCTGAAAGGCAGAGGAAAGCACTGTCTTTGATCTTCATCTTCATCTGGCACTTTCTAAGTACATTTACATGGACACCAATACTCTGATTTTAATATGATTAAGATAATACTCTCATTAAGAGTCGACCATGTACGCAGCAAGCTTTGATTTCCTTAAAGGACCACCGAGTCACAAAATGCAGAGGTTTTTCTTTCCCTTCACCATGCGGCATTAAACTCCATAAAAAAAAAAAAAGTCGAAAGTTAAAAATGAACCATACGAAACTGCATGAAACTCTGGAGGAGACACAGACTAGCCTGGTAATGCGACATTAATGTTTTATACTGAAACTTGCCTTCAAAAAGCGCTTCCTTGGTCTTATCCATATTACTTTGCATGTTGAACACATGTCGACCACAACAGGAAATAAAAAAAATTGCAACTGTGTTAATTGCGTTAATGTTTTTAACACGTTAAATATTTCAAATTAATCGCATGCATTAACACATAATTTTGACAGCATTAGTTATTATTATATAAGCATAGTTAACCTCTAAATATATTGTATATAGGTGAAGTCTGTGGACATGTTTAGTGAAGTGTATTTGTGTATTAAATGTATGCATTGTCCTTGAAGCGATGGAGACTGAAAGAAAGACTGAGAACTGTGTGCGGTCATTTATTACACTGCGTGACATTTTCTCACACACATACATATTATCTCTCAGCATGAAGAACATTTATTTTAAAACAGATCGATTTGTGGCACAGCATGAGATTGTAAATGTCAATAAACAGTGTAAATCAATGTCATTTTTCTGAAAGCACAGTTAATATTTTATACTTATATGTAATTAATATTTATGTAGCTAAGAGTATCATGTACCAATTACCCCAATAATAATTACAAACAATTATTCATATGTGCTTTTTCCATAATCTGTGATAAAACACTATAATGGTGCAATCTGATTATGCAATGCAAAATCAATTAAACAATGTAAAATACAACAATATTTACAATTCTTTACATTCAAATTGACCTGCCAGATATGCATGGAAATGTCTCAGCAAATGTATACAACTATCTCATGCAAATGCCAATTTAAGTAAGAATCTAAATTTAAGAATCTAAATTTAATTCTCCTCAGTGTCTATGATTACATGTAATAATTATGCATGTGAACCTAAATCCACTCTGTCCTCATTTGTTAAATCATAATGCTATTAAAACTAGACAGCTAAGTGGCTAACTCAAAAAAACAATCAAACCTTTATTATTACATAGTGCAATATACATCAGGTGTTGAGCATGTTGTAGTGGTGTGTGAATTCTTAATGAATGACTTCAATTAAAACTAATTCACTACTTTATACCCACAATCCAATCAGATTTTTTTGAGTAGGCATCCAATGCATACTCACTGAAGTGCAATTTCCCCAAATCTAATTTGAAAAGTGTCAGAGAGTGAAACTAATATGGCAGACAATAAATATAGATACTTATCACAATTTACACTGGTTTTACAATATCTCAGTCGACTGGGGGATACTGGAAAAATGTTGTTTAAATAACATTAGTTTGTATATTTATAAGTTCATGTTGATAGTAATATTTATCATTATTTCAAATGATTTTTTTTTATAGCGGGTGTACTCATTCATTCATTCATTTTCCTTTCGGCTTAGTCCCTTTATTAATCTGGGGTCACCACAGCGGAATGAACCACCAACTTATTCAGCATATGTTTTGCGAACATGCAAACAGACAGAACTGCCAACTGACCCAGCCGGGGCTTAAACCAGCGACCTTCTTGCCGTGAGGTGATTGAACTCACCCACAGCGCCACTGTGCTGCACAGCATATATACTGTTATATTTAAATTTTATTTTTTATTTTTTTTTTAAGTTTTTGCGCTATTGTTTGCACAGCACCAAATAGAAAGAATAAAAACAACTTAAATGCATATGTGTTCCATAACTGGATCTGTTCATATTGCCTGTATAACATGTATTTATAATATAATATAATATAATATAATATAATATAATATAATATAATATAATATAATATAATATAATATAATATAATATAATATAATATAATATAATATAACTGAATCTGTTCATATTGCCTGTATAACATGTATTTATAATATAATATAATATAATATAATATAATATAATATAATATAATATAATATAATATAATATAATATAATATAATATAATATAATATAACTGAATCTGTTCATATTGCCTGCATAACATGTATTTATAATATAATATAATATAATATAATATAATATAATATAATATAATATAATATAATATAATATAATATAATATAATATAATATAATATAATATAATATAAAATATAATATGATATAATATAATTTGATGTAATGTAACAGTGCTTGGATATTCATTATTTTCTGAAGGAATTTGACATTATTTAGATCTCAAATCTTATAATTAGTGTCAATAATCAAGGTTCTAAATATTGTATTTGCGTCAAACATGAACAATGGTGAATAACTAGTTAGTTTCCACAACAATGCACTGTACCATGACAGCAATTTATGTAGCTGTTTGGGAAACGCACCCTTGGACAGGTGGCATGTGCTATTTATTGATTCCATCTAAATTTGCTCATTCATTATTGTTCTCTTTTTACTACCATGCACTATAAAGGGAACAGTGAATGAGTTGTTTCGGACAAAGTCAAACTAAGATTTTTCATCTGAAGTGATGAATGTAATGACCTCTGATACGACGGTCAGCACTTTATGAAAAGGTTGTGATCACAGCTCCTGGACATGCCAGACATGACTGCGTTATCGCAACGAACTGCAACTGATACTGAGCACAGCAATGATGTAATGCTGAGAAAATGTTCCAGTAGCCTCTGATAAAACTACATTCAGGAACAATACAAACGAGAGCTGTTCTAGAGGAGAGATCATGCAGATAAAACGCAGCAAAGTATGGGGAAGAGGAAAGCTGATCCTAATCCACTGATTTATGTTAATTCGCATCGTTTGTTCAGAATAGAATCTGATACAGTGACACAGCTTAAACCTCACATGCTATGCACGCATCTTCAATCATAAAACAATCAGAATGTACTGGAAATCAATTCTTTACATGTGAGTTGAACTTTAATTCAACTTGATCCTATACAGTAAAAACAAACAAAATCGTATGGTTTTGTCTAAGTATACTTTGTTCAAAGTTGTAAAAAAAGTGTGTTTTATTAAAAATTCCTTGAGTTGTAAATAAATTGAAGATTGTATGAGAAGGTTTACAAGATTATAATTTACTAGAGAATAACTTTCTTTAAAAAAAGCATTAAATTGTAAATACAGTTGAAGTCAAAATTATTAGCCTCCCTGAATTATTAGCCCCTTGTTTATTTTTTCCTCCAATTTCTGTTTAACAGAGAGAAGATTTGTTCAACACATTTCTAAACATAATAGTTTTAATAACTCATTTCTAATCACTGATTTGTTTTATTTTTGCCATGCTGGCACTGACAGTAAATAATATTTGACTAGATATTTTCTATAGACACTTTTATACAGCTTAAAGGGACATTTAAAGGCTTAACTAGGTTAAATAGGCATGTTAGGGTAATTAGGCAAGTTATTGTATAATGATGGTTTGTTCTGTAGACTATTGAAAAAAACAAAGCTTAAAGGCTAATAATTTTGTTCTTAATGTTTTTAAACATTAAAAACTGTTTTTATTCTAGCCAAAACAAAACAAATCAGACTTTCTCCAAAAGAAAAAAAATATCATCAGACATACCGTGTAAATTTCCTTGCTCTGTTATACATCATTTGGAAAATATTTTAAAAAGAAAAAAAAAAATCAAAGGGGGCTAATAATTTTAACTTCAACTGTATATTGTCCACTCAGAGAAGTTTGTAATAAAAAAAAATCCTGCAAAACAATAAACTGAACTTATTCTTTAAATTGTAAATGCTGTTGATTGATATATGTAATTATACTATTATATAACAAGTTAATATGAAAATATAATATGTGACCATGATCTTATGTTGCACTGGTCTATTTTTGCCAATATTTTCAAAGGCAATTTTCAAATAGTTGCCTCTTAGCCGATTATTGTTTTATCCTAACAAACCATAGATCAACGGAAAGTCTATTTATATATTAATTTTCAAATAATGCATATTTTATGTACTTTTTATTGACACTTATGACTAGTTTTGTGGTTCATGGCCACTTACTGTATAATATAAGCATTGACAATTTTGGCAGATGGTCTTATCCAAATCACGTTACAGATAAAGCAATAGAAGCAATCAATACAAACCTGAAAAATATGTAAAAACTGATATTACATAAAACATAAACATAGTAATATATACTATATATCCATAACTGAAATAATCTTTGCAAAAGGATGTACAAAAAAAATCTTTAGTAAATTTAAGGAGATACTAAACCAAAGAAAATGAACATACATGGAATGTTTAATGCAACTCAGGCTTATTATACGTACCCCTATTTATATATTTGTGGAGATTTTTTGGGGGGGCCCCCAGATTTCCTGGGGCCCTGAGCGGCCGCTTACTGTACCTCACTTATTGGTTAAATCCGCCCCTGCCAGTACCATTTGTTTTAAAGACAAAATGCAGCTACGGCTACGGGTATGTTTTTACAATGAGCCTATGTTGGTTTACTAACTCAAGTTTCATTATTTTGATATTTTAAATAGTTTTAAAAATGTTGGCATCCAGAAAGAAACTCATACAGAACATGCTTGGAACAACGCGTAATGTTAATTTTTTAGGTGAACTTTCCCTGATACTATCCTTTAATGGATTTCTCATTGCATTTAAAAGTCACAATTATCCTCATACCAGTGCTTACATTCTCTCATTAAACTGTACCAAACTATTACGTGACAAACATGCACAAACACAAAGCTGATGGGATGGACAGACATTACCTCTGCTGACCCATCTCAACACTCAATCCATTATCACACTGAATACCAGCTGACATTACTGACACGACAAGTGAGAGGTTATAAAAAGCGTTGCTGTTAAGTAAACATGTATAATCATATATCTGTGGGTCGATACAGCAGTCACCGCTACTGCATTGCCATTTGCCCTGTGGCAGCACTACTTTTAGGGATGGAAAACAGAGTGTAGAGCCAATAACATTCATTCCTCTGGATTTAGCAAAACCAAGTGTATTAAAAAACTAGGGCTGCACAATATATTGTTTCAGCATCGATTTTGCAATACACATGTCCACAAAATTCACATCGCAAGGATTTGCAGGGTAGTTGGGAATATAGTTGACCAGACATTACATTTAACATAGTGGAGTCATTTCAAATAATGGTTTATTATTTGCATGTTTTTTAAGGCCTGTGACTTTAAGCAAATTTAAGCCATTTGGGCACAATAAATTAAACGTTTGTAGCATAAATTATATAATCATTTACTCAATGAAAATGAAACGTTATTATTATTATTATGCAGTGATCTTTTTATTTCTGTTTATGAATACTGTTTGACTCTTCAAAAAAATCATAAATTATTGTTTATTTGAATCTTTTTTCCTGTTTAAAATGAACCTTTATGCAGATATACTCTCCAACAGCAATCAATCCCAAATTGATCTTAATTTGTGAATTCTTTACGAAGTATTCAAGTCTGGCCAAATTGCACAGTAAAATAAAATATTTGGTTCTTTTTCCAATATTCAATACCTTCATTTTTGCTAATTATTTCATTTATAATGGCTTCTTTCTCAAATACATCACAGATTAAGTGACACATATGCACTATTTTAGAGAAATACTCTTCATTTGCATCTTGTGTGCAGATACAGGTATTTGTCTTTTAAATATTTGTAATAATTAGTTTACACTTTCTATGCTGTCATAAAAATTCTTTAAAGGGGTGGTCCACTACGATATATTTTAAACTTTATTTGGTGTGTAATGTAGCTGTGTGAACAAACAACATCTCTGAATGTAATACGCTCAAAGTTCAATACAACAAGAGGACATTGGCTTTTAGCTTAGCAAATCCTACAGCGAACAAAGTTTGGGGACTACAAAAAGTACATCCAGGCTAGTGAGATAACAAAGCATTCTGGTAACGCACATTCATCAAGGGCATTTATCCCACGCAACAAAGGGGCGTGGCCAGAGTTGCTGTAATATTATACCAGAAAAAGCTAAAATGCTGCTCCTTTTCAAGGAGCTTCTTTTGTTTCTGTATTTGGGTTTCCAAGGGATACAACACAAAGACAGAAGTGCTTACAATTTCATTTAATTCCAAAAAACTATTAAAAAAAAAAAAAATATATATATATATATATATATATATATATATATATATATATAGCTAGCATTTGACAAAGGAAAGCTTACAGAATCTCTCCCAGTTCAGTGCTGGATTTAGCTAAAAACTCCACCAACCAACAAAGCTGTGGATTATGAGCTACAACCTTTAAGTATTTTTATTTGTTAAAATTGATCTATTACATGCATAATTTCTAGCGATAACGGTATGTTGCAGCAAGGACATAAACAAGGACGTAAACGACAGTTACAAATTCATATTTATCAGTCAAACCGCTGTAAACACCCACAATCTTCAGCAGCGCTGCAGTGTCTCTTTATGCAGGTGCTTTCCTTGCGTTTTATATGTCAAATAATACTCACAAAAGATATGTGAACACTTCATTTTATTTACACATACTTATTCAGAATATATGTGAAAGACACTCAGATTTTATTTTAGAGAGCAGGTGTGAGATTCAGCTGTGTGCTCTTCATTTTTCTGTCTGATTCAGGCAGCTAACACTGCTAACGGCTGCTCTGACTGACTTTTTACACAGCGCAAAAACGCGTGCTTGTAGGGCCGTGACGTAGTGATGTGGAGACACTCCGCAAATCACAGCACATTATGTTAGCTGACTAATCAGAGCCTCTTGAAGGCAGGCTTTCAGGCTTTTTTTTCTTGTTAGCTAACTAGCTGTATATAATCAAAATAAGATTTATGAAAAAATTGCTTTTTATCTTTATCTCTCAACCAAGCCTTAAAAATACACTGTGAACCACCCCTTTAACTAATTAAAATTGAGACTTTACTGTAACCATTTTGTTTTAACTTAAATATATGAATAATTCTGATTAAAATATCATATATTAAATGGCCTTATTCTTGGTACTAACATCATATTGTAGTACGCTCATACTGTATTGCACAACACATTTGGTTCTATTGTGATATGGGTAAGATTAGGGACAGGATGATTGATATGTGTAGATTTAAGGATGGTTTAAGATGTAAGTAATGGCTTAACAACTGTATTTATTAACGTAATTAAACAAATTCATTACAGATATAAATACATGCAGATGAATTAAAATACAAGTGCATTTTACATACAATATAAAATCATGTATATGCATTAAGTGCATTGTACCAAATGAATAATTTAAGCATTAGTACATAGTAATTAAGGCCACTTAATATAAAGCAGGCTTAATTACTAGTTGCCTGATTGATTCAATTAAATAATTAAATTACAGTTCTGAACATTTAATGAATATCATCTGAAACCAACTTGCAGCTTTTGGCATAGGATCAATAAATATTTCAATGTAAAGCTATACCTTATGGTTCATCCAAAATGCATTTCCATGCTCTTTAAAACGTAACCTTGCATTAGATCAAGGTTTTTTTTTATCAGGATGCAGAGCTGCGGATTGCTCTGTAAGTAATGAGATCAGAGCTTTCCCCATGTCTCAATAGCTTCACAGTTCTAAAGAGATACTGTGGTGGGCTTCTGTACAGAATAATCTTTATCCAGCACTATTCTCGGGATCTCTACCCAGTAACATTAGACAAATGTACACAGGCACCTTGGCTTTAGGCATGCAGATCTCATCACACAAACACTCAGCGTTGAGTTCACAGAGATGCTTTCTTTAGACCTTCACGCCTTTTTGACAGCGCAGCACTAGCTGCATGTGTCAGTCTGTCTGCATGCGATGCTTTGGTCTGCATGATTGTGAAGATGGTATTCTCTAATTTAAAGATGATATAGTACACCAATTTTCTTAAGATGTTAAACATGTCCACTTATAGTAAAGTAGTGAAGTTTGCACTACACGCTCGTGTTTTTTAATTTTTTTAGTACGTTAATTAGTTAATATTACTCAGAAGGTCATGATTCACACTCATTATATAATTACTCTCCATAGCTTTATTTTACATTCTTAAAGATACAAAACACAGATGTTTCCGCACAATGCCTTCCACAGTGCGTAACACAATCCTCTCACTCCACCTTTTTAAACCCACAGTCAATCACATTACGTTATTAGTTAGACAACCACTCAATTAGTTAAAAACAATCTCATTTTTGTTTCAATATACTGTAATTGACCACACAATAAATATTTTCCTTCACATTTAAAAGCCTTGTCTCTATTCCACAGGAAAATAACATATCAATTATCATCATTCACTTATTCATGTCTACGTCAATGCAATTAAATTCCAACAGTCTTACCTTTGGTATGCCTTTTTTGTAAACATGTTCCGCAGTTTATTAATTCCCCTGGTGACGTAGGAGGGTAAATCTAATCATAATATTCCCGCCTCTTAATCTGCATATTTCCACCCACAATGCTGCTGTGCCATTTCAATGTCTGTGCCATAAAAGAAACTATACAAATGTTCTGATTGGATGTGATAAGGGAGATAAGATGAGAGAGTTGCACTTGTCTTCTTATGTTAATTTGCTAAGGCTAGTTCATAA
Organism: Danio rerio; assembly: GCF_052040795.2. Lineage (NCBI taxonomy): Eukaryota > Metazoa > Chordata > Actinopteri > Cypriniformes > Danionidae > Danio > Danio rerio. Next base: position 19,381,906 of record NC_141021.1, read on the forward strand.
AGTAAAAACAGAGCAGTGACATGTTAGTACATACTGTACAGGTACTGTAAGGATATTCTTAGATACTCTTATTTCTGACATTTTGGCTGCATGAAATTAGCTTGTTTTATTGTTTCTGGAGTGTCAGAATATCATGTGGCTCTGTCCTCTTCAAGTAATCAGTTGCTAATTTGTTTTTAAAGGGGCAAAGCACCCAAATAGTGGCAAATTTGACAAGATCTATAAGGTACTACGAGTGGACACCACTCAATAGTTAAAAACAATCTTATTTTGATTTTCATTTTACTTATTTTCACTGTAATTAATCACACAAGAAATATTTTTTCATCACCTGTAAAAGCATTATCTCAAATGCACAGGAAAATAACATTTCAAATATTATCATTCAGTTATTCATGTCTACCCCATATGCAATGAAATTCCGACAGTCCAAAACATTAAAAATACTTTTTCATCTCATTATTTGTATCATTATATCCCAATTAATGATTCACAATATTATAAATAAACAACAAACTATTAAAGAAACACAGAAAGATCAAAATCCTAATTTATTTCTCTTGGTGTAGTTGATTTTAATAATCTTTTATTCAGGATACCTGCTCTTTGTGTCTCAAATACTTCCTCAATTCCTATGCATTAGTTGTTTAACGTCATGTCAGAAATCTATAAAGTGTCTCGGTATTGCAGAAGTTATATCTTGTCGTTATATTCTTGATTTATGTTCACTAATTTGCAACTTTAACTGATGTGAGGACTTTCGTATATATCTTTTAGAACAGATATTATAACATATAGACCACATTACAAGTAGAGCAGGTAATGCAGGTTTTAATTTAAATAGTTTTACCTGTTACCGGATTCAAAAATCCCTTACACTTGACTAAATTCTAACTTGCGGCACAATATCTGCACGGAAATTAACCTTGTATTAAAGTGGATTTCTTATTTCTTACTGTATCTGAGTTAATCGTATCTGCTAAATTTTGAGATCTTTAAGATTTGGCATTTATAAGTTAAAATTACTTACACCAAGAGGAATGAATCTTCCATGTTTCTTTAATGGTTTGTTGTTTATTGATAATATTGGGAATCATAGATTTTGAGTATGTAATGATACAAATAATAAGACGACAATGCATTTTTAATGTATTGGACTGTCAGAATTTCACTGCATTGATGTAGACATGACTAGACTAAAATTAGATTATTTTTAATAGTACCCCACAGATCTTGTCAAATTTGCCCCTATTTGGGTGTTTTGTCTCTTTAAATACACGAGCAACTGATTTCCAGAAGAGGACAGAGCCACATGATATTCTGACACTCCAGAAATAATAAAACAAGTGAATTTCATGCAGCCAAAATGTCAGAACAATAGCTTAGAACATGCTTGTACAGTACAGTAACTCTTTTATCTTCCTTATCACATCCAACCTTTATGGCACAGACATTGGAATGGCACAGCATTGTGGGTGGAAATATGCAGATTAAGAGGTGGTAATATGATAAAATTTCCCATCCTACATCACTAGGGGAGCAAATAAACATGTTTACAAAAAAAAGGCTTACCAAAATGTTGCCAAAATTCCTGGTTTGGCAGATGCATAGGGTCCTGATTAGCACTTAAACGTGGGAAAAATCAGTTTTTACTATATGACCCCTTTAATGTAGTTTTATAGACAGCACACACTTAGTTCATAAACTTTGAGAGTGAGCCATAAAGCCTGCATTAAATATGAATGATGAGGTATTAATGTTTAGTAACTTCAGAAAGAGGTTCATTTGCCTCTAGAGCTGCTTCTGATAGACTTCTTAATTCTGAGAAGCATTGGAAGATTTATTTTTAATGTGTGCTTCTTCAAAATGATATTGCTATTAAACTCAATATAAAAGTGAAATCAAATTGATTTATTGATAAATTGAGACCAATGCATTACTGTAAGTTGAGGTCAGTGGTGAGTCTACTTTACCTGGTGTGCTCTTTCCCCAGTTATTCACAGTATTGAAATGAATGTGCACAGATAAAGAGATAAAGAGAGAGACGGATACAAATTTATCCTGGCTTTCACTTTACCACCATTACATCATCCGATACACACAAAATCACACATTATATCCTGTTCAAAAAAGATTAAAGACCTCAATTCTCTCTGTTCTGTAACAATTTAACATTCTGTCCCTGGGCCACAGTCAACTCATCAGAATTGACTAGAAACATCACAGGACATGTAACCTGATTTTTATAGTGAGCTCCAATTTCTACAATATGTAATACTTTAAGATAATGTAACAGTCAATATTTCTGTAAATACAGTTAAATGTGATATTCACAATACTTAAAAAGATTTAAAAATTTACATTTAAATATTTAAAAATATGATACAATAAGAGTCTTTTCTAACTGAAAAAAACAACAACTTTAATCTCAAAATTGAATAATAAGATTGTGGACAACGTGCTAAAATTACTACTTTGTAAAATAGCATAATCCTTTTAACGGGTAATAAATCCAAAGCGTTACAATTGACCATCATCCGATAAGAACATAAGAACACAGGTTGGCCATTACCTCCACCGGCCACTGGACCACACTAATGAGCTGGTAATGACAAGGCTCTTAATTGTTATGTTAATCAATTAAGCCAAAGGATCTTGGCGCAGGATTTTGGGACACAAGCGCTCTTTGTTGTTAAGGAAGGTCACGCTAGATTGAGTTACGGGTAATCAGTTTCACTCTCTGCACAAACTCAATCCACACGCCAAATGCATCGGAATTAGGACAAAACTGACACAATTCTAGCACTTCTGATTACGCTTGTTGGGTCAACTATTACAACACATCACAATCACCCAGCAAAACATATTAAAAGGAAGCTGGAGCGTAATGCAGCACCATCTCGATGCGCAGCAGTGCTACTGTAAATGCCATGCTGCAAACTGAGAAGCATCAAAGAATAAAAGGAGAGAAAGTGTCAGCATGACAGATGTAGCTACATTCTGAGGTCATCAAACATAAACAGCAGCTTTTGCTTTACAAACAGTCTTCCTGTTAAAGCTTGCTATTTAATTCTCCAATCTCTATAACTTGATTCTGTAATGTGCTTTTAAGTTATGCATCTAAAATGCTCTCCATCACTAACATCTCTCTTTGAAATCTGACTCTTAAATGTTGTCCCTTTGGAATGCTTTGACTCAGATTCCAGAGACGGAGGAATTTAGATTTCTGAGTCAATAATACTGTTTTTTCTAGTCTAATTTTGTTTCACATTTTTGCCTTTGAAATCTGCGTCTAAAATGCTGTTTCTTGCGTGTGTTTAAAAATCAGGCTCAAACTCTGCTTATTCCATCTGCGCTACTGTGATTCAGACAGTGTGTGACCGTAAAACATGCGTTTCTTACCCTGAGCAATAAACACGCATATGGAGTCATCCACCGCAGTTACACGCTAACACACCGCATGTAAGTCCATCAAAGTCAGAGAAGAGAGAGGGATGAGGTCTGAATCCAGACTGAAAGCGCACACCTGCTTCGCTCAGTTCTTGTCCGCTCAGCCGACTCCAGATAAACGCGTGAACGCGCATGGACTATGCCAGTGCGCGGCACCTCCCTTTCCTCTTGGGTCAGTGGCTCTCGTACGGAGCTAGAGAGCTATTGAAAAAGCATTGCGGTAAATCTGTCTCTTTACACATGACGAAACGCTTCTCCGTGTCAGCTCCGGGAGGAGGAGGAGATGAAATCACGTTCGTTTTGCATACTCAATCCGACGCGACGATTGCGCGCGAGAAAGCGAGTATGAGCACGTCGAGAACGCGAAGGGCAAGTGCTTAATAGAGACTTCATCCAGACATCATCCAATCATCGCTTGTTTCTCAGGGAAGAGGAGTACTTTATAGCACAGCCTATAGAGTGTGCGCGCTCATGTGTGAGATGGAGAGCAGCGCCGCGTATTGGTCCCTCGCAGGTTTTCAGTAGCCATGGCAACCAGTCAGAATACTTCAGTAATCAGTGCGCGGGCTCAGGGGAGATGCTCAGGTCACCTCTCTGGCATTCAAGGGCAAACATACCGCACTGAAAACTTCAAAATATCTTCAAGTTTGATGAAGTAAGTACAAAGCAAAAATGAAAGGCATCTCAGAATATTGGCTGCCATTTGACTTGAATGTGGATTTCATATTAAGAAATAATTACAAAGAACCAGATTTCATTCGGTGACTATGGGTAACAAGAGACTGCTAAACCTAGTCATCTTTATCATTATCCATTTATTGAATTTATGTTAAAGTAGCCAGCACTATTATTGGTGTAACTTTTTCATCAATCATTTCATCATGTAACTCTTTTTCAACTGAATGATTAGGGTAAAATACATTAGTTTTTTCTTATGGGAATCCTATTTGCTTCTTAAGGGTAGTGCTAAATGAATCAAAAACAAAAACAAACAAACAAACATTAATTTCCCTTTGGCTTAGTCCTTTATTTATCAGGGGTTGCCAATGCATATGTTTTACACAGCTGATGTCCTTCCAGCCGCAACCCAGTACTGGGAAACACCCACATGCCCTCACATTCACACACACCCATACACTAAGGCCAGTTTTATTTACCCAATTTAAATAGCATGACTTTGTAATGGAGCACCCGGAGAAAAACATGCAAACTCCACAAAACAAACAAACAAACAAACAAACAAACAAAAATAAATAAATAAATAAAAATGTAAACAATAAAAAGGTTGGAGCATTCATATTGTACTACCTGTTCTTAATACAGTGTTTTGCGCATATATACATCTGTCCAATTTTTGTAATACAGGAGTACATTATTTGTCTGTGGAAAAAAAAAAAGATTTTAGAATTAAAGAATGTGCAGGATATGGATGGTTTTTCTGAAGAATTAACAGGACAAAGACTCTCAACTATCACAAAAACAAAAACCGTTAATCACCCAGGTAACGAAATGCAATTAAAAAGCTAAAGTATGTACATTTTGAATGATAAATTCTAGTTTTCTCTTTTGTGGCATGTATAGAAACTGCTGTTTTGTGCTAAAAACAACACTATTATTAAATAAATAACTTAATGGATATTAAAATGGATGATTGAATAGACAATTGGATATGAGAATCCCTTGAATCCAATAGTGCAGGCGAGAGTAATTTAAAGCGACTGATATGGTTAATTGCCAGTTGCCATTTACAATCAAATTAATACTGTTATGATTTCTGTTTAATATTAGCATATTAAAGCAAAATTGTGCTAGAGGATGGAGGATGGAAAAAGACAGTCATCCAGAATGCTGCTATCAAGATACTGACCAGAACCAGAAAACCAAAGCACATCACACTTGTCCATAGGTCTTTACATTGGCTCCCAGTAACATTTAAAATAAATTTTTAAATATTATAACTTGTTTATAAATCACTAAATGGCCCAGGACCTCAATACATTACAGATATGCTCACTGAAAGATCACTCAGATCTTTAGGATCAAATAAAATTGAAATTCCAAGACTTTATTCAAAGCAGGGTAAATACTTCTTCAGCTATTCTGCCCCCCGCTGCTGAAATCAGCTTCCAGAAATGATCAGATGTGCTCCAACATTAGGCACATTCAAATCAAGGCTGAAAACATCTGTTTAGCTGTGCCTTTACTGAAAGAGCACTGTGCTACGTCCGACAGTCTTTATTTTATTTTGTATTTATTTTTTTTAAACACATTTTAATCTGTTTTTTTATTTTTTATTTTTTATCATTATCATTATCATTTTATCATTTTTTCTTTTTAATTCCTTGTTTCTTTTATTCTGGATTATGTAAAGCACTTTGAATTACCATTGTGTATGAAATATGCTATATAAATAAACTTGTCTTGCCTTGCCTTGGAATGAAACAACCTGCATGCAACCTAATAAAGGAAACTACTGTTCAGAATTTTATTTTAGACAGAAACCTTACATCACAAACATGATGGTATGCTTAAATATTTGCATCCAAAAGTAAATGACAAAAGTATATAAATAAAAGCATTCATTGTGAGGTTACCACATAACAGGTTGTTTATGTACACAACATCTAGCAAAACAGCACAATGTCAGAAAATTACAGGTTTTACTATCCTTGTGTGCTCAAAATTGTGGCAAAAACTGACCCACACACATACACTCACACATGCACAATAATATATTATTCAGAGGCAGCATGGTGGGTTTCCCTACAGATTGACCTACATATTAAAACACCAAGTCATACGGCACAGCTGCCCAAACCTACCAATCCAAGCAAACCTCTGAAAAGCATAAACCGAATAAACTTAATAAAGCATTTAATATTTTACTACACTAACTAATAACACTTGTAATCTATTTATTACCCCTTAGAACCCTGGTGCATTATGAGGACTGATAGCAATGGTAATACATAACTCAGAGCAGCTGTAAACTGGAATTCTGATAGCTTATCTTATCATGTATGCAAGATAATGTATTTAAGTCTAATTGAATGGTTTCATCTTTGCCAGTGTAGGGTGTAATGATAATAAAAAAAGAATTTTACTCAATGCATCTTGTTATCTTATATGCCAATGTTGGCTTAGAGTTGTACCTGTTTAACTAAATTAACATAATTAACGCACAATGGCTCAGTGGTTAGCACTGTCGTCTCACAGCAAAAAGGTTGACTCAATAGATTGAGTCCCGGCTGGGTCAGTTGGCGTTTCTGTGTGGAGTTTGCATGTTCTCCCTGTGTTGGCATGGGTTTCCTTCGTGTGCTCTGGTTTCCCCCACAAGTCCAAAAACATGTGGTACAGGTGAATTGGGTTGGCTAAATCCACTGTGGTTACGCCAGATTAATAAAGGCACTAAGCCAAAAAGAAAATTAATGTATGAATGTGTGTGTGTGTGTAAATTTTGTGTTTTCCAGTATTGGGTTGCAGCTAGTAGGGCATCTGCTGTATAAAACATATGCTGGAATAGTTGCCAATTCACTCCACTAAGGCTACCCCTGATAAATAAGTGGCCGAAGAAAATGTAATGAATGAATTCTTGCATGTTGGATTCTGAAAGGCTAATACATAATTAATTTGCATTATTTATAAGTTGTCATAAGTTGTCGTCAGAAATTATAATATAATAAAATTAGAACTGCATTATAATATAATACAAAAGCGGGAATTTTGTTATATAAATTACAACTGCACATGGAAAATCAGTTTTATTATGGCAACATGCCATTCTCATGAAAATTTAAAATGTTTTTTTTTTTTTCACAGAAGAGGTCTAGCCATGGTCTGGTGAAATTCTGGAAGACAGTACATGCATGATAGTGTTCCTTTTAATGACAACATCATAATCTTACATGCATTTTGGAGTAAACTGCATACGAATTTTCCCTAACCTTTACTTTAAATATAAAAATGCTTCCCAATTCTAATGTATGCAATAGACAGTAATAAGAACACAGCTCTTTCACAAATGCCCCACTGTACTGCTATGCTGGTGTAGAAGCTGAGTTTCAATTACCCCACATCAGTAACACTCTTGACCACCGCGGATCAAACATGTCCAAATATAATCTCTTCACTCACCACTGACCTTTGCAATAGAATATGATTGTGTGCATGTATGTGTGTGGGAGGTAGTGACAGTGAGTACTGAATGTGGTTAGTCTCAGCAGCCAGCCAGGTCTCTTGGTTATCTCAACTGGAAAATTCGCCGTGACATTCAGGCGATGTTTTTGAGGGTCTCGTCATAAGCACGTGCCCAAGAAAAGACTGCAAAAATATATTTGAATCAAGGCTATGTAAGGTTTATGTTAACTGTCACTATCAGAGTCCTCCAGCTAGCCATAAAGATTAGCAAAACTATGCATACAGTATTATGCATAGAGAGCTTTGACATCTTTAAAATCCATACATACCCAAATATATATATATATATATATATATATATATATATATATATATATATATATATATATATATATATATATATATATATATTTTTTTTTTTTTTTTTTTTAATTTATTTTTTTTTTAAATGGATGGATTTCTTTTGTTTTAATTATTTCTTTATTTTTTGTCATTTTAAGTTCCCTGTCCGATCTAAAACAAATGTATCTAAAATTGCAGCAACAGCATACAATTCTCTGGATGTTTTAGTAATTTCTAAAAAACAAAACAAAAATTTATTATATTATATTATATAATATTTTTTATTTTATTTTCAGTCCCCTTATTAATCCGGGGTCGCCACAGCGGAATGAATCACCAACTTATCCAGCATGTTTGACGCAGCAGATGCCCTTTCCAGCTGCAACCCATCAACCCAATCAATACACACTCATACACTATTGACAATTTAGCCTACCCAATTCACGTGAAACGCATGACTTTGGACTGTGTGGGAAACCGGAGCACCCAGAGGAAACTTACGCGAACGCGGGGAGAACATGCAAACTCCACACAGAAACGCCAACTGACCCAGCCAAGGCTTGAACCAGGGACCTTCTTGCTGTGAGGCGACAGCACTACCTACTGCGCCACAGCATCACCCTATATTATATTCTAAAAATAATATTACATTATTATACCACAATAATAAATTAAATAAAATTAAGATATAACTTTCATAATCTAGTTTTGGTCAGTCTTTGAATCGTCAGTGTTAGATAGTCTTTGATCTGGGGGCTGCAGATTGCTAACGGACTACATATCCGCCATTTATGGACTACAAGACCCAGTCATGCACCACACGGACGCACACAAACACGCACACACGGTTCCTGATCATGACTGATTGCATACACGCAGCTAGAGGATTGTCATAGACTGTTTACATGCTATAAAGAGCACAAACACACAAATTGTTGCTAAGTTTGTAAACTGTATAGTGAACATTACTTTGCGTTTTTCTTGCCTTGCCTTCCGTGTTTTTGAACCTTGCTTTGTTTTGTTTATGTTGCCTGCTGCCTGCCTGTACTGACCATCTTTTTGTTTATTGACCACAACTCTGGATTGCCCATATACATCTGTTTGCTTATGTGTTGACTGTTGCTTGCCTGACCATTCTCTGCATAATAAACCTGCATTTGGATCTGCACTACCCTTTGTCCAGCATCACTTCACTATTAAAGTCAGTAACTAAATAGTCAAATTAGCCATTGAATGAAACTGTCAATTTCGAAGCCTGGCCATGGTTGCAGAATTTGATTTGTCTTTAATGAGTTTTAATAAAGTCTTTATGTAGTTCAAAATATGAACATTTATGAATTTGCTAAAAGCTAAGAGCTACACTGCCTGTTTAAAACAAATTAACAAACTCTAATATTTTATTGGACTGCATTTGGCTTTTTTATTATGACATGCATTCACAATGGAATATTTTTTCAGTATATTTCTGCAATGTCACAACATTTATTCATTTCTAGAATTGCATTAATTGTTTCCCAATATCTTGTGTTGATAATGTGAGAGTTGCACCGCAGCAAAAAATCTTCTCCAGCATATCCCACAGGTTCTCACTAGGGTGAAGGTCTGGACTCTGTTGTAGCCAATTCATGTGTAAAAATCATGACAATGAAAGTTAACAAATATAATCACAGTACCGACCCAACATGCTTATATGGTAGGCACTAGGCATGTTAGGTGCATCACCTCTCTTCTTACCCTGATGCATCCAGCCACTTCAAATGTTATCACTCGATTGAATGGCCGCTATCAGTGGTTATCAGCTGGTAGATATGGGCCAGTAGGGGCCTTCTGCACCTACTAGTAGGCCCAGAAGGCTGTTATCATCCATCCACATGGTTAATCAGCTATACTAATAGAGAAGACTCCAGATCCAGATCTGTTTTACATTACTGTGACGGTTGGGGTAGATGTTAAAAAAAAACAATGGGAAACAAATAATATAAATAATTCTTGTTAATTTACGACCGCAGCCTTATGCAATCTATAGCTGATTAACCATGTGGATGATAACAGCCTTCTGAGCCTACTAGTAGGGTCAGAAGGCCCCTACTGGCCTTCTATCAGTTGATAACCACTGATAATGCCCATTCAATCAAGTAATAACATTTGAACTGGCTGGTGCATGCATCACCTTGGAACAGGGAACATGTGGACACAGACCACATGGCCTTCTTCCATTGCTCCAGAGTCAAAACTTTAAGCTTCCTAGCAAATTGAAGCCTTTTTTTAACAATTAGCCTAATTTATAAGTTGTTTTGGGCATAATGGTGGCGTAGTGGGTAGCACGATTGCCTCACAGTAAAAAAGGTTGCTAGTTTGACCTTCAGCTGGGTCAGTTGGCATTTCTGTGTGGAGTTTGCATGTTCTCGCTGTTATCGCATGGGTTTCCCCCACAGTCTAAAGAGATGTGGTATAGGTGAATTGGGTAAGCTAAACTGTCCAGAGGGTGTGTATGGATGTTTACCAATGATGGGTTGCAACTTGAAGGGCATCTACTGCGTAAAACATATGCTGGATACGTTGGCATTTCATTCCGCTGTGGCGATCCCAGATTAATAAAGAGAAGTTGTTTTCTTAAGGCTACACAGGTGTTTAATCCCAATCAATTGAGTTCATTTTAATATGCATGTGGAAAAGCTTGTACTTTCACTATTAACCAGAGCCTTAAACATTTTTTGCTTGTATTTTGGGGTGAATGACACATGAGAAAGTCTAAAATCTCTTGTTGTGGCGAATCTGTTCTGGATGCTTTAAACACTACCCTACAATTGCTAGCCTCACTGATATTGGTTACCCTAGATTTAGTGGTGTAATCGTTTCTGTCTTTGGCAAATCATGGACTAAATTAACAACGCCCTGGAGCAAATCAGTCTAAGATATTTTAATGGGTAGTTACAGTACGTTAGCCATACTAAAAAAATAGACACATTATTTTTATTCCTAGCTCTAACTGGTTATTGCTAGTCTGCAATATGTGTTCACAACTTGATTAGTCTTTTTTTGTAAATCTTAATGATTTGCTTATCAAGCTAATTCAAAGATTTAGAGATTAAAGTTTGCAATCTAGCTTTCAAAGTATAACAAACTGGTCAACTTTTTCAGCAGAATCTAATGTAGCCTTCGTGCCTTCTTATTTGCTTGTTTTTATCCAAGGTAGTTAATCATTTAGATTGTGGGACAGTAGCTTGAATACACACAGTGCAGCATGTCACAGCCCACTATTTGCCACATGACGTCATGCAGTCTCTAATTATCTCACATATGAGCACCAAAAAATACCATGATGGAACGTGGCATGCATGCTTTCTGTTCACACATACACACTTTGTTGTGTCTATATGTGATAAAACACAGGAAAAAATAACAGCCTTATCTCCTGCTACTGTTCACTTTGCATTCCGTGCACTTGATTGTGGGGCTTTATCTATGTCTGCTTAGCTTTAGCCACGTAGCTTTCCAGACAAAAACATTCCAGCATGAGGTCATTTTTCTAAGAGTAATGAATAGTTTCAAGAGCTCTTTAATTGGCTCACCTTTGATCTTGAAATCGTGTAATCGTTACTAAATGTGCACTAGCAGTCATTTTGTATGTTGTGCTAACCAACATAACAATCTTATACTTTAGACCAGGGGTTCTTAATCTCAGTGCTGGAGATCTAGACTGTGTCTAAAACCGCCTACTACTCAGTAGGTACTGCATTTGAATTTAAACACACTATTCGACCTTTATAAAAGTATGTTCTATTAAGTATGAATGTGAAAAGTATGAATGGAATTCGGACGTACTACATCCACCATTTTGTCATGGTCACGCGACCTACCTGCATCAGTTGTGTCGTTTCACTTCACGTAACTTGCCAGAGAGGTCATATTTCATCCTTGATTGGTCTCATGCAATCATGTGATGCGATTTTACAGGTTAGAGTTCACCAAGCTTGAACTTTCCAATGCAGCGAACTGTGAAAACTGGTTGTTGCTAGATGGGATATGATTCCGGTCGGATGTTAATGTGTATTCATTAAATTTACCTTTTTTTAAATTTTTTTTTATTAACATGTACCCCAACTCTAAACCCAATCGTCATAGTAACATAAAAACAGTTGTACCGAGTATTATTTATGCTATCTATTAAATTACCCAATAAATTTAATTTTTCACTGCCAACCCCTGTCCCCAACCCTAAACCCAACCATCACAGTACTGTAAAAATATTAATTATTGTCATACAGTATTATTAAAAATGCTTCTAAATTGATGTGCTAATCGCACTTCTGGCCGGCCGCTGATCAAATCTAGACTTTAACGCAAAAACTTGCCGCACAACCTTTCGTTTCCGGTTTGACGCAATCGCATATGTATGAATGAAAGTCTGTGGGGAAAAAAAGGGCAGTGTGACAACAGTTTTACTAGGCTTTCTAGAAACATGCTTGCATGTGTGTTAAAGTTGTTGAGTTGAAAACCTGTAGGACACCAGACCTTCAGAAGCGAGATTGAGAACGCCTGCTAGACTGACATCAAGAGGTTTCACACAAAAACGTACACACACACACAAACTGTATAAAGAGTATGTTTTATCCCTTTACCCCAGCAGTATCCTCAAACCGCCAACCATCACAAAACCAACATTTAATAATTTTTACACTTCAAAGATACTTAATTTTGTGTGATTTATGAGCTATTTTAATTTTGATCAGTTTTAAGGTCAACATTCTATACTTGTGGGGACATTTGGAAGGTATACAAACCTTTCTTAAGTCTATATGATTTTGTAATGCCTTATTTAATAATGTCTTATTTCCAAAATCATTTAAAATTCTGTTTTACTTGTAGATGTTTCGACAGGCTGAAATCAAAGAAGGGAGTTGGGTTAAAAAATTTTTGCATATTCACACTGTTCATTATCATGACTCTTCATCCTTATTCTCTGCGGTTCTTTCTGTCCACCCCTTTGTCTATCATGCTGAACTTTATTGGCTCTGCATTCAAGTAGAATTAAACTGTGCAGTATTGATCTTGTACTAGCTGTGTTGGAGTGGATTATTGCTCTCTCTCCCTCTCTCCTCCCACCTTTGTTCTGTCAGAATAAAAATTAGGTTTAGTACAAAATGTCAAGGCAAATGTCTGAATAAAAATGTGTCGAGTGAAAATTAGTTTCTGTGTGGAGTTTGCATGTTATAACTTATATAAGAAACAAGCATTTGTATTGTTTAAAACTACCAAAAAAAAAAAAAAACACTGTTAAACTTTATCATCAAAAGTTTTCAGAGCAGAGATTAGGCCCCCGCATGATGCAATTCAAAAGGCATAAATAAACAAACAAATAAATAAATAAATAAATAACACTGTGAAACTTTTAATTAACAGATTTATTAATTTAGTATTATTATTCTTTTATTTAATTAAAAACCTGCTTCTGTCTTACAAGTATCTTATGCAATGTCATCTGACAGCTCAAAGGTCAAGCACATTCAGCTTACTCTTGTCAGACAGAAGTGTCTCTGCATTCCCTCAGTCATTTCACAATATTATATGTTCCTTGTTAAATATCTAAAATATTAGCAATTTTACATGAAGAAATGAGACTCTTGAATTTTGTCACAAAATGAAAAGCAATGATTCAACTTCTATATAGCGATCGATCAGTTTTATAAAATGATGAAATCATATTAAACTGGTTGATTAACCTAAATGTACCGTAAGATTGATGTTCTGGATTATGCCTTTTATTTAGCTTCTGTCCCAATGTTTTTAAAGTGTGTTGCTGCCATCAAAATCAACATTTGTTTATGATTTATTTGGTCAGTGAAACTTAATCTTTTTTTTTTTGTACTTTTATCAATTAAGTAGAAAGAATTAACAAAATCACATATTTATGATTTTATTGCATTTTACAAAAACATTTCAACTTGTTTTATTTTTTCCACTTAAACAGGGCAGGACACGTCAAGCAACTCTTCCTCTTTTGTAAAACAGCCAATAGCACACAACTCAGCCAGAGCCTTTGAGTTTGGTAAAACCAAATTTGACAGCCACAGTCTTTTAGTAATACCAGCATGATCTCACGAGGAAATGTATTTTACGCTTTAACAGTTAGGTGGCTAATTCGTACGAATTTGTACGAGTTCAATCATTCGAAAATGTACGATTTCAAAAAGAAGGCATGGCACCCAACCTCACCCCTAACCGCCATTAGGTGATGAGAAAAAAAAAAAAAAACCCACACTAAATTTTATGAATTAGATCGTATGAATTAATATCAATTAGCCATAAATCAAAAAGTTACAAACTGCTGCAAGATTGTGTTGGTAATACTACATAAGTATCTCCTACTATCTGCCATACTTCTTTAAATTATTTTGTAGGGAATACAATAGGCCTACTATTGTATATTTGACAGATTGTAGATTTTAAATGTATATTTCTTCTAATTCTTCTAAATATGAATTGTGACCCTGGACCACAAAACCATTCCTACTGTATGTTGCACAGGAGTATGTTGTCAATAGTCAAATTACATTATATTATGTTAAAATATTTATGCTATTAGATCAAATATAATTTTCCATGAAGAGCAGTCCTTTATTTAGCACTGCTAAATACACTTTTAACAATTTATTTAGACAACTTTACATGTGATTTTCTCAATATTTAGATTGTTATAATTGATTTATAAATCTCAATTTTCCAAAAACAAAAAAGGATTATTTTGAGGTTCAGGATTTTAATATTGTTATTGTTTTGGGCACAGTAGCTTATAGACCAGGGGTGTCCAAACTCTGTTCTGGAGGGCCGGTGTCCTGCTGAGTTTATCTCCAACTTGCTTCAACACACCTTCCAGGAAGTTCCTAGTATATCTAAGAGCTTGATTAGCTGCTTCAGGGGTGTTTGATTAGGGTTGGAGCTAAATTCTCCAGGACACCGGCCCTCCAGGACTGAGTTTGGACACCCCAGTTATAGACATAAATTTTTTTTCATAATAAATTGGCCGAAAACTTACTTTTTGATTTTAATGAGACATTTTAGATGCATTCTCTGTATCTGGATGGCACTTTAGTATGTAGTAAAAAGCTTCTAAAATTTGGTGTGCTTGTCCACTTTCAACAACTTCCAAAGGTATTTGAAATCAAGTATACTTGGATTTTGCAGTTTAAATGCTCTTGTAATCAAATATGTTGCAAAATGAAACGGCTTACTGAACAAAGATATGGTCTAATTTCATTAAATAGTTTTCCTACTGAAAAACACAAAGATGACAAAATCAAAAGTTGTCACCCACATTCTTCTCACTTCTTACCAGCTTAACTGTATGTAAATTGTGAAACCATAAAGCACATTCAGGTGGAAACAGGACCTAAGAGACTATTCCAGAGATTAATTCTATTCTGGATTAAGTAACCTTTGCATGTACAGTATAGTCAATATTGAAAGCATTCAATCTGAATATGAAAAACTGTAAATTTAGAGTCTGATAATTCTAGGAAATGGATATGATCTCAGTGCCATCAGCACCAAGAGTAGATCTCTGATCAAGTATAAATAAAGAATGAAAAAGACCTTTGCTCTGAGTAAATCAGAGGGGAAGTAGAGAAGAGCAGAAGTGAGAAGACTGGAACAGAGGTGAGATTCTGTCATGTTTAACATCTCCATCACTTTCACAGCTGAGAGAGGAGTGTGTTTGGGGGAAGGGGGATGATTTCCACGTTCACACATGAATGCACTCGTGCACAAACACATTTAATCATTTAAATGAGGGCATGTTGTAGAGTTCTATTGTTTTAGTCTAAACTAAGTTATATTCATTGAAGACTACCTCAAGTCAGAATGGTGAATCATTCAGAACGCAACTGAAAAATATATGTATGTAAATGATTCAGCAAACAGGATGTAGAAAGGGAATTATGATTTAAAGGGCACCTATTTTACCCCTTTTCCAAGATTTATCTTCTCGTAACTGTCTCCAGAATGTGTCCGTAAAATTTTAGCTCAAAACATCCATCAAATTATTTTCTATAGCTTTCAGAATATTGGAAATTTCTGCTCTGAACACAATGTTGTTTTTGCTGCCTGTGCCTTTAATGCTAGTTCTCCTCGCCCACCATTCTCACATGTCTGTCAGAGTGTGCCTTCATCTCCACCTCAGCTGCATCAGATAAACAGCACAGTGACAGACATGAAGCAGATCTCACAGAATGTTTGTCAGAATCACTACAGTAAGATTTTTACCAATAATTATTAATTGATGTATGTTATAGAGTTGATGCAAGCCTTTCTGCGATGATGAGTCACACACCATGTCTTTACAAAATTCATGCACATGTGCACACACAAACACACACAGCATGCATGTTTAACTTTGCACTGGTTTTGCATGGCAAATGTGACAGGATACACGTTAATATCCACTGCTGTATAAATATATCCAATATGTTAATGTACAAAAATAAATCTGAATTTAACATCCACAAATCGGGATTGAAGTGTCTTCTTTTATAATTGTACTGACAGCGGCTGTGGAAAAGATGGTAAAATCACTGTAACATGCTCTGTTTTAAAAAAAAACTCATAAAACTCATTCTTGATCACATTGATCATAATTTATGATGACCGAGAGATGAACAGATCTTTAATCCTGGTTAATTTGCACGCATTGATGTGATTACACTCGTTACTACGGAGATATGTTAATACGCAGCTGTCAATCAAATCGGTGGCCGGGGAAACCACACTCCTACCTGGGAGGGATTTGGATCCTATTTTTAACATCAGGAAATTTAAAGACACTTGTTGTCTTTATATAACTCCAACGTGACTGTGGACACACTATACCTAAACACAGTTCTGTCCAAACAGCTTCAAAAGATGATTTTCATCATAGCTGCCCCTTAAATGCAAACTCAAAAATGAATTTGATTGATTAAATTCAAAGATGGTTATTAACATTTTTTTTTTAAACTCAAAACATTTTAATGTTGGATTGAACATTTATATATAAATGATAAATCATCCAGAATGATTTCTTAGTTAACATTACATAAAAGAACAATCCAGTAACTTTATTTGAGCATATACTGCATTTTGTAAATGTTCATAATTGTAACATAAGCTTCAAAGAACATAAAAAAATTGTCCATCGCTATACTGTTTCCAAAATAATAAAATGGTTTAATATTTTTTTTATTTAAAAAGAAAAATGTAAAAATCTAGAAGGTTTTAAAAGTTTAGAGGGTGTGTGTAACGACCGGGGAGGGAGTGACAGATACAACTGGAGGTAAGATCCAATATGCAGGTTTATTCAATGTCGTCAAGCAAGCAATGGTCAAATCAGGTACAAACAGGTATATTTGGGCAAATCCAGAGTCGTAAACAATGTACAGGCAATAGGTCGTAAGGCTGGCGGCTAAACAGGATAACTAGGGTAAACAAGGCTAGGATCGAGACACGGAGAAACAAGACAAGGAGAAAACACGTTGTAATGTCACTATGGGCGAACAAGACTCGGTAAACTGGATGGGTTCATGAGAGGCTTATAAGTGGTATATCAGTCTATGACAAGGTTCAGGTGGTGAATGTAATCAAGTTAGATAAATGAGCACAGGTGTCAGGGAGAAGTGCATGTATGAAAATGTAGTCCAGGAAAAGGCGGAAGTGTAGTTCATGGTTATAGTGGAAACCAGCGATCTCCGGAGAGCGATCGCTGGTTCTCGTAACAGCGTGCTTTTAAGAAATAATGTTTTCATCACTTAATGGGAATATTAGCGCAATTTTACTGTAACATTTGAAGAAAAGAAGAGGTCGGATGTATGGATGGACAAGCAGACACTTAATGTTTTACAAGTCTAAAGTTAATATAATTTTTTTTAAGTTAGTTTGATTCAACCTAAAACTTATAAACAACGAATGGAAACAGTGATCAACAGTAAATACTTATCAATTGTTTAATCTTTCAATTTTTTTAACAAATAATCTTACAGGTACATTAATAGAACGTTTACTTAAAAATTGTTCCCCTCCAAACACCCATATACTCCTGCATTCACACACATACACTACAACTAATTTAGCTTATTCAATTTAACTATAACGGCAGTCTTTGGACTTTTGGGAAACCCACGCCAACACAGGGAGAACATGCAAACTTTACACAGAAATGCCAACTGACCCAGCCAGGGCTTAAACCAGCAACTCTCTTGCTGTGAAGCGATCCTACCACCCACTGCGCCACTGCTTGCTTTTACTTTTTTCTTTTCATCAAAGCATGTACACACCTCATGTCAGAGTTGAATGTAAAAAAATAAATAAATAAAAACTCA
Organism: Danio rerio; assembly: GCF_052040795.2. Classification (NCBI taxonomy): domain Eukaryota; kingdom Metazoa; phylum Chordata; class Actinopteri; order Cypriniformes; family Danionidae; genus Danio; species Danio rerio. Next base: position 19,400,184 of record NC_141021.1, read on the forward strand.
ATGGAATTTGGAAGGAATGTTCTGCTGTGCCAGGGTGTGGTTCACACACTCACACTTACCATACTTCACTCACAAAGCATCAAAGCCACCTCTGCAGAATAATAGAGCATAATAATAGAGCCTGCTCTCAGTGGCACTTAGCAATCAGCATCTCTCCCACACTTATGACGGCTAGCACCTACACACTCAGACAGAACAAGACAGACGCACACTCACCCACTCCGTCTGGTCAAATGCACACCGTTTAGACCTGCAGGTCATTCCAGTGAGCTGTACTTAGATTCATTTCAGGGAGAAAAAAAATTGCCTGTTCTTTGCCGTTCTCTCATTAGCAGTACAGATGCCGTGGATGGCACATTGGCATAAGGGGGTGAAGCTGACAATTAGATTGCTGTAACACAATATGGATGTAAATCTGCGCACCCACACACTTGCACATGCACAAAACAGAGAGCTGCATTTCTGTTACAGTATCATCAATGTGAAAGTTTGTCATTTTGTCGTATTAGAACGTCTTTTTTTGAATCATAGATGGAGAACCAGAGATGGAGATGTGATTTTGCCAAGTTTTGAAATTTCTGAATTAATTTGCAATTTAAGTTATATTTAATGACATCACATCCATCTATCAAAAGCCTGGTTTATACTTCTGCATCAAGCCATCGATGTGACTTACGGCAAAGCGCATAGCTGTGCATTCATACTTGTGCGCGCTGTTTCGATTGCACTGTTTCGATTGATAACACTTCTGAAATGCTAGCTGGCAGTACGTGTTTATGTTCCTCTGTGTCGAGTTTCTTCGCTGGTGTTTTGTTTTTACTGAATGCCTCCTTAATGTACAAGTGGTTCAAACTCGCTCATTTTGAGGCAGGAACCGATGGATTTGCAACAACTTAAACCATGAGGTAAACACAAAACTTTCCATCAGAAGCTCTGTGTAAACAGTTGACACTTGTAAACAGTTACTCCAATTGACTCACGTGGCTCTTGGTCCTGCCCACTTGTTAGCGCTTTAAAGGTGACCAATCACAGAGCTTGCACTACACGTGTAGTTACATTTTTCGAGAGGTGCATATCACCGACATCGACGGTCATGGCAAAAGCTATGCGTTCACGCGCAGGCTGTGCTGTAGCATATTCGTGGACTTGACACAGAAGTATAAATCAGCCTTAACACAGGGATGCTGGACAGAGTTGATTACCTTATTACCCCAGACATGCTCAATAATGTTTATGTCGGTAGCACTTTACAATAAGGTTCATTAGTTAATGCATTTACTAATATGAACTAATCATGAACAACACATGTACAGCATTTATTAATCATAATTGAACATTTACTAATGCATTATTAACATCCAAGTCCGTGCTTGTTAACATTAGTTAATGTACCATGAGTAACATAAACTAACAATGAACTACTGTATTTTCATTAACTAACGTTAACTAACATGAACAAATACAGTAGTAAATGTATTGTTCATTGTTTGTTCATGTTAGAAAAAGCATTAATTAAAATTAACTAATTAACCTTATTGTAAAGTGTGGCCTTTAAATCTGGTGACTGGGCTGGCTAATCCTAGAGCACCTTGACCTTTTTTGCTTTCGGGAACTTTGATGTGGAAGCTGAAGTATGAGGAGTGCTATACTGCTGAATAGTTTGCCCTCTCCTGTGGTTTTATAATGTAATGGGCAGCACAAATGTCTTGATACCTCAGGTGTTGATGTTGCCATCCACTTTGCAAGGCTCACCCAGGCCCCATACTGAATGTAACCCCAATCCAACATTTTTCTTTTACCAAACTTGACTGATTTCTGTGAGAATCTTGAGTATAGTCAGTAGGGTGAGATAAAGATGAGCAATAAAGGTGCATTTAGTAGGATTCAAATAGCAGTTATGATATATTAGATATCAGTTATGTGAAAAGAAACTGCAGATAAATTAAGCAACATTGTGAGTTGCATTTCTAAGATATAAAGTTGCTGTTCAGACATATCAAAAACAACAACTGAAATACATAAAGTCATATTTTAAGATTTGATATCAGATTCATGAGAAATACTAAACAGTTATAATGACAATCGTATGAGAGGAACAGTAATATGTGCAAATTAAAGGTTTAATAGCAAAATGACAGTTATGAGATCCAAAAATCACATTAGTTTTCTGAAATATGTGGTTGCAATTTGGATATGCTAAAGTAAAAAATAAATAATAATAAAATAAATAAATAACAATAAATAATTTCTCACATTTTTATAGCACTTTCCTGGCTCCCAAGTGATTTACACATTGGAGGAATCTCCTCATTCACCACCAGTGTGCAGCATCCACCTGGATGACATGACGGCAGCCATATTGCGCCAGACCGCACACCACACACCAGCTGATTGGAGAGGAGACAGAGTGATGAAGCTAATTATGATATGGGGATGATTAGGAGGCCAGAGAGCAAATTTGGCCAGGATGTCGGGGTTAAACCCCTACTCTTTTTCGAAGGACATCCTGGAATTTTTGTAATGACCACAGTGATTCAGAGCCTCAACTTAACATCTCATCTGAAAGACAGCACTCACTGAGCAGTATACAGTAGCCATCAATATACTGAGGCGTTAGGACCCACACATACTGCAGGTTGAGCGCCCCCTGCTGGCCTCACTAACACAACTTCCAACAGCAACCTATAGCTTTGTAAGATACTATACTATACTATATGAGAGTTGCAGAGACCTATAGCTGCTGGCAATACAAATAAACTCATTTGAAACATGAACTAAAATTAAACACATATGCATTTACAATCGATAATTCACATTGCAGGATATATGACATATACTTCATACACAGTATACTTTTGTACACGGTTTTGTTTTTGTTTTTTGAGCAAAATAAGCTCCACAGCAATGTAGTCCAGAGTTCATGGCATTTAGCTAAAGTTTTTGGCAATTGCTACATTTACTGCATAAGAACAAAATTTTTGTTTCACAGGACACAGGAATATGTGGCAAAATTACACACTTCTAGAAGTGGTTAGTAATTAGTTAATGGTGAATTCTAGCAAACCACTGGATTTATAAGAGAGACATTACAGTGTTGTTATGTTTTATCTTTGAACTTTGAAATCTCTTATTCAGCATCAAAATCATTTGTTAGCATTATAATATAATGATTGTCTTCATGCGTATAGGCTTATGAACAAAATAGGGTGTTTTCTCCACTGAATGGAATCAGATTTATTTTCTTTCCCTTTTTCGGTAGCAACTATATATTTTCTGTCACATGACTAAAAGGAATTGGCCTATCATATTCACGCTGCCAGTTATCACATCCAAAAAGGGAACTGAGAACGGATATGATTTTCACAGATGCAGAATTCAGGCAGGACAAAAATGCAATGAATGGATGGAAGTATGTATTCCCACACATTCCACAGCAAACAAAGTGGAATTTCCTGGGAGGGTCAAGTAGACTGTGTGACTTCCCTTAACTAATCAGAGGAAAAAGTGCATGTTTTACAGCATCAGTTGTGTCTGGCCATTCCAAAACCACTTGAAATGATACTTAACAGAACAGGATAAAAACATAACAACCTTCTGACATGCTTATACTCTGTTTTTGTAAATATGATTAATACAGCCAGTTGTGTCTGAACAAGTTAACCATTTTCCTTATTGTATTTAAGGACTGAAATGCAACAAAGGCAACAAGAACACTTAAGAAAAATAAACCAAAGGTCATACTTGAATATACACTGTAAACACTATCCTTAAATTAGCAAATTTCCATATTCTGTGGTTCATATTTTTATTTTTCTCTGATTTATTTATTTATTTGATTTGCAAACATGGAATGTTGATCTTGCTTCCAACATACTTCAATCTTGAAAAGTTAGAAAAAGTGACATTTATTAACATTGTTTAATAGTTTAAAGCCGTGTTTCTCAACCACGTTCCTGGAGGACCACTAGCCCTACACATTTTTTATGTCTCCTTAATCAAACACACCTGATTCAGATTATAAGATCATTAGCAGAGGCTGAAAGACCTGTAATGGGTGTGACAGACAAAGGAGACAGCCAAAACATGCAGTGCTGGTGGTCCTCCAGGAGCGTGGTTGAGAAACACTGGTTTAAAGTGATATATTGTCTGGGTTAGTGTTGTACTGTATATACACAAACCTTGTAATAAACAGCCTGTACATTTGTTCTGTTATTTTATACATTATTTCTCTATATATTATTTTAGGTGATGTGTAATATGTCAATATGTAAACTAAATATTATTATGAATTATTGAAAAGTGAAGGCATGCACTAATCATGAATTAACTACAACATGAGTCACAAGAATTCATGATTGGATAAAAGCAAGGCATAGCAAGGTATTTTTAATTACATGTTATTATATGTTGTTAATTAATGCATCAATTAACAGTTAGTTTAGGTTAAATTTGAAGTTTTTTAAATAGTAAAGTGTTACTATTTCTTATACTTCTAAAGCCTGGTTTATACTTCTGCGTCAATTGACCGGCATGACCCACGGCGCATGCAACGCGCGTAGCTGTGGATTTATACTTCTGTGCGCGGTCTCTGTTGGTCTGCATTAACACTTTCAAAACGCTAGTGGGCAGTGAGGTGTAAATGTTCCTCTTTGTCGAGTTTCTTTGCTGCTTTTTTTGCTTTTCCTGAACACTTCCGGGATGTACAAGTGTCTCAAACTCGCTCGCCATTTGCGCGGCTCTCGGTCCCGCCCAGACTCGTCAGCGCTACCAAGCCGACCAATCACAGAGCTTGCGCTACGCGGTTGCGACGTGTAGTTACATTTTTTGAGAGGTGCACGTCAGTGACGCCGATGGCCACGGTGAAGGGCTATGCGTCAGCGCAATAAAAGTTACATTGTTAAACTCTGAAGTTGAATTTTTAACATCAAAAGTCAACAAAGAGCTCAACATCTCAATGCAATTCAAAACTGTAAATAACAGAAAAACTACAGAAAAAAATTGTAAAAGCTATGTGAACAAAAATTCAATCATGGGCATATTTAATAGGGTGACGTGGTGGCGCAGTAGGTGGTGCTGTCGCCTCACAGCAATTTAATATTTATTCAATAAAATTAATATTATGTTTAATAATTCCTTACATTTCTATAACACTTTTTCTGGACACTAAAAAACACTTATACATAGGGGGAATCTCCTCATCCACTACCAGTGTGCAGCATCCACCTGTATGTCGCGATGACAGCCATATTGCCCCAGACCACACACCACACACCAGCTGATTGGTGGAGAGGAGACAGAGTGATGAAGCCAACTATGACATGGGGATGGTTACAAGGCCATGCGGACAGAGGCCAGTGGGCAAATTTGGCCAGGATGCCGGGGAGATTTTTAGTGACCACAGAGATTCAGGACTTCGGTTTAATGACGCTCACCAAGCAGTATAGAGTCCCCTTCAATATACTGGGGCGTTATTACCCACACAGACCGCAGGTTAAGCACCCCCTGCTGGCCTCACTAATACCGCTTTCAGCAGAAACTATAGCTTTCCCAATTGGTCTCTCATCAAAGTACTGATCGGGCGCTGCCCTGCTTAGCTTCAGTGAGAGTTGCAGAGAGCTAGCTGTCAGCTAACAGCTGTATGTTTACACATACATCCATCCCTAGAGGCTCTGGATCCAAAGACAATAGTGTAAAGTCAGTTTGTGAGAAAATAAGATGTATATATAGTAAAACGGAACTCCATTGCCTTTACAGTATGAAGGTTGTGGAATCTCAGATAAAGCCTTCAATTAAATGTGACTGCTGATTCCTATACAGTTTCATGTTAATGCTGTTTAGTGTTGTATTAGAGGTTGTGTTTCTGCTTTTCTCTGTTCTGTGCTGAGCTATGCTGCTGATCTGGATGTAGTATTGATGCCCTGCTACCCCATGGGGCACATTATGTGTGTGTGTGTGTGTGTCAGTGTGTGTGTGTGTGTGGCTGAGTCAGCGATTGGCTTGCACTGCAGCCTCTTATGTGAAAAAAAGTGCCATGAGCTATTGTTTTCAGACACATACACACACGTCATCACAAACCACTGACTCCACCAATTATCCACATATAAAGCAATGAGGGCTTTATGGGCCATACTGTAATGTCTTCCTGACCTTCCACTGAAAAGACATTTTGTCAGGTGATTGATGCTGTGCTGTTGAGACGTTTTCAGCTATTAGATATTGACGGTAGATCTGCCTTGTCTACATGTCCTGGATCTATTTTCTATTCCACTGCTCAGCCAGCAGGACTGAAATAAAATTGCCCATCACAATCACTCTACTTTATTAGCATGACATCAACACTTACACACCCTCAAAAGCATGCGATAGAGTAAGATGACCGCTAAATAACATTTTCAGTAACTGATAATGCAAGCTTCTTACTGCTGTGTGATAGAGAACATGTAAATACACTCTATTGTGTTTACTTGATTTGTTCTGTAGCTGAAGCTGAAATATAGTTTTTCTTAATTGCTTTGGTTTAATTATTAATTGAATTTTTTATTTTTTATTTTAAGATCTCTAAACCATTAACTTAATGTTTACTTCAGTGTGGCTTTTCTTATTGATTTAAGCAAATTGCAAATGCTTTGGCACATGTGTGAGAACAGTAAGTACTATTGTCTGTTGTTTGGACAGAAACTAATCGCATATAGCTTGTTGATCACAACTGAGGAGTCGATTCTCATTTAAACGGTCAAACTCTTCACAACTTCTATCATTTTTCATCGTGTAAGCCATCACACTCAAAACTGTTTATTCAATTATCAAACATTTGTATGCACACTTTTACACCATAAATATCTGATACTGACATTGCTTATGTCTGCTAAACTGGCAAATGACCTCTAGTTGCAATACAATTTGAGTTATTTATTTATCAATCAACTTTGGTAGCGTTTGCACACATCACAATCACTACATTAACAATCTTGAACTGCAGTAATATGCTTGTGGAAGAGCAACTGGAAGAAAAATAATCTCTGGCAAGGCCAACATAAGTGACATGATGTCCACCATGATTTTTTTTTTCATGGATGATATTTTGTAGTTTTTTTTTTTTGTGTGTGTTTATTTGTGGAAACATAAGATATATGAAAAATAAAATACAGTAATTGAACGAGCAAGATTGCACTTTGCATGTAATGCATTTGTACAATAAAAATAAATGTACAACATAAATACATATGTTCATTTTTTTCTGTGTATTATTTACTCTTCTCAACAAATATAAGATTTATTAAATCCTAATTTTCACGGCTGACTGTGATGTGAAAAAGCAACTTTTTGTTTTGAGCAGTGTGGCTCACACAATGACAAATGCACATTATGTTTTGGAGGTCTTGGCCAAATTACAGACACAATAACTACGTTTTAAAGCATGAATTAAATGTTTTAGGCGAGTAACTATTTTGCAGACATGCAATAAAGTTCTGACGTTCCACCAAACAGTATTGAGATTTGCACTAACAGTTTAAAGAATGTTAAGACTGTTTTGAAAATGTGCCAAAGCTGTTGATAAAAATTGTAAAATAAATGAGTCTTTCTTTAGAAGAAAAAATGTTGTAGGAAATACTGGGAAAAATTCCGTGCTCCATTAAACATTGATTGGGAAATATTTGAAAAAGAAAAAGAAATTCACAGGAAGGTTAATAATTTTGACTTTAACTGTACTTATATAGACAGATAGATAGACCAAGAGACAGAAAGAAAGACAGTACTGCACACACAGCCCAGAGGCACATTGGATATTTAAAAAATGGGGGGACAGCTGTATGAGATCCAACAGTTTACATTTAAATAATTATTAATCACCTGTTATTAAATGGTCTGTCTCTAAAAGTGAGGGAGACATATCCATTCGTCCCCCCAGTTGCTACGCCCCTGCACACCACACACATCAAATAAAGCCTCTTACCTTCTCGAGAGTTTCAGCACAATCCTAGTCCAGAAAGGATATATATTGTTGGTGCGTATATGTGAAGTTCAGACTGTCAGATTGCTGTAAATATGCTGTGGCAGATCTACTATAGCTCTCTCGCCATCTTTCAGCAGTCCCTGTGGTTTCAGCAGTCCATCTACATGAGTAAACTTAGACATGCACTGAGACAAGAAATGTCCTACTGTATCCAAATATGCATTTCTCCACAAGTAGAGTCCAGCCTGTGAATGTGATTGTAATCTTTTCCCACAACAGCTCTCTCTGTCTTCCTCTCCATTGCTGACTTCAGTGCACTGCTGATTTCTGCAAGGTTTGCTCTCACTCTCTCACTTTCCTTTCTCTCTTGCTTAATTGTCCATCAATTTTCTCTAAACCTCTGGTTTCTTCTCTCTTCAAGCAGGAGAATTTTTCACCTGTATCATTAAGTCTGTAAAGGCCACAGTGCAAATCTCTATACCAATAAATGCCAGCAGAGCAAATCAGAGAGACACTAGACTGCTGACAACATAAAGACCTTTTCAATTGTGTTCTTGTTTGATTTTCTTGTTCTACTGTTTCCTCAAGGAAGAGAAAAAGTAATAGAGATGAAGGGATGCTGTCATTGAAATAATAACTTCAAGTTGTTATATTAAGTTTTTACAACAGTGCCACAGAATGACCACTTTTTTCAACCAAAGATCCTTTCATAAACAATGTATAACAGTGGTAGATAGGTTACCACCACATCCAGGTTCGTATTGTGTATACAGAAATACCTGTACATAAAGAATTGGCATCACATCAAGGTAAATCAAAGGTCACATCTTTCTGTTGTGATCTATGCAAGATCCATTGGGAATTACTAACTGAAAGAGATTGGTGAGAGGAAAATGAGACAAAGGGAGTTCTTTTCAGAGGAGGCATTGAAAGCAAGTGTATCATCATGTTATAATTTTAATTATGCATGAGTTGAAGAGGTACATACAGTATGCAGGTTAAAGGGTATTTAGGCCAAACGTTTAATAAATGTTAAAGACACCATACAATTAATTGATCACATTTTTAATTACTCTGACATAGATAGAAGTTAATGTGGCTTAGGTAAGCGCACACAAAATGGCCAGAAACGGTGTTACAGGCCCCTAGAACCCCAGAAATCTGCCCTTGGGTGGAAAGTTCTGTTTACCTTACCTTATTTGGAAGGGTCCTGAATATTAATGAGCTCATGCTTCAAATCTCAAAAATAATTGAGCAAATTGAGTAAATAATAATTCAACTGAAGAGGTTCATGTTAGGAATGAGTGAGTGACCCGTCCATACCCACTCCGGGGTTGTGGATTAAATAAGCTAAATTGTAATTATACACAGCAATGTATTTGTAATGTATTAAATGTATTTAGAGTTATATTTTGTGGGACAATTGTGGATGAAAATATGGAGTTTAATTACACCGGCTGGGTTAATTTATTTTTTTATCCATGCAATCTCGAAAAATCACAGCAAGAGCTGAATGATATGACACAATGCATAAATTCACATTTTACATGTCTGCTGCACGTTTCACACCGCCATACTGACTACAGAAAGAACCATCGTTATATAATGGATTTGCCTAATTAATCTAACTTGCATAGTTAACCTAATTAACCTAGTTACCTGTTTAAAAGTTACTTTAAGCTGAATAATAGTATCTATAAAAATCTAGTAAAATATTATGTACATTCATCATGGCAAAGATAAAACAAATCATCAAAAAAGAGATCATTTATTAGACATTAGTTATTAAAAATGGTGTGTTTGTAAATATGTTGAAAAAAATACAGTGGGGCTAATAATTCAGGAGGGCAGATAATTCTGACT